>NC_141823.1:6866256-7198756 GCF_982586985.1 Callionymus lyra
GAGAGGATACAGTTACTCCAGGAGCTTTTAAAAGCTGATGTTTGGACATATTTTGGTTTGAAAACAAATTAGAGTAGTTATGACTTCTATTTATTTATTTTTGGCTCATATTAAACTTTTCATCATAGTTCATATACTGTGTATGTTTCAATGAAGTGTCTTTTAAATACAAATATTTAATTTGTAAATAACAATTGAAACTTAAAAATGAACAGCCACTAGATGGCAGCAGTCATTACGTCCTCAACAGCTAGAGGAATAATTAAATTTCGGTGATGACTGAGGACGAGAGGATACATCGACTCCATATGTTTGTTCATATTTTGGTTTGAAAACAAATGAAAGCAGTTAAGACTTCATCAAGAGTCATGTGGTCTGTAAATACTGCAACACCAGAGTCAAGTACTGGACAATACTACACATATATACTTGTTACTTCAGTATTTATATATATATCATATGTATGTTATCACCAGATTCTTGCCGAAACACACCACTACAGCCTAATGTGTTTTTTTCTTGTAACATCAGTATAAAATAAACCCTAAAGAAAACTGAGGTGTAGGTGAACACGTACCCATGTCATCCACGCTGCCGATCATGTATGTGGTCTCGGACATGTTGGTCATCTGGATGGACGTCATCTCCACGTCCTCCTGCAGCCACTCGGCCGTGACCCTCATGAAGTGAACACACCACACAGATATGCCGCTGGAGTGACCCAGAGTCAGGAATCCTCCGTCGTCAGAACACGCCATACAGTTGGTGTTATCTGGCAGCTGCACACACGTGTTTCATGGAGCTCAGTTCATACATGATGACGCTCAGGATTTATATCTGTTTATACACAACTTTGAACACATGGACATCATCTTCATCATCTTCATCATCATCATCATTCTCAGATCTCAGTTCATACATGATGACGCTCAGGATTTATATCTGTTTATACACAACTTTGAACACATGTGCATCATCTTCATCATCTTCATCATCATCATCATCATTCTCAGATCTCAGTTCATACATGATGACGCTCAGGATTTATATCTGTTTATACACAACTTTGAACACATGTGCATCATCTTCATCATCATCATCATCTTCATCATCATCGTCATCATCATCATCACCACCACCATCTTCCTCATCTTCATCTTCATCATCATCATCATCATCATCATTCTCAGATCTCAGTTCATACATGACGGTTAGGATTTATATCTCTTAATACACAACATTGAACACATGTGCATCATCTTCATCATCATCATCATCATCATCATCTTCATCATCGTCATCGTCATCACCACCATCCTCCTCATCTTCATCATCATCATCACCATCATCATCATCATCTTCCTCATCTACATCACCATCATCATCTTTATCGTCATCATCATCATCTTCCTCATCATCACCATCAACTTTATCGTCATCATCATCATCTTCATCATCATCATCATCATCTTCATCACCTTCCTCATCATCATCATCCTCTTCATCATCATCATCATCATCTTCATCTTCACCATCATCATCTTCCTCATCATCATGTTCTTAGTCTCCATCATCATCTTCAACTTTATCTAAATTCTTCATCACCATCATCATGTTCATCATCTTTATCGTAATCTTCATCTTCATCATCTTCCTCATCATCATCATCTTCATCATCATCATCATCATCATCTTCATCACCATCATCATCATCTTCCTCATCTACATCACCATCAACTTTATCGTCATCATCATCTTCCTCATCATCTTCATCACCTTCCTCATCATCATCATCATCATCTTCCTCATCATCTTCATCACCTTCCTCATCATCATCCTCTTCATTATCATCATCATCATCATCATCATGTTCTTCATCTTCATCATGTTCTTGGTCTCCATCATCATCTTCATCTAAATTCTTCATCACCATTATCCTCATCATTCTTACGACTAGAGACAATTGAACATGAAACTAATCTTACTTTCACTACCAACTACTACTATGATCCTCAACGACTATCATAAATATACCAACACTAACTAGAAACACAGAGACAGTGCATACCTCTGCCAAGGAGCTTTTTTAAAAACAGCAGATGATAAAAAAAAAACAAAAAAACAACCTCCATTGTTGGTTGAACAAGCATTTAAACATTATATATGAAATATATAGAAATATTAAATATATTAAACGGATAAGAGGAAGTGTCATACAAGTGACGTAGTTATGGTCAGTTACCGGTTTGGACTGGGTGAGGTTATAGGTGGTGGTTTGATGTCTGCTTCTGTCTGCGACCCCTGACCCCAGACCTCGCTTCTTGTTGTCCATGTTTGACCTGCAAACATAGACGCCATGTTAGCTGCTCAACATGACGTCATGACAGCTGCTCAACATGACGCTGCTCTGACTTTTACCAGAGAAGAATGACCTTTGATGAACATCTACAGCTTTTACAGGTTAAATAACACACAATCATTTATTGTCGCGCGTGATTTAGGAGCTAAAGTTGGTTAAATATTATGAAAAATGACAAGATGGCGGAAGCCAACAAGCTGTGGTTAGCATGTGATGCTAAACTAGCTTATCAATTTTAGTTGAAGTTTAAATAACTCACCTTCTGTTTTAACTACCAAAACATTCAAGTTTCACTATATTTGTAATCATTAAAAAACGATAATATCGGTATAAATAAATATTCCACCATTAAGACGAAATAAACGCGTAAGTTTGACACTGATGTTTGAGTTTGGTGCGTTCATGAGAAACCGGAAGTACTTTGGATACTTTGCTTTTTTTTTTTCTTTTTTACTATTTTTAATGTCTTTATGACGGTGTGAGTCAAACAATGTTGGGGTAAAACAAACAAAGACTTTAATTTTCATTCACTGATGGTGCAACAAAGATTTTAGAGTTTATAAAAACAACCTTCTGTATCTTTGTTGAAATAACTTCCTGCTACGCGAACGCACCTTAGGAAACACGATATATTGTAAAAACCTTCAAAGGAATGTTTGTTAAATTATTTTTAAATAAACGGATGGTTCAAAAGTTTTATTTATAAAGAAAACAGGACGAACGTACCTTTAACGCTGGATCTGACGTAGAGGTGTTGCTGTGGCGTTGCCATGACAACAGCGTCTCAAAACAAGCACCGGAAGCACTAAATAAAGTGTTTTAATATTTGATAATACGATAAAATTAATGAAAGAAACCGAAGTTAAATTTTAAATTTCAACTTTAGAACTCCTATTTTTTTACTTTACTTAAATAAAACTATGACCGATATTAAGCGGGTTTTTGTTTAATTGTATTTGTAATTTAAAAATAAGTAAATAAAGTTTTCACATCAAGAACTTTGTCAGTAAATAATACAAACACGTGAATATTTTAAATCTTTATTCTTTGGAATCTTCGCACAGTAAGAAAGAAGTTTACATTCGTCACCTCCGCTCACAATAAAGTCGTACAGCAAGTTGTTAAAGAAACCGGAAATAGAAGCCCCACAGCCGAAACATTATGACCACAGAAAAGGTGCCATGACGTCACCTGTTCGTCAGTCGATAGATTAGGCAACAAGTGAACGTTTCTCCCTCGTTTTTCTTCTCTTTCAACGAATATATATTTTTTAAACGTGTTTAAATTAACATTTGTGTTTTGATCATCGATCGTTAGAATCATTAGCTCACATTTCAAATTAAACTCAATTTGATCGTCACATCAATACTTTCGATCCCGAACCAAGATCACGGTCAGTGATGATGTCATCAACATGCGCCCACAGTCCAGAGTCACGAGCAAATGTCCGACCTGTCGCACTGGAGTCACCTACAGTAACTTTATTGTGTAGATCAGAAGTTCAGAAGAAGAAATAAAGAATTAAACAAATTGGAATCAACAACATAATAAATAAGAATAAATTAATAAATGAACGTTGAAAATATTTTCTAAACAAACTAAAAAAACGTTTTTAATTAATTAAAAATATTAGGTAATAATGATCAACAAAGTTTCAACTTGTATCACAACTTTAAATATAACTTATTTTCCTTGTTTAACGACTCATCGTTTGATTTCTGGATTCATAAAATACTTTCATGTAAACAATGTTCTCTAATAAATATGTGTTCTATGAGCCATTCGTTGCATTTATAAATAAAAGCGTTTTAATAAGAAATACTTAATATGTTGATATAAAAGGGCGACGAGTTCATTTAAAGAGACAAAATAAAACACACGTGACACAGAAACACAGTTAAAGACTTTGAAAAGAAACTGAAAAAAGGTATTTTTATGGATTATTTTGTGACGTTTGTCTTAAAACGACATGTGAAAAATAAATAAAGGCTGTTTTTTTTCAGTAGGTTTGTGATGCTGAGGTCGGAGATTTGCAGGTGACCTTGATCCATCGCCGTGGTAATGGAGGTCGTCCCAGCTACACAGGATGAGCGGCAGGGGTGCATCACAAACCCACGGACGACCTCCTTACATTTCTGGACTGCGGGAGGAAACCGGAGCGCTCGGAGGAAACGAAGAGTTAACACTGTTTAGGGTCGTCTGTGGCGGCGGATAAAGCCAAACGAAGCAGCTGCTGTGAAGGTCATGTGAAGGTCAGACGGAGGTCATGGTCGTCCTGAAGGTCAACGCTGGGACGCGTCATAGTCCGAGATGAGCTGTTTGATAAAAGAGAGTTTCTCGTGGAGATATTCACAGCGTTTCTTCTCTTCCCGGTAACCAGGGAACTTCTGCGGAGGGAAGAAGTAGTTCAGTTAAAATCTCTTCACGACGAATCGCTCGACCTATTTGTCGACTCACCTTTTTGTACTTGTTGTATTTTTCTAATATTTGCTCTTCCATGGTCTGCGGAGGAAACACAAGAGTCATAAACACAAGAGTCAGAAACACAAGAGTCACAAACACAAGAGTCAGAAACACAAGAGTCAGAAACACAAGAGTCAGAAACACAAGAGTCACAAAAAAGAGTCACAAATACAAGAGTCAGAAACACAAGAGTCACAAAAACAAGAAACACAAGAGTCAGAAACACAAGAGTCATAAACACAAGAGTCAGAAACACAAGAGTCATAAACACAAGAGTCAGAAACACAAGAGTCAGAAACAAGAGTCAGAAACACAAGAGTCAGAAATACAAGAGTCACAAACACAAAAGTCACAAACACAAGAGTCACAAACACAAAAGTCACAAACACAAGAGTCACAAAAAAGAGTCACAAATACAAGAGTCACAAATACAAGAGTCACAAATACAAGAGTCACAAACAAGAGTCACAAAAACAAGAAACACAAGAGTCAGAAACAAGAAACACAAGAGTCAGAAACAAGAAACACAAGAGTCAGAAACAAGAGTCAGAAACACAAGAGTCATAAACACAAGAGTCACAAACACAAGAGTCACAAACAAGAGTCACAAACACAAGAGTCACAAACACAAGAGTCAGAAACAAGAGTCAGAAACAAGAGTCATAAACACAAGAGTCAGAAACAAGAGTCACAAACACAAGAGTCAGAAACACAAGAGTCAGAAACAAGAGTCACAAACACAAGAGTCAGAAACACAAGAGTCACAAACAAGAGTCACAAACACAAGAGTCAGAAACACAAGAGTCACAAACAAGAGTCATAAACACAAGAGTCAGAAACACAAGAGTCAGAAACAAGAGTCAGAAACACAAGAGTCACAAACACAAGAGTCACAAACAAGAGTCAGAAACAAGAGTCATAAACACAAGAGTCACAAACAAGAGTCAGAAACAAGAGTCATAAACACAAGAGTCA
Organism: Callionymus lyra; assembly: GCF_982586985.1. NCBI lineage: Eukaryota > Metazoa > Chordata > Actinopteri > Syngnathiformes > Callionymidae > Callionymus > Callionymus lyra. The sequence continues at coordinate 6,872,054 of NC_141823.1, forward strand.
CAAACACAAGAGTCAGAAACAAGAGTCACAAACACAAGAGTCATAAACACAAGAGTCAGAAACAAGAGTCACAAACACAAGAGTCAGAAACAAGAGTCACAAACACAAGAGTCAGAAACACAAGAGTCAGAAACAAGAGTCAGAAACACAAGAGTCAGAAACACAAGAGTCACAAACACAAGAGTCACAAACAAGAGTCACAAACACAAGAGTCACAAACACAAGAGTCACAAACAAGAGTCACAAACACAAGAGTCACAAACACAAGAGTCACAAACACAAGAGTCACAAACAAGAGTCACAAACACAAGAGTCACAAACACAAGAGTCACAAACACAAGAGTCACAAACAAGAGTCACAAACACAAGAGTCACAAACACAAGAGTCAGAAACAAGAGTCAGAAACAAGAGTCATAAACACAAGAGTCACAAACAAGAGTCACAAACACAAGAGTCAGAAACACAAGAGTCAGAAACACAAGAGTCACAAACACAAGAGTCAGAAACACAAGAGTCAGAAACAAGAGTCAGAAACAAGAGTCAGAAACAAGAGTCAGAAACACAAGAGTCACAAACACAAGAGTCACAAACAAGAGTCACAAACACAAGAGTCACAAACACAAGAGTCACAAACACAAGAGTCACAAACAAGAGTCACAAACACAAGAGTCAGAAACACAAGAGTCATAAACACAAGAGTCACAAACACAAGAGTCACAAACACAAGAGTCACAAACAAGAGTCACAAACACAAGAGTCAGAAACAAGAGTCAGAAACAAGAGTCATAAACACAAGAGTCAGAAACAAGAGTCACAAACACAAGAGTCAGAAACACAAGAGTCAGAAACAAGAGTCACAAACACAAGAGTCATAAACACAAGAGTCACAAACAAGAGTCACAAACACAAGAGTCAGAAACACAAGAGTCACAAACAAGAGTCATAAACACAAGAGTCAGAAACACAAGAGTCAGAAACAAGAGTCAGAAACACAAGAGTCACAAACACAAGAGTCACAAACAAGAGTCAGAAACAAGAGTCATAAACACAAGAGTCACAAACACAAGAGTCAGAAACAAGAGTCACAAACACAAGAGTCATAAACACAAGAGTCAGAAACAAGAGTCACAAACACAAGAGTCAGAAACAAGAGTCACAAACACAAGAGTCACAAACACAAGAGTCAGAAACAAGAGTCACAAACACAAGAGTCAGAAACACAAGAGTCACAAACACAAGAGTCACAAACAAGAGTCACAAACACAAGAGTCACAAACACAAGAGTCACAAACAAGAGTCACAAACACAAGAGTCACAAACACAAGAGTCAGAAACAAGAGTCACAAACACAAGAGTCATAAACACAAGAGTCAGAAACAAGAGTCACAAACACAAGAGTCAGAAACAAGAGTCACAAACACAAGAGTCAGAAACACAAGAGTCAGAAACAAGAGTCAGAAACACAAGAGTCAGAAACACAAGAGTCACAAACACAAGAGTCAGAAACAAGAGTCACAAACACAAGAGTCAGAAACACAAGAGTCAGAAACAAGAGTCAGAAACACAAGAGTCAGAAACACAAGAGTCACAAACACAAGAGTCACAAACAAGAGTCACAAACACAAGAGTCACAAACACAAGAGTCACAAACAAGAGTCACAAACACAAGAGTCACAAACACAAGAGTCACAAACACAAGAGTCACAAACAAGAGTCACAAACACAAGAGTCAGAAATACAAGAGTCACAAACACAAAAGTCACAAACACAAGAGTCACAAACACAAAAGTCACAAACACAAGAGTCACAAAAAAGAGTCACAAATACAAGAGTCACAAATACAAGAGTCACAAATACAAGAGTCACAAACAAGAGTCACAAAAACAAGAAACACAAGAGTCAGAAACAAGAAACACAAGAGTCAGAAACAAGAAACACAAGAGTCAGAAACAAGAGTCAGAAACACAAGAGTCATAAACACAAGAGTCACAAACACAAGAGTCACAAACAAGAGTCACAAACACAAGAGTCACAAACACAAGAGTCAGAAACAAGAGTCAGAAACAAGAGTCATAAACACAAGAGTCAGAAACAAGAGTCACAAACACAAGAGTCAGAAACACAAGAGTCAGAAACAAGAGTCACAAACACAAGAGTCAGAAACACAAGAGTCACAAACAAGAGTCACAAACACAAGAGTCAGAAACACAAGAGTCACAAACAAGAGTCATAAACACAAGAGTCAGAAACACAAGAGTCAGAAACAAGAGTCAGAAACACAAGAGTCACAAACACAAGAGTCACAAACAAGAGTCAGAAACAAGAGTCATAAACACAAGAGTCACAAACAAGAGTCAGAAACAAGAGTCATAAACACAAGAGTCACAAACACAAGAGTCAGAAACAAGAGTCACAAACACAAGAGTCATAAACACAAGAGTCAGAAACAAGAGTCACAAACACAAGAGTCAGAAACAAGAGTCACAAACACAAGAGTCAGAAACACAAGAGTCAGAAACAAGAGTCAGAAACACAAGAGTCAGAAACACAAGAGTCACAAACACAAGAGTCACAAACAAGAGTCACAAACACAAGAGTCACAAACACAAGAGTCACAAACAAGAGTCACAAACACAAGAGTCACAAACACAAGAGTCACAAACACAAGAGTCACAAACAAGAGTCACAAACACAAGAGTCACAAACACAAGAGTCACAAACACAAGAGTCACAAACAAGAGTCACAAACACAAGAGTCACAAACACAAGAGTCAGAAACAAGAGTCAGAAACAAGAGTCATAAACACAAGAGTCACAAACAAGAGTCACAAACACAAGAGTCAGAAACACAAGAGTCAGAAACACAAGAGTCACAAACACAAGAGTCAGAAACACAAGAGTCAGAAACAAGAGTCAGAAACAAGAGTCAGAAACAAGAGTCAGAAACACAAGAGTCACAAACACAAGAGTCACAAACAAGAGTCACAAACACAAGAGTCACAAACACAAGAGTCACAAACACAAGAGTCACAAACAAGAGTCACAAACACAAGAGTCAGAAACACAAGAGTCATAAACACAAGAGTCACAAACACAAGAGTCACAAACACAAGAGTCACAAACAAGAGTCACAAACACAAGAGTCAGAAACAAGAGTCAGAAACAAGAGTCATAAACACAAGAGTCAGAAACAAGAGTCACAAACACAAGAGTCAGAAACACAAGAGTCAGAAACAAGAGTCACAAACACAAGAGTCATAAACACAAGAGTCACAAACAAGAGTCACAAACACAAGAGTCAGAAACACAAGAGTCACAAACAAGAGTCATAAACACAAGAGTCAGAAACACAAGAGTCAGAAACAAGAGTCAGAAACACAAGAGTCACAAACACAAGAGTCACAAACAAGAGTCAGAAACAAGAGTCATAAACACAAGAGTCACAAACACAAGAGTCAGAAACAAGAGTCACAAACACAAGAGTCATAAACACAAGAGTCAGAAACAAGAGTCACAAACACAAGAGTCAGAAACAAGAGTCACAAACACAAGAGTCACAAACACAAGAGTCAGAAACAAGAGTCACAAACACAAGAGTCAGAAACACAAGAGTCACAAACACAAGAGTCACAAACAAGAGTCACAAACACAAGAGTCACAAACACAAGAGTCACAAACAAGAGTCACAAACACAAGAGTCACAAACACAAGAGTCAGAAACAAGAGTCACAAACACAAGAGTCATAAACACAAGAGTCAGAAACAAGAGTCACAAACACAAGAGTCAGAAACAAGAGTCACAAACACAAGAGTCAGAAACACAAGAGTCAGAAACAAGAGTCAGAAACACAAGAGTCAGAAACACAAGAGTCACAAACACAAGAGTCACAAACAAGAGTCACAAACACAAGAGTCACAAACACAAGAGTCACAAACAAGAGTCACAAACACAAGAGTCACAAACACAAGAGTCACAAACACAAGAGTCACAAACAAGAGTCACAAACACAAGAGTCACAAACACAAGAGTCACAAACACAAGAGTCACAAACAAGAGTCACAAACACAAGAGTCACAAACACAAGAGTCAGAAACAAGAGTCAGAAACAAGAGTCATAAACACAAGAGTCACAAACAAGAGTCACAAACACAAGAGTCAGAAACACAAGAGTCAGAAACACAAGAGTCAGAAACACAAGAGTCAGAAACACAAGAGTCAGAAACAAGAGTCAGAAACAAGAGTCAGAAACAAGAGTCAGAAACACAAGAGTCACAAACACAAGAGTCACAAACAAGAGTCACAAACACAAGAGTCACAAACACAAGAGTCACAAACACAAGAGTCACAAACAAGAGTCACAAACACAAGAGTCACAAACAAGAGTCACAAACACAAGAGTCACAAACACAAGAGTCAGAAACACAAGAGTCGCAAACACAAGAGTCAGAAACACAAGAGTCATAAACACAAGAGTCACAAACACAAGAGTCACAAACACAAAAGTCACAAACACAAGAGTCACAAACACAAGAGTCACAAACACAAGAGTCATAAACACAAGAGTCACAAACACAAGAGTCATAAACACAAGAGTCATAAACAAGAGTCAGAAACACAAGAGTCATAAACAAGAGTCAGAAACACAAGAGTCAGAAACACAAGAGTCAGAAACACAAGAGTCAGAAACACAAGAGAGAAACACAAGAGTCAAAAACACAAGAGTCACAAACACAAAAGTCACAAACACAAGAGTCACAAACACAAGAGTCACAAACACAAGAGTCAGAAACACAAGAGTCATAAACAAGAGTCAGAAACACAAGAGTCAGAAACACAAGAGTCATAAACAAGAGTCAGAAACACAAGAGTCAGAAACACAAGAGTCAGAAACACAAGAGAGAAACACAAGAGTCAGAAACACAAGAGAGAAACACAAGAGTCAAAAACACAAGAGTCACAAACACAAAAGTCACAAACACAAGAGTCACAAACACAAGAGTCACAAACACAAGAGTCAGAAACACAAGAGTCACAAACAAGAGTCACAAACACAAGAGTCACAAACACAAGAGTCAGAAACACAAGAGTCACAAACAAGAGTCACAAACACAAGAGTCACAAACACAAGAGTCAGAAACACAAGAGTCACAAACAAGAGTCACAAACACTCGTGGCAGACGTTTGAAGGTCGTCAACAGACCTTGTGCTCTTTAGATCCTGGACTCAGGCTCTTGATCTTGGACCCCAGCTGCACGAACATGTGCGTGATGGTGGCGATCCTGGTGTGCAGGTCCTTGTACTCGTCGTACTCGGAGCAGAAGTCCTCCTGGTACCTGCGGCGCTGGTCCAGGCTCGTGATGGCCTCGTACTTACTGAGGACGACACGTTTGATCGATGAGACCAACAGAAACACCTTCAAATAAAGCGGTCGATGACAGAAGCCTTTGACAGAAATACAATACAATAAAACATGTGACGTGTTAATTAAATAATCCCAAATCTGAGCTAGTTTTTCATTGTATGATTATTTAATGTTATAATAATAGTAATAATAATGATCACTATTATAATTATTACTATTATTCAATGAACACCAAAATAATTCTGAAGAAAATTTAATATTTAATTAAACTTCTGAAAATAATGAAAGGTTGACAACAACTAAATAAAATGCATTTTTTTATAAAGTACAATTACAATATTTAAAAAATAAATATCCTATCATATCCTTCATATTTTACTCTTATTTTATATCATATTTTACTAAAATGTTTGCATAGTTAATAAAACTATAAATCAAATAAAATAAGAAAATGTACAAAATCATGAAATAATGTATATTATGAATATTATTATATTATATTTCTATTGTTATATGTTCACAAATACCACTAAGCGGGATAAAAACATCGTGTGTATTGTTAATATATTTTGCCAATAAAGAAGTGTCTGATTCTGATCATTTTTAACATTTTTCTTTCCCGTATTTTAAAATCACATTAGCAGCGGCTCAAATACATGTAGTGCTGCGTTTGACCACTAGATGGAAGCACATCCTCATTCGTTTTTCATCTTTAAAACTTAACGTAGTTGTTTTTAATGGATGGTATAGTGTTAGTTTAGTCTGGGGGTTAACAGCATGTGGGCCTGTTGCTATGGTTACATGTAATTAAATTATTCTTGACCTTCAGTACAAGTACACGCTCCCAAAAACACTGGTCATAATGTTACGGCGTCCGACGAGACTCACAGAACATAATCCGGCTTCTTCTCCACGTCGAAGGTGATGTCGGCGCCTGAAGGGAACAAACACAGTGTTAACCTGTGACTAGTTGTTTCTCTGCTGAAGTGCCTCTGAGCAAGTCGCTGCCTGCCTCGGTGCAAACAAGCTCGTGGCCCCCGTGAGCGTCCAGAGACCCGCGGACGCCCGGGACCTGCTGCCGAGCTGTGGACCAGGACTCAGGAGAGTCCGGGAGCAAACACAGACCTGATGCTGCAGACAAACACCACGACGCCGGCGTTTAACCAGCGACTAGTTCTCAGTCTTGTTAGTCTTATTTTAGTCTAGGTTTTTATTGATTAATGTAAGGAAGAAGACAGATGTGTGAGAAAATGTGTTGTTTTAATACTATTTTCAGTTAAAGTGTCGTCAAATATCCATAGCTTTGTTTGAAGGTTCTTGGTTCGATTCCCTGTGGAAGTGACATCAGAATACTGACATTTAATATAGTTTAATGTTTCAAATGTTTTGAATTATTTTTTTAGTGTAATGTTGTTTTTAAAGCATCATTTAAAGGTCAAATTTGTTTTTATCGAATAATAGAATTTAAAAATGTGTATATTTAAATGTTATATTCATTTATCCTAATAAAAAATATTGTTATTCCTTTTCTTGGAGGACAAAAAAATATTTAGTGTATATTTTTTGATTCTTTTACACATAGTTTGATTCAAATAATTCTAAAATATATTTATAAATATAATCTATTATATGTAAACATAACAAAAACACTATATTGAAGAGAAAAAAAACATTCGTCAATTTTACATTCTGACTATACACGATAAAATACAGTATATGTCTTTGTGAAAACCTCCTAAATTGTCCTTTTTCAGAGAAATATTTGACAAAAATAATAAAATGCAAAATTGTTTAATTTAAATGTCAGAGGAGGAACTAGTTAAAACGCATAAACCATTAACTACTTATTGAAAATCTAAATTAAATTAGTCAATTTATTCACATTATGATTTTTTCTTTCTTCAAAGTGAATCATGGGTTTCAGACCCTGGACTAGACCTTCAGGAACTGCTGGAGACAGTGTTGAGGATCTTACCATCAAACTTGTCCAGGTGGGTCTTGAGGTCTGGACTCCAGGCGTGGTCTTTCAACCTCTCGCGCTCCTTCTCTCGGTGCTTCTGCGACTTCTTCCTCTGCTGGACGCCGGCGTCTTCACGAGGAGACCCCGGCGTCGTCGTCTTGAGGTTCTCCTCCTTGGCGGCGGTCTGCGGCGAGGGCTTCTCTCCGGGGCTGTCGGCGCCCGTGGACGCGGCGAGCGTCTGACTGCTCGTCCTCTGAAACTCCGTCTTCGTGTTCAAAGTCCTTCGAAGGAGGTTCTGTCCTCTGGAGAGTTCGTGGGACGAGGGTTTGGAGGTTTGATCCATGAATCGTTGTCTCTTCACCGCCGGGGTCTCCAGGGGGTCCGAGGGAACGGGACGTTTCTGACGGAGACACGCGTCAATCACAGCGACCTGACCCGGGTGCGATCTTGTGACACTTACCACTGCGACATTCTTGGACGAGGCTGGGTCTTCTGTGGACCTGGTTGATGTGGACCCGGATGATGGAGGGACTCTTGACGGGTTCTGGACGTGTGGATTCAATTTACTGAAGAACAAACACAAAGAAATAAGTCTCAAGGTGACGAGGAAGTCGTTCAGAAGCTCTTGAAGACTTAAGTCATGGGTTCGTGACACGAGCACCAGTGAGTTCCTCATCCCAGTTCACCTTAAGACATGTTTACATATATTACTACCGTTGTATCAATATAAGCTAGAAGCACAAATACTGGGAGTCACTCATCACCGCTTTACTTATGGTGCCAAAAAAACATTAAACTCCCATGATGCCTTTCCTGATCCGGCTGACACAGCACTCAGGTAGAACGAGAAATGCTGGTCATGTGACAATTTCCATAATAAAATATTAAAAAGTCTGGTTAACAAATATAAAAATGAAACCACAAAATCAAACAAAAAAGTGAAAATACTAAATCTGAGTCGGTGATGTCTGAGGACGAGAAGATACAGTGACTCCAGCAGCTTTTAAAGCTGATATTTGGACATATTTTGGTTCAAAACAAATGAAAGCAGTTACAACTGAGGACGAGAGGATACAGTGATAACTGAGGACGAGAGGATACAGTGACTCCAGCAGTTTTAAAAGCTGATGTTTGGACATATTTTGGTTTGAAAACAAATGAAAGCAGTTACGACTTCGTCAAGAGTCATGTGGTCTGTAAATACTACAACACCAGAATCAAGTACTGGACAATACTACAAATATATACTTGTTACTACAGTATCACAACACCAGAGTCAAGTACTCGACAATACTACACATATATACTTGTTACTACAGTATCACAACACCAGAGTCAAGTACTCGACAATACTACACATATATACTTGTTACTACAGTATCACAACACCAGAGTCAAGTACTGGACAATACTACAAATATATACTTGTTACTACACTTTCACAACACCAGGGTCAAGTACTGGACAATACTACACATATATACATGTTACTACACTTTCACAACACCAGAGTCAAGTACTGGACAATACTACACATATATACTTGTTACTACAGTATCACAACACCAGAGTCAAGTACTGGACAATACTACACATATATACTTGTTACTACAGTATCACAACACCAGAGTCAAGTACTCGACAATACTACACATATATACTTGTTACTGCAGTATCACAACACCAGAGTCAAGTACTGGACAATACTACACATATATACTCGTTACTACAGTATCACAACACCAGAGTCAAGTACTGGACAATACTACACATATATACTCGTTACTACAGTATCACAACACCAGAGTCAAGTACTGGACAATACTACACATATATACTCGTTACTACAGTGTCACTATATGAAGTATGTGTTCAGTACTCACCGGGCCAGCAGACGACTGAGCAGCTGCTTCTCTTCTTCACTGTAACTCGGCCAGTCTCGTCGGACATGTTTGTAAAAGTCGTCTCTCAACACGTAGCTGCTGTCTTTGGGGCTCACTCTCGCCACCTGGAGGACGACACGGTTAACGTCGGTAAGTGAAAGGCGGTTTCCAGTTACCCAGCATGCACTGCAGTGCAGAAACTGCAGCTGATTAAAAAGTTATGGAAACCTATGAGTAGTTTAGGTGGAAAAAAAGTCCACATATGTAAAACTGTCTTATATTACAAAAATAATTTCAGGAGGACAGATTTGGAAGTAAATCAGTACCAGAATTGAATTTAACAAAAAAATGATAATAATCTAATAATTCAAAATAAATGTGTGTTTTTTTGTTGTTTTTTTACATTAGAGTTTGATATTTTTAAATTTATTTAATCAATTCAAAATGGTTTGATTCATCAACTTTTAAAATGAACATACAAATGCTGGCAGTATTTTACCAACACAAAAACTAGCTTCCAATGTGTACATTTTTGAATTAAGTTATTGAAAAAAAAAGAAAATCCTTGAAAAGAATAAAAATTTCAATAAAAGTGTCAACATTTTAAGTTCAATTTCATTCATTAATAACAAAAACTTTCATCCAAGCCTGGTTTTAAAAAGCAACACAAAACATTTCAGCTCATGTTAGTTTGTTTTAACCAGTAACATGTAAATCTGAGTTTATCATTGTTTTTAAATCAATGAATTACAAATATATAAACATTTTGTGATTTTTATGTTATTTTGTCAGATTTAAAGAACAGACAATATATTTTCACATTTCATTATAAGAATTAATTTTTTAACTACAGAAAAATGCTTTAAATAAAAGTTAAAACGTGTGAAGAACAACTAAATGTCCATCATGACGTGTGTATATCCGTGTAATGTGTGTATTTACTGTGTACTTAAACTTGAACAAAGTGCACCGTGTTGCCTGCGGGACCCGACCCGTCACGAGAGGAACCAGAACTATAGTGTACCTCCTCCAGGATGGCCCCGAGCTCAACTCTATCCTTGGGGTCGACTCGCTCTCGCTCCAGCCACAGCAGCAGCTCTGGTTTCCTGTAGGCCTTCAGCGCCAGCAGATGAATGATACGTTCCTTCAGGGGCTTCTGGACCGGCACCGCGGTGCCACCGCCACCACCGACACCACCGACACCGCCGACACCGCCGCCGCCGCTCCGCCTGCCGGTCTTGTCCGAGGGAGGAGCGATCCTCTTGGGGTACTTCACACATTTACCTGAAGGAACGGAGATGTTGAGGTTAAACTTTCACTTCCTGTTCCTCCCTAATCTGATCGGAGTTAATGGGCTGAGATTAGAAAAACACATGGAGCTCAGATCTTCAGCAGATGTTGGGAACAATCCACTAACTCCTGTGATCCAGCGACCAGAGCACGTGGACAGAAGCTTCTCAGTCCAACGGAGACGCAAACGGAACAAGAGTTAAACTTCATAAAAGCTGGAGTTCACTGGAATATTAACTGGAAATTATCTGCCGACATAAATCTTTTTGTGCGACAAGTTTGTCCCCTTTATGGGGGTCGCGGGGAGACTGGAGTCTATCCCGGCTTCATGGGGCGAGAGGCGAGGGACACCCTGGACAGGAGGCCAGTCTGTCATGGGACACACAAAGACACACAAAGACACACAAAGACACACAAAGACACACACACACACACTCATACCTATGGATCATTTTCCCTAAGTTCCCAATCAACCTCTGCATGTCTGTGGGAAGAAACCGGAGTGTCCGGAGTAAACCCACGCAATGCAGGGGAGAAGATACAAACTACACACAGAAAAATCACTCTCTCCCGACCTGGAAGCGAACCAGCAACCTTCTTACCGTTCTCCACGTTTACAAATATTTTTTAAAGTTAAAGTTTCAACTTGAATGCAAAGGAAAAGTTAAATAAGAAACAATAATATGTCGATGTATCTTATTGATCAAAAAGAAAACTTGAATAAAGGACAAATTAAAGTAAAACAAGTCCTATTAAAACGAGGTTCGACGGCGACCCCTGGTCACACCTGAGGGCCACACTTTGACCAGGGGTCGCTAACACCCAGGTGTTGTGTAGTAAAGTATGCATCAGTGTGAAAACGAGGGTGTGTGTTTGAGGAGGTCGCTCATTGGCTCCGACGACAGTTGTGCGACATTGTGCAGGTTTGTGTGTCTAAACGGAGGCGAGTGTGCGCCCGTGATTCATTTGTGTGCAGCGGTGTGTTGAAGTATGCGAGCGTGTGTCGACCTGCAGGTGTGCGTTCGTGCTCAGCCGTGTGTGAAGAAGGACGTCGTGCAAGTGTGTGTTCGAGGTCTGCTGCTTACATGGATTGTGTTGTGCTTGGTTTGTGTTGTAACTGTTGTGTTGTAACTGACGACAAGTTTGACCCGTTTTTTAAATAAACAAGTGTTCGAGCTTCACAACAATTTGTTGAAGTTATTCAAGCAGGTTTGTCGGTTGTGTTTTCAAATAGTGTTGCGGTTTAAAGTTTCCCTTGAAGTATATTTAGAAGGAAATTCAAAAAATGACTTTGGAATGAAGCTTTTGTTTGAATTAATTATATCAAAATGTAAAGTTTACATTACATAAAATAAAATCTAATAAAATATCAACACTAAATCAGTTTTATAATGTTAAGTCTTAAAGTTATAGTTTAATTATTTCTTTAATCAATGGTTGGAAATGTTCTTTTTTTAATATTAAATAAACAAATTACTGAACTAATGCATTTTTGTTTTTTTACAAAAAGAGTTTATATAGTTACATTCCAATAATTACAAAATAAATGTTCTAAATATATATTTTTTTAATTTATATTCTTTAAAATTCAAAATAGAAATGTTATATGTATATATATAATAGAGTCACCAGACAATACCAAGAGAATACAGAGCGACTTTCAGCCAATTATGCGATACACAGACAGTCATGTGATTTTTTTATATTATAATCCATGTGTTTGTGTCGTTCAGACTATTGTAACAGTTTGTTTTCGTGTCTAAACAAGAAGGATGTGTCTCGCCTGCAGTTCATACAAAACTCTGCAGCCAGAATTCTGAGCCGCTCTAGTAGAAGAACTCACATTTCTCTGATCCTTAAAACTCTTCACTGGCTTCCAGTTTCTTTCAGGATCAACTTTAAAATTCTGGTTCTTACTTTCAGATCTATTCATGGTCAGACCTTCCATCTACTGACTCCTTCAAGAAACATCTGAAGACATTTTTATTTGTGCTTTTCCCTGATTTTCTGAGACTCCTGTGTTTGTCTCATGTCTCTTGATCTTTTAAAGTATATATTTTAACGGTGTATTGTTTTTGATTGTTAAAAGGCTTTGTGACCCTGGTCTAGAAAGATTTTTACAAATAACATTTACTTATTTACTTGTCGCCAAATTTTACATTGAATTAGAAAAGCTTTGAATAAAAAAAATATTCAATTTGGAAAATATATTTTGAATAAGAATTCTAACTGTATGTACAAAAAATCCCATCCCATTAATTATGATTAAATATATATATATATATATATTTATAAGGAAAATTCAAGCTTTTGATATAGAAAATATCGAATGAAATTATGAATTAAATGCTAATAAAAAAGCATCAATATTGCAAATGTTAAATCCAACTATTCAATGACTGATATTCACTCATAGCTCCTCACAATATTGAAGCCACTCTTCAGATTAAAAGCCTCTGAATGTTCCAGATGAGAGAGATGGTGATCAGAGCTGCTGTGGATCCCTGAGGCCTCCATGTCTGGTCTTATCAACGACACCGTCTGCATCTGCATCTGCACCAGCAACAGCAACAGTCTCCCCGCGGGTCCAGCCCTGACCCGGGTCACCATCGGTGCAGAGGAGACTCTTACGTAACCACAGCGGGCGTCAGTGAACAAGCTGGGCAGGACTTAGTGTCACATACTGAGGCAAGATTCAAGAAACATTTTTATATATATTTGTTATTATTTATTGTAATCATTATTATTTGATTTTTGTTCAAACTTGTTTGTTTCATGTATGCTTTGTTTGTTTACATTTTAGAGTTCTATGGAAGAATATGAGTGACATCATAATATCGAATTTAACATTTTTAAATGTTAAAACCTTTTCTTTTTTTTATTGAAATGTTGTTTTATAAAAGTTTACTTATTTTAAGAAACATTTAAATAAATCATTTGTATATTGAAAGGTTTAATTTGTTCTTATTTCATTTATTTTTTAATAAAAACATCTTCAAATAAACGTTTTTTTTCACATAGCCTTTAATATTTTTTCTGAAAATGCTGGAATAATTATACAAACATTTACATATTGAATTTAATAGTTTAAAATTAAAATAAAAATTAGATTTGGAACATTCATTTTCGAATTGTTGGTTGTAAAAAATATATTTTTAAAATAAATTATTTGTATTTAATTATACAATAAAAACAAATTAGATGCTTAAAATAATCTTTCCAATCTAAAATATTTGAATATATCAATTTTTAAATTCTCTGCTGACACTGAAATACTTCCATATTGTTCCTTTAATTGATGTATTAAAGGAATATATTAAACACTTAATAAAATGGTTTAAACTTGAAAGAATCACGATAGTATGAGATCCTACATCAGTAATTCAAGCAATGAGTATAAATATCATTTTGTAGATGGAAATAAAAACCATTATCGAGACATTTAAAACAGCAATATTAATTAATTTCTTAAACAAATTAAAGATATCATTAAGTATGTCATACTTGTCATGTCATTGAGTATCACTAATGTTAAACACTGTCGGTCAAGATGCAGGATTTTGACTTTATAGCTTTAAATTTTAATAAATACAATTTATAAGGGAAACGTAGCATTAAGATTTTAAAAATAAATATCACTTAAAGATCGTAAAAAAATACAACTTTTTAATGAGAATAATGAAAGAAATTGAGAATATAAGTTCATTTTTTTCAATTATAAATATTGCTTTAACTTAAAGTGTGTTTAATTGACTCTAAAAACAATAGTAAAATTAACCTTAATTAAAGGGAAAACCCCTTTTAAAAAAGAAATATAACCCTGTGTAGGTAGGAGTGTTCTACATTAATGTATCATAACATTATGACCACTTTACTATGTTATTAGTTCAATAGCGCAGTAGTTAGAAGGTGATGTTTATCTTTTTCTAGAGAAAATAGTTTCTCTCTCCAACGATCGCGACAAGACAAGACACGATCTGAGTTTATCTTAACTTAATGAAAGATTCACGCATTATATCCTCCTGAAGCTTCCACAGAAGATTCCACTGAACGTCGCCAAGACGAAGGAACGTTCAATCAGCGCGTGGCATGGAAGGTGAAGAAGCAGATGCCGAGAGGATCCGATGCCAGAACATTCACGTGGCCAGAAATATTCCAGCCCAGATGTGGGAGCGAAGCTGCACAAGGATTTGAAATCAGTGCGCTAACCAGCTGCCAGGACTGGACACAGAAAATAAATAGGAGGGTAACGTTAGACCGGGATATTAACTGGGTCAACATAAATACGACGTGCACATCTGGTTCCGTGACTTTTTAACTCGAGTGACCAGTGCCATGTTCCCTCATTTAGGAAAAATGTTCCTTTAATACGGTTGGATTTCTAGCTCCAGGAAGTTCATCTGTTTGACTGTATCCAAGTGTTGCAGGAGCAGGACGGATGGAAGATTCTCAGTTCCGAGGGTTTGTGTTGGACAAGGTTACACCAGCAGAGCTTGAGACGACAAACGTTAAAAACAAACGTTTACTTCTTCCTAAAGTTTCACTAGTTAGTTCCAGATGAAAACCCCACAAAAAACAGCTGTTTTGATTGACAGCTGGCTCATCCAATGAAAACTTGGCGACAAAGAAAGAAACTCATCGGTTCATTTCCTCTCTTGTGTGAGGTTTGTCCGATCTCCTTTTGTCAATGAAGCTTTAGATGTAAGTAAGTAAGTAATGTTGACGCTTTTTTTAAGCATTTAATTCATAATTTCATTCAATATTTTATATATCAAAAGCTTGAATTTTCCTTTTAAATATATATATATTTTATCATAATAATGTTTTTTTTGCATATATAGTTTGATATTCTAATTCCAAAATACATTTTCTAAATATAATTTTTTTTTTAATTCGAAGCCTTTATAATTCACTTTAAATAATATTACATGTTGCGACAAGTAAGTCAGTAAGTAAATAAGTAAGTAAGTAAAGGTTATTTGTAAAGCACCCTTCTAGACCAGGGACACAAAGTGCTTCCCAGAAAATCAGGGAAAAGCACAAATAAAAGTGTCTTCAGATGTTTCTTGAAGGAGTCAGTAGATCATCAAACACAGAGATGGTTCTTGAAGGAGTCAGTAGATCATCAAACACAGATGTTTCTTGAAGGAGTCAGTAGATCATCAAACACAGAGATGGTTCCAAAGCTTAGGAGCAACAGTCTGGAAGGATTTCTCTCCTCTGGTCCTGAACCGTGTTCAGGAACCATCAGTAGATTCTGATCCACAGACCTCAGAGCCCGAGCTGGGGTGTAAGTCTGGATCAGATCACTGATGGAAGGTCTGACCATGAATATTTCTTAAAAGTAAGAACCAGAATTTTGTCCTGAAAGAAACTGGAAGCCAGTGAAGAGCTTTAAGGATCGGAGAAATGTGAGTTCTTCTACTAGAGCGGCTCAGTGCTGTAGTTGTACTCTATGGGAGTATAATCAGTGTCAATAGAATATTCATTGGTTGAATTTAACATTTGAAATTTTAAAGATCTTCAGAAGATCATTGAATGGATGTTTCTTTTCTCTGTGGTTGCAACAAAACCATGAAAAAGCACAAAAGCAAGGAAAACAAATATTCAAAAAATTTCCCTTAACAAAGAAGTAAGTATTTGGGACCAAAAGTTTTTGAAGCAGAATGCAAAAAATCCAAGCAAGTTTAGAAAAGAAAGTAAAAACAAATGTCGATTCTTGCTTTAAGAACAATATTTCTTCTTAGTAAATGTATTCCTAGATAAATTCAATTTTAAGATCCTATTTGGATCCTTTTTTAGATATTATTCACCCATTTTCAGTTGATTCACACGAAGGACCACAAATGTCATAACTATAAATAAACGTATAAATATATAACTAAATGTATAAACAAATACATGTATGAATAAATGTGAGGTTTGGTCGACATACATACACAAGAGGAAAAGTAGAAAATGAATAAAATGAAAAATGTATAAATACGTAAATGAATTAATATTGAAAAAACGAAATACACAAATAATTTTATGTATAAATATATTAAAGTTTAAATATATAAATAAATGCATATATAAAAAGAAAAAGGACTGTTTTTCGATAATGATAAAATCAGAATCACATTTTTTTAATTAAATTATTTCACAATGTGCATCTATAATTGTTTATAATTATGTAAATGATTGTCCTTTATATATAAAAGATTCCTTATATAGTCTTAAACTATTTCCAAAGGGAGAAAATGTAAATAACCGTAGTATGGACATCATTATGCTGCTAATAATAAGCAGATCTGTTGGTCATGAATGTCTTTCATTGTGTGATGTGGTCGTTGGATTCATTTGAGTTTTCAGCTTTAGAAAGACAACATTTCTGATGTGTATGTGATCGAGCAGGAAATCTACTGGAATCATATTTAAGCTGAAGATGGAAAACAATGGCCGGGATGATCAAAAACAGAGTTTTGATTCATCATCAAACACACTTTCCGCCTTTGTTTTCACTGGCATCGGATCCACTCGACTTCCTCTCGCCATTATTATGGTCAACAAGTCTTAAGCGCGGGAGAACGTTCTTACTCTGATGTGGAGCTCCGGGTTTGATCTCGATGGCCGAGCGGCTCCAGCTGTCCTTCTCCACCTGGGACATCCTCTCCCGGGTCATCTGGTACGAGTCGTCGGTGGCGCACACGGTGATCTTGTCCTGGATGATGCCCTGACCCTCCAGCTGCTGGCGTCCGTCACTAGCAACAAACACAACAGGTGATTGAAGCGGCGGCTGCGCTGACAACAACTGAGGTGACAAAAGTCCCAGGAGCTTCCAGACCAGAGCTTTGTGGGTCAGCGAGGACTAAAGCGGCTCTATAGTGGCCCTGGGTTATGTCACAGTCTGGATATAGAAGCCGTGACACTGTGGTTGGGAGCAGGACGGAGGCTGTGGAAAAGCTGCAGGATTAGCTTCTGCTAACACGCTCGCAAAACAAAGATCCGCTTGGACATAGAAGAACAATATGAATGATATAATAAATACAATATAATTAAGAAAATATCGCTAAAGTAAATATACCAATATTTTCTTTCCACTATACACTCCTGTATTGAACTTTGTTTTTTGGGGGATTTTTTACAATAGTATTTATTTTTTGGCTTTCAAATCAAACATTTGATCAGAGTTCATTTATGGTCATATTTTATTTGTTATACTTCATTAAAGAGGGTATAATACAAAATAATGTTATATTTTCTAATGAATTTACAATTAACATGCAAATATTCACAGCGTTTGTATATTTCTTATGTTGAAATTAAACATCCGGCTGCAAGATGTGCAGCAGCCATGAAAATGAAAATCCTGGCGATGACTGAGGACAAGAGGATACAGTGGACTCCAGCAGCTTTTAAAGCTGATGTTTGGACATATTTTGGTTTAAAAACAAATGAAAGTAGTTACGACTTCGTCAAGAGTCATGTGGTCTGTAGATTCTGTAACACCAGAGTCAAGTACTCGACTATACTACACATATGTACTTGTTACTACAGTGTCATGATATATTGTGTTGTGGCTCTTGTATCGTGATACATATCAAAAACAAATGAAAGTCTGTGGTCTGTAAATTCTCCAACACCAGAGTCAAGTACTTGACAATACTACACATATATCCTACAAGAATAAGTACTAGAAATGTATTGTATTATATGGTATCGTTGCCCCTGTGATACGTAATATATCAACAGACAAAAACACGACATCACTCATCACAGTAATTAAAGAGGTAACCCAAAAAATAAATACAAAAAACAGGAAATCACAGCTGCCACTTCCTGTGTACAGCGTGCCAACTCCACGATGCCTTCAGGGAACCCGAGTATACAGACAGGAAATAAATCAGAAGTGAGATAAAGTTTCCCGACAACACTTTTGCTAACATGTACACTCGACGTTCTGCTGGCCTTGTCGACGTTCTCGGAGAAACAAGACAGAGATAAACAAGTTTTAATATCCAGAGAAGTGCTGGACGGAGTCTGAGAGTTCCATCAATTCCAGGTGTTAACAGAGGAGCCAAGAGTCCTGCTGAGTCAGCACTTCTTTTCTCTGCACTTACTGAGAAACATTAAGTTGAACTCACACAAGTCTGATGACTTGACACAACTTCACATGAAATTCCCAATATTGGACCTTCAGCACCGAACAAAGTTTCCAACCATGTAAAAAAGTTCAACAGCCTGAAAACATCGAGCTACGAACCACAAAACAATATTATGGACATGATGTCAAAGCACTTGTTGACCCTTTTGATCCCACAATGACATGGTGTGTGTTTGCTCTGAGCTTTACAGACAATTAAGATCGTCAGCATCTGCAGTGATTTAACTTGTTGACTGTGTCATAAAAGTGTTTATTAAACACAACTGGAGTTTTCAACTTTGGACACTCGTCAGTTCTGGCTCAAGGACATGAAATATCGAGGCCAGACTTTCGAGCAAAAATAACATTACAACTCAATAAATCCTTTACAAAATCGCTCGCCATTTGTCTTGCTTCCTCTCAGAGAACTCAGCACAGAAGCTTTGTGTGTTTATACTTTCAGAAAAGGGTTTACAAGTCCGTGAAGCTCTTGACATAATGTCATGTAAACGTCGGCCCCTGGTTTTTCAACAAACCCCTTAGTAACGGTGACTGAACATCTCCAATAATGCTTTGCCGCCCAGCCAGCCAATCACAGCTATCGATGACCCCCTAAAATAAATCTGTTTGTACAAACAGACACATACTGACGAGTACAATAGAGTCCAAGATCTATTTAAGACTCACTTAAATCCACCCTTTTAAAGTGGAAGGTCATAGGTCAGGTTAAGGTAAATGTTCCTGAACAACATCATTTACTTAACATGCCTGACAGTGAATAAATAAAACGTTTGGCCCAGTTCAAAGGTCACAGGTCACAGTCCTGTACCAACACGTACATGTGCACAAAAGAAGCCACTGACGCACTTGTAACGTTCCAGCTCGACGTGACGCAGACTCCTGGTTCTTCAGCACCAGGCATGAAAACAAAGAGATGCGGTGGAAACAGACGCGCTGAACGTCAATAAATAGATTTCTGATGATGATGAAGAAACTCTGGTGGCAGCAGAGTTTTGGAGGACCGGACTGGACTTTGGTCCAACTCTCCGGCTCGACACACAATGACTGCGTCACCAGAAGGTTGGAGAACAAATCCTGGTGGACGTTGCTACACTGTTCTGCTTTGTATATCAAACAAATCAATGCAAGTGCTGAGAGCTCGGTCAGGAGGACGGTGCTGGACCATGAGTGTGAGATTTATCAGAAACATCATCGTTCATTCGTGCTCCTTTATTATCAAATCAGGAATAAAATGATGAAGACGAATATAAAGGAAAGGTATAAAAAAATATAGAGGCAAGAAGTTTTTTTTTTTTTTAGATTTTCTTATGTTGCTGTTTACTGTCTTGTAGTGATGTGTTGATGAGGCTTCATGATACTGCATCGGTTTTTATATGATACGGTGGTCTTCATAGTCCTATGCTTCATAATCTTTGATTCTGATCTACTAATTCAATGAACATCATTTTCACTGAGGGTGACATCTAGTGGTCTTTCAAACTGTATCGTGATACAGCATCAGCTGCTTCATGAAGCTTCATCAACACATCACTTCTTGCGTGTACTAATGTTTATTGTTATTGTTATATATTTATGTTGATTGATTTGAGTTATTATCATTATTCATTGTTAGGCATTTTTTATTTTATTTTTTAAATAATAATTTAATAAAATGTGTGCACATGGTTTTTTTTTACAACGTGAATTTCCATAATTTTGGAAAGTAAAAAATTAAATGATTGAAAAATATAAATAGATTTATAGACCATTTTAAGAAGAAAAATGATCTATTCAAAAGTACATTTTACCCTCTGAGCCAATCTCTCGTTCTCAACTGCCCTGCTCCTACCTTTTCCACCCTGGCTACACTTTCTTCTTCACCTCCCAACCGCCAATTCCATCCATTAGGAGGAAAAGTGGAGATTTTAATAAAACCTAAATGTGTTTTTTTTAAAACCACTTCTACAATCATTTTAAGCAACACATGACATGGCGACTGCGCTGCAATAGTACCTATGTTTTACCGTTTGAATTGTGACGGTAAAAGAAACTTGAAATTGTACTATTTGTTATTTTTTAAAATGAAGTTCTTCTATAGAAAATGAACGACGATGAAGATGTAGGTTCAGAAAAGTCGGATCTCATACCTCGCCACATACTGGTGGATGCAGTCGAAACTGGCTTGAGGCTGATCCTTGCTGTCGCTGGACAAGTAGAAGGAGAAGACCCGAAGAGCCGCCGCCGACTCCGACGTGGGAGCAGGAATCTTGATGTACTGAGGGAGAAAACAGAGCAGCAACATAAACACCAGGGCCTGATTTTGTCCATCAAAAGAGCGAACCCTAAATAAGCACTTAAACACATGAAAGGAGTGTTTTATGGAGCTGATTAACAACCGCGGACTTCGAGGCTGCAGATTCAATTCTCCAAAATATCAATGTGTCGTCAGGAAAAGCTATTCTTCAGGCGAGCCGGCGCTTGCGTGACACACTAAAACCCAAAGCTCCACAGCGTCCAAAACAAAGGGTTTTGCCATCATCATAAATCATCAGATTTATTTTATCCACAACTTTACAGCTTCAAAATGCAGACAAACCACTTTTCAGGACAAAGACTTTCAACAATAACGAACAGCTTTTCCAGTCTGTTGAGTAAATCTGGGCCATGATAGGATCTTACGAGGCCTGAGAGAACTTGAAATCACCTGCTAATAAACTCCTACTTGTTGATCACTTTTATGTAGTAGCACAGCGGTTTGACAGTAGTTTTTAATGAACACCGACTGTTGTGTACTCTCTGGCAGTTCGTCAACAAATAAATAAACAAATACATTTTATTTCAACACATGAAACAAAAAAGGCTGATGTTTTCAAACCATTTCTTTTGATACCAAAACAGACTGATTTTTTTTTAAATTACGGTAAAACTTGGTGACCATGTACACCGGACGATTATTAGTACGAGATGGATCCATGTTACGCCAGAACCACATTAAACAAAACAATAACAAAAAGATTAAAATAAGAAATGACTGTTAAAAAAAGACCTAAGAAAAAAAAGAGCTCAATAGTTTAAAAAAGTACAACAACAACAAAAACAGGTACAACATATTGCTATTACCATGGTTGTGTATTTGTGCCGATATTGTGAAATAAATATTAATAAATTAGTTAAAAATAAAGCTGTTTAAAAAGAAAGAATTGTGCTTCCGTATTCTATAAAATTCTCCCTCAAAAAAGGTCAACGAACATGATAGAAAAGTCCTCAAACCAAAACAACTAAAGCTATATTTAGAGTTGATCAAATAATTAATGAGTTAGTTTTGTGTCGGAAACAAACTGTTTTATATATTTATTTTAAGCCTATGGTGACGAATGATTTATCGTCAGAGCACTTTCACATCACCTCACACACCAGCTGTGACACACTCCGAACACCGTATGTCACGAGTTTGATCCACTTATTTCTGGTCACGTGACTTGGCACAAGATAATCTCGTTCACATCTCGTGCTACATTCCTCTCAACAATGCGTAGAGAAGTGAGGATTATGAAGGTCCAGGTCGCGACCTCTCGTGACCTCTGATCCGATGTTTGTAAACAAACGCCGAGGAAATCGAGAAAATGTGAGAAATTAATTGACATTTCACAGCCGTCACACAAATCTGATGGATTTCCAGGTTCCTGCAGCAACATCTCAGCTCAGACTGAAGAACAAGTAGCTGCACGTCGACCTACTGGTTCTTCTGAAACATTAGATTAAATAAAGGTTGTTTTTATTGAACCATGTAATCAAACATTTGTAATTGAAAAGTCGATTTTTTTTTTTATGAATGAATGAATGAAATTAAAGTTTATAAATAGTGCCAACATATTTAGAATTATATTATAGAATTTAAACGCCTATAAATTAAACAATATTGCATTTTGAAAATTGATGATTAAATTAACTTCTATATGTAAAAAAAATGCAGTCATTTTTTAAATTGAGCTCAATTATTGAAAAAAAATGTTTTAAACGTACCTAGAAATGTTTGAATTAAAATATTTAAAATTGAATAAAAATAAAACATTTCCATAAACTACTTCAACATTTGAAATGTTATATTCAAGATTCTGATGGAACCCATTTACTTCCGTAAACATGCCGAGGCTTATTATTACCATTAGATCTCCAGAGGTATTAATAAATATCCAATTACTATCCTAATTATTTATCTATTAACAGTATTTCAGAAAGAAAAAGAAAGGGAAGAAAAGATGGTGATCAGTAACATTTTATGAACTTGAGAATCGAAAATTTTAAGATAAAGATTAAAATTTGAGAAAAGAGACAGAAACAAATAAAATAAAAATGTGTTGCTTCGCGTCATTTATGCCAAAACCGGTGCCACTATGTTACAGGATATGAATTCCCATCCTTGCTTAAAATACAGGCTTCTTGACTCGGTAGGAAAAAGTCTATAAATGATAGTTAATCTATCAAGGTCTGACCAATACTTGACCCAGAGTAACAGAGCAAGTACACATGTAGCCACAGAGAGTGTTTGACAGCAGGTTTGGATCCACCACAGACACGGATCAGAGCCACACAAGATGTTGAGAAACTACTACTGAGACGCATCTTTGGCTGAAAGCGACGGTCGAGGTTTTCTCGTCGCCCTTTGTCTCGGCCTCTTCAGCCTCTTCAGCCCGTTTGGCAGTGGACGTGGACGCGGTGGAGACGAGGACAAACACATCAAGACACATAATAACAGATGGGATCAGAGTAAAGTTCAGATATCCATTCATTTGTCCGGGCGAGAGACGTATAATTGCACGTTCTGCATCTGAAATACTAAATTCAGAGCTTTGACTTTCAGACAATGTGACTCTGGAGAACCCGCTGACTTCCCCCGGCAACAGAGAAAAACCCAAAAGGCAGTCGGAGGAGAAGACTTGTGTTGGTGCGACGTCGAATGCAAACAGATGCATTACTTCCATTGAGTATCGTTACAGATAGAACCATGTTTTAGATCAGATATCAACGGATGATAAACAAGAGTTTAAGAACCATTGAAGTAATAGAACCAGTGAAGTAATCCCAGAGCAACACACCGTCTGCAAAAAGAAGGAATCTTCTTCATTTCCAAAGCAGCAATATTTTGGAAGACCAAAGCAAAAGGTAAAACAACAATAAAATACCGGTTTCTCATTTTTTACTTTCAATAATGAACTCCAACAACAACTTCGGTTATATTTCTCACATTCTTCATCATTACAAATATACATTAATGTCCTATAAAGTTGACCTCTTTTTAAGACCTCTCCCATAAAACCCTGAGGTACATTACAACTCATGGCTTAAACCAAAGCTATTCTAAAGCCCCCACCATTACAAAACTAACAGGATATTAACCCACATCTTCTGCATGCAAAATAGAAGTTTTAATTAAACTATATCCTTCATCTCTAAATAAGCACCTCAGTTACACAATAATGTAAGTAGTGAAATACTCAAACTAGACGACTCAGAGGGGTTTTTGTAAGGGCCTCCTAAACCCCTTGATGAGTCAACCGCAACCTTGACCTAATAACTACCTTCCCCTTTATTTAAGAAACGGGAAATGAGCAAAACATAAACTAATAAACTTCAGATGTCTGAAGAACACCTGTTTTACAACGAAAGTTTACTAGATATATTCATACCACAAGCCCATATAATAAACCAGCACCTTGTATTTAAGGATTTAAATTTGAACGTCTTCATACGATCTCTCAACACTAGGAAACTTAAATATAAGCTTTATCACCAAGTAAAAATGACATAAAATGCCCTTTAGTGTCTTGTTTCATTTATAACCCAAACCAATTTTTTTTACCCTCAAACACGAAACTATTAATTAACCCTGAATTGCTTAATCACCAGTTACTTATACCCAAGTATAAAGTCTGAAAGCTTAAAAGGACTACCCCCCTTAAAAAATCTACGATGCCTTTCCCTTTCATCACTTTTTTTGCCCATCTCGCATCTCGATACACTGCGATACACTGAAATCCACCGACGATACCAAGCGAAATCAAATACTACTACGATTCAGAAAACGATTTGCTCACAAAATGAATTAAATGTAAGAGGATTTGATATGCAATGATTCAATACGGTTTGTTTTTGTTCATGTTTGTAAGTAAGTAAGTAAGTAATATTTATTTATATAGCGCTTTTCGAGACCAGGGTCACAAAGCGCTTAGACAATCAAAACAATACTCCAAAAAGTACATACTTTAAAGATCAAGATAATACTGAGAACAACACAGGAGTTCGAGAAATTCAAGGAAAAGCCTGAACAAATAGAAACGTCTTAAGATGTTTCTTAAAGGAGTCAGTAGATCCATCAAGCGCAAAGAGAGAGAAGATCGTTCCAAAGCTTAGGAGCAACAGCCTGAAAAGATTTCTCTCCTCTGGTCCTGAACCGTGTGCGTGGAACCATAAGTAGATTCTGATCCACAGACCTCAGAGCCCGAGCTGGGGTGTAAGGCTGGATCAGATCAGTGATGGAAGGTCTGACCATGAATAGCTCTGAAAGTAAGAACCAGAATTTTAAAGATGATCCTGAAAGTAACTGGAAGCCAGTGAAGAGTTTTAAGGATCGAAGAAATGTGACGTAACTTCTGCTTGGACACAACGGTGCGTTCAGGGGATCTCGGAAATCAGTTATTGAGTCGCGAATGAATTGCGATGCACCTTGAATCTACTGATGCAGCTGCATCTTATATACTGACATCGATGCACTGAGGTATGTCGGTGAATCTCCACATTCATAACGTGAACGTTAGGTTTTAGTCGAGCAGCAAAGACACAACAGCTTGTTCTTCTGTCTTGACACACTTTAAAAACATCAGTCTGGTTCAGCAGCACTGGATCTGCTGGATTCTAGCTTCACCGACACTCAACCTAACCGTTCAGAGTCACACATGTTGGAATGTCTGCCGACTCGTGTAACTCTCCACATGAAGCTTCTCTCACACGACTGAGGTTCAAGCGTGTTCCGGTCGACTCCCGGCGACATCAATCCTCCCGCATCAAGCTTTCTGGGAAGTGAAATAAGAACTTAACGTCGGTTTGGTTTATTGGAAAAGTCCCTTTACTGGCCCGTGGAGTCGTAAAAACCCTGTTTATCTTGTCAGGACGGTTCTCTGGGAGATTTAAGAGGAAAACCAGCGACGGAGGTCAGTGAACCGATCGTCAGTTCTGGAGCGACCGCAGGGTTTAATTGTTTTACGGAATAAAAAAAAAAAAGACTTTTCCAGACACGTGTAAAAGGAGAAAATGACTTTTGCTTTCAGCTGGATGTGGAGTGAGGACAGTGAAAGTGACAAGACCTGCTATAGGAGCCTCATGACAAGTGGGAACCAGGAGTAAGAGGAAGAAACTGCAGCTACTGTAGTCCAACTGAAGAACTTGTTTAAATCATAAATGTAATGTAATTTGTTTAAAAATACTACTTACAGTAATAATTACAACTATACGTTTAATCTCTGTTGTCATGCATATTTCAAATTCCTCGAGAGGGAGTGAGACAAATAGTGCAGTCAGAGATATACAGTGTATTTAGGTTTTTTAAACTCAAAGTCACTCTCCAAACAAAATGCATATTTAGGAAACGTTCTGTAAAAGGAAGTCTGAGTTGATAGTTATATAGATAGTTACAAGATCACAATCTCTGTGTTTATCCTCGGGCATCAAAAACACTCCCGGCCAAATTCTTCGACATCATTTTGACTCTAATTACAACCTCTCTCCAAGATAAAGATATCGTCTGCATTTTCACGAGTCACTAACTTAACCATTAATCCACTTGGAAACCATCAGACAGGCGACACACTTGGCCGAGCGGATTTGGCCCCCAGGCCTTGAGATTGACATGTGTTAATGTTACGTGAATTCCAAAATGATTCGGAAAATTATTAATTTTCTAAGAAGGCGAAATTTTTTCACATATCGTCTTACAATAGTCCTGAGAAGCAAGTGTGAGGAGACCACCAGGCTGCTCTGGTCACCAGCTTTAAACGCTCAACTAGAAAATAAATGCATCATCTCAAGTTTTATTCAAATATTTGACCAAATAAAATTATAATTCAGGAATGTTTGTGTTGGTAAAAGCATTACATCTGTAGTTTCAATGACTATTGTGTGAGTCAGCAGATCCTAAAAGAGAAGAGAATAAAAGACAAATCCTTCAACAGTCTTAAGGCTTCGCTGCACCTCAAGTATCGTTGGCAGCACATAGAGTTCCAGTAAAGGTCTCTCTCTTGCGTACACTTCAGGTCTTTCTGGTCGAAGTTTAATTCACCTGCTGCCTCTGAACGATCATGTACATTTATTCAACTTAAACCTTTTATTATCCAACTGTTGGCACTTTGAAACTATTTCTAAAATACTTTCCAGGTCTTTAAAGACTTTTCAAGTCTCCTGCACATCTGGCTTGCAGACAAAGTAAAAATAATAAAGTTTATTCTCTACTTCATATACTCATCAAAGCTTTGGGTACTTTGCTGTGTATAGTCAAAAATCTTAAATAAGATGGGTATCAGGATACAGGGGCAATGATATACTGTACTGTGATTTGTAGTATTGTCCAGTACTTGACTCTGGTGTTGTAGTATTTACAGACCACATGACTCTTGACGAAGTCGTAACTGCTTTCATTTGTTTTTAAAACAAAATATGTCCAAACATCAACTTTAAAAGCTGCTGAAGTCCACTGTATCCTCTCGTCCTCAGTCATCACCGAGACATGGCGGGATTACGAGTACGTAATGACTGCTGCCATCTAGTGGTTGTTCATTTTATGTTTTAATTCAACTTCAAAACACTGCGATTGTTTAATTGTTATTTATAAAATCAAATGTTTTTTATTTAAAATACACTTTTTTAATACATACACGGTATAGGAACTTTGATAAAAATATAAGTCTATAAGAGTTTTGAATATCGATGCAGTATTGTGAAAATTGTATGGTAATATTTAAGGGTATCAATCATTTCTCACAGCTCTATTAAAGTATCTGTTAACATGTGAAGATCCAAGAATCAGAAAATGAAAAACTTTTGATAAAACTTTCAAACCACTGACAAACTAAAAGTCTGACTTGTTCAGTTCGATTCTCTGGCCACAGACGACCGACTTCTGTCATATCTTCCAATAAAACCTGAGTCTGAGCTCCAGTAAAAAACGCTTCCTGGATTGAAACAAGTTATCAGAGCATCTTCACGGAAGCGTGACCGTTGTGGGCGTCGGGCCAGTGGCGTCTGCTCCGATGACCACGGACTCGCAGACATCTGCCGGTCCACGACGTTCCCACTCTGGGCTGCATTCAAGGACTGAGCAGCTCCAGAGAGGCCACGGAGTCTGTCTTTTTAAAGCGTAACTGACCGTGAATGATCGATAATTTATAGTTCTCTTTTCAACGCACACATTCACAGATTCTCTTCTAGGGCTAGACACGTCTGGGAGAGTGACAAAAACAAACAGTAGATGATCAACTGTGGGAAGTTTTTGATGAACGATGGGAGTCATGTTCAGTGAACCAGATCTCCAGAGGTGAAGAGAGAAGCCTGAACCTGACAAGTGCAAATTTATTGAGTCATCCCGTCTTTCTCATTCTAATCCAGGCAGGAAAGAGTTAACATCAGTCGGCCTCTCTCGTCTGTTTATCTGCTTTTCTTTCATTTGCAAATTCACTGAACTTTTTTTTGCTTCCAACTGTGAATCCTTTCAAGTCTGGTAAAAACGCGTCCTCGGGGAGTCTTATGTAAGCTCACGTCGGTGACGCATCGCAAAATTCAAGTCAAGCAGATGTAAATGTGCAGGAAATCATCTTCTAGCTGCCGGTGAAACATGTTCGTGTCGCCCAGGATGTCGTCGTCGCAAATAAACCGATGCCGAGAAGTTTTTTCTCGAGGGAGAGAGAGAGAGAAGCGCGAGTCGTGTAACATAAATCTCCAGCTTTGAAAGAAGAAAAAAAATGTATTTCTTCACATCTGACATAAGATTTCCTCCCACAGGAGAAAAGAATAGGAAAAGTAAACAAGTTGTGTTTTTTTTCGTTTGAAAAGTACTGGGTTGGTACTTGGGGTGAGAGGAAAATATAGATACACAGATAGATCGCAATTGTTTTTCACGATACTATATAGATATCCAAAAAAACTGTCTCGATCTTCTAAAATGATCATAGTCCTTCAATATTTCAATATATATATATAACGTTTGTGTGTGTGGCAGAAGTCATTACGTTCACCGCAGCTTAAGAAACAATGAAATCCGGGGAGATAACTGAGGATGAGAGGATACAGTGGACTCCAGCATATTTTTTAAAGCTGATAAAAAATGAACATTATTAAACATTAATAAGTCTCTGTATATATTGTTTTTTATTTAGTTGAAGTTATTATCAGTCTCTCTTGCCTGACGTCTTTCCTCATTGAAACACATTGCAAGTGAGCAAGATTTCAGGTGTTGGCTTTTAAACTTCTGCTGAAAACAAGCTTAAAATAAAGATTTCTTTCCAGGGCATATCCTCATGTTGATGCTTTAATACAAGAGGTTACAGATGAGCAGTACGGAGGTATTTGGATCTTTTCAAGTGTCTTTTTGGACGAAGATGAAGACGAAGACAACTGAGCTCCAGTCGCTACATTAAAATGAACAAACAGTTTTGTCTATAACGCTAAAAAGGAACAGATTGCTCTGAAAATAATCCCAACCCTTTGTCGACGTGAGGATGAGAAGAAAATGAGTGATTTTTATGATGATGTCGCTTCAAGTGCTCAAGAACAAGTGCAAACCTTCAATATTATCTTACTCTGAGATCGTAATCTTTACACGTTAATTCGACACAGAGATATGTCAACTCTTCACCTCACAGTTATTCGAGTGAGTCGTCAGCGACTTCAAGATTGAGCGAGAAAACCTGAAATAAGAGACGACATTCTTCCATCTGTCGCTACATGCTGTTGCACAACCAGAGTTCTGAGCCGAGCCAGCATTAGTCAGAAGGTGAATTCACGTGTTTTAACGATTTAACAGTTGAAAAAAACAACATTCAGTTGGACTAACTAAGACGTCACTGCTAACCCTTTGCACGGCCCGACTTGAAAAAGGTAGACATTACTCAAACTCAAATGATTATCGTCCAGCAACGTTATTTTCCCGGGTTTATTCTAAAGACAATTTAAAACACGCCCGTGTCTCACTCTTGTTAGCCAGCTAGCTAACCTGTTTACGATGTTACCGAAGAGAGTTGGAGCTCACACCTTCCACCTTCTTTTTGGAGAGAAATTCTTCTAAAGTAAAAAACATTTACAATAATGTAGAATAATTGGTACGTATTATTGTTTGAATGTTAAACACTGTACGACTAGAGTCAAGAGACAAGAGTCAAAATAAACTGACGGATAAACTGTAACTAACGGTATGTTGCAGAGAAAAAGGGTTCGGGAATCAGGTTCTTGGCGCCTGCAGTCATTGGCGTCGAGATTTTCTCGATAACTGGCGGTTGTCATCGGGAATGCAAGAGCGGTTGCGCAACATTTGAGTTACGGTGCGTGATAGCTGCTCTCCGGCCGACACCCCCCTCCAGCCGTGTGAGTGGCAGTAATGCTGACGGCCCCCCAGCGAGAGCAGCCGACTCCCTGCTCACGCCGGATTAACACACTCTCACACACACACACATGCATGAGCTCCGAGCCACGCCCGACACTTAAAGACCCGCCGCCTGCAGATAAGAGACAGGGGTGGCGGCGACAGGTTTCACTCTCCCATCGACAAGGGAGGCCACGCAGTGCCATGACATCCCCACTCCGGAGCCGAGGAGGCCAGAACAAAAGACGGCCTGTATTCAGAAGGGCAATTACTCAGACTGCAGAGGATGTGGAGACAATAGGCTGCATGAGATCTACCACTGGACCCGGCATTCAACCAACAGCTCACAGGAAACCTAAGCCCTGTGCACCGACAGCAGTCTCTCACGCCTTTTGTTCCTGGCCACCAATGAATGATTGACTTTACACTTTGATTAGGAGAGGAAGAATGTTCTTGCCCGATATTTGGCTTCACCAAATCTATTGTCCGTTTCCGGTGTTAATATAATAAAGGGCGTCTGTTGGTCAAACTGGAGTAACGTCGCCAGATTCTTGCCAGTACACAGTACCCTGAGCAACAAAAAGAATAAACGTTGAATAAAAGATACAACTCGAAAATAACATAAATTTGATAATATATTTAAAACGTTTCCTGTTTTCGTCACGTAAGCACAAGTCTATTCAGTCCACCACAGTTCCGTGGAAATCGGCTACATTGACAGTTTATCGTTGCAAGAGAGTTGTACGAGTTATGTTTCAATCTTGACGCGTTACTGAAGTTTCATTTGATTTGTGTTCATTGAGAGGGTTTTGTATTTACTTTTGTACTTCATTGTATACAATTGTTTGTTGAAAATCTACAGCTTTGGAGATTGAAAAATAATCTGTTACAATCTTAATGCTTGTTTGATGGTTTGCAAAGAAAGCCGCGAGAAACAAACTCTCACTCCTGGACTGGAAGTCAGTGAGTGACCAGGTGTTTTTAGCGGTTGTGGTTGGACTTGAATAAACTACCATTTGAAACTGAAACTAGTACTGCAAACTAAAATAAAATCCCTTTCAAACTCTGCAAGTACTTTACAAGTTGCACTCCACACACAGCTTTCTATTTGTCTCACTCCCTCTCAGTAAACTCATTGCTGAAGCTGCAGTTTTTTTTTATAACCACACATCATGAGAAATTATTTTGTGTGTTTAATGGCACTGATCATTCATAATGCGGTAAAGTTTAAGTCTCAGGGGCTTCACAGATGAACTCAGGTTACATGAGGTAAAAGTTCTGGTTCTGTGCTTTCATACTGTGTTTGGAATTTCAATGTAGCGCCAACTTCAGGAGAGTTACTGTGGTTTGAATGTGAAAATCAATCGTTGCTGTTGGCAACGAGATAAGCAATGAATTAAGAGAATATTTTAAATAACTTTTAGTTGCTATGAATTTGTTAACCTTTAGAATAAATCAGTAAAATACCTGAAATGGAATCTCAGCTTTATCTCCCAATATAACGTCGTGTTGATTCCAAGAAAACAAAAAGCCTGAAAGAGATTCTCAGTAAAACCGAGTCGACCTGGTTGAACCTCAGCATCAGCGTGATGGATGTGGAATCCAAGAATCAGTCCGAGTGACTGATGATAGTGACTTAACAAGTACATAGTTTTCTTCTTTAACCAAGTAGAAACAGAACAAAGTTTGGACACAAGTCATTTTTAACCAACAAACAATAGGAAGAAGCCTATTGAAACTTTTTACTGGAATGTTGAGCTACTTGATGGGACTTTCAGTTAATGATGTGACGCATGTGAGTCATTACAGTGTAAATGCAATATTCCGGCTCCTCCGTTGCATCATTGCCACATGCTGCATGTTCAATCGTTTACATAACAGGATAGAGGCTTTTGTTGGGTCGGTTTCCTCAAACTCCTCTGAGTATTTCAGAGAAAACAGTACCAGGCCACATAGTCAAACTGTTCATCAGCCAATCATGGAACGCCCAGACGATCATGTGACAGCTCAGGGCTTGATTGGATTAGTCTGGTTAGTAGCACTTTTACCAACGTTTTATACTAATTCTTAAAAGGCAATGAATAAAAAAAAAAATTGAATTGAGAAAATGCATTTTTATGGCTTTGTATTGGCAAAAATCTTGCAATACCATACTTAAGGAGTAACGATATATTGTTGTACTGTAGTAACAAGTATATAGTTGTAGAACGGTCGAGTACTTGACTCTGGTGTTGCAGAATTTACAGACCACATGACTCTTGACGAAGTCGTAACCGCTTTGATATGTCCAAAAAGATGCTGAAGTCGAGTGTATCCTCTCGTCCTCAGTCATCATCAGGATCTCACAGGATTTCAATATTCACTTAGCTGCCATCTAGCGGCTGGAAGTTTAATTGCAAAACACAACAATGAACAAAGAAACAAGTTAATTCAAGGATTTTTTAAAAAGGATAACTTCTTACAACATTTGAAATGTTAAATACGAGAGTCAATATAGTTATTCCACTGATATACTGAGTGAACCTCAGACGGCTCCGACTTCGCTCGGCCTCATCTCACGTTAGCAAACACAACTTCTAATCACCTCATCATGAACAAAAGACACAAATCTTTCCCAGAGCAACAAGTTGACGCATGTATTCAAGGCCACCGCCGAGCACAAAGCAGAGCCGCACACAAGCCACAATGTGCGTCTGTCTCGGCTCCAGACCCTGACCACCAGAGAGAGAGAGACACCGAGATCCTCATGTCGTATGTCGCTCTCTCAGTCCAGGCTCGCAGCTTTCCAGCGTCTCCTCTGCATGATCCATGCTGGCTAAGCGTGTGAGACGCTGCATGTAATCAAGCCTGAGCTTGTAATCACCTTTCATTTCTGTTCTTCTGGAGATTTCACAGAGAGACAGAAGCCTCGCCACGGATCCGACACCATCGGAGAGCCAAGAGATTCCCTCAGGTTTATTCTTTCCAAACAGTGCCAAGAACAATAACTCTCTGGCAGGTGCCTGAGGCCCAACTGTCAAACTCAACAAATTGTGGGTCAGTGTGCCTCGACGAAGCCCCTCGTATCGCCTCCAGCCCTGGTGGGTTTTTTCTGTGCTATCAAGAGGGTTTGTTCTGCGACACATGCGGGAAATAAGTGACCTTCCTCGCCTCATTAGATTCTAGATCAAACAATCCCACTGGACATCGTCTGATCGTCCTCGTGCGATAAACGTAAAAACCACGGCTGGTTATAAGAATGCTTAAAGAAAACACTCCGGGCACTTTCTACGTGATGATGTCACACGCTGTAAATGCAAAGAGCTTTTTAAATGCTGTTTTATGAGAGAACGAAACTACAAGTGAACGGTTGGAGGACACTTTGTACCACAAATAGAACATTTATATGAACAAAAAGACAGTTGTGAATCCAGCCCGACAGAATGTGTCCAGGCTACCTTGAGGTAGAAGGAGCGACAGCACAACGACAGCTACCTCCAGCTGACAACACAATCTACCCATATACGGTCATTTTCTCAGATAAAATATTTTGTTTAAAACAAACAAATTCAACATGTAATTCAAAATACAGTCCTAAAAGTGATTATAACATTAAAACTCGCCTGACAAAAACTAACATACTGTAAAGACAAAATGTAAACATTTTTTTGTAATTGTGTTAATTCCTGAAGTACTAGTTTGTGCTAAACAACAAAGTGTTGGAAGCAAATACACTGCATTACATTTTTTAATTTTAAATCAAAATGCGAATATTTTCACATTAGTTCATTTTTGCAATTAAACTCCCGGCCACTAGATGGCAGAACTATGTCCTCTGCAGCAAAAAATAAATTACATCCTGTGAGATCCCAGCGATGACTGAGGACGAGAGGATACAGTGACTCCAGCAGCTTTTTAAGTTAATATTTGGATAATATTTTGGTTTGAAAACAAATGAAATCAGTTACGACTTTGTCAAGAGTCATGTGGTCTTTAAATTCTGTAACACCAGAGTCAAGTAATCAACAATACTACACATATATACTTGATCTTACAGTATCACAATATATTGGATCATGTGTCCCTGAATCCTATGACCCTGTATCGTGATAAGTATCATATTGCCAGATTCTTGACATTACACACCCCTAATAAAACCTATACAAACTGAAACATTATTAAGGAAACACACTGGGCCGTAGGGCTGTGTATTGTCAAGAATGTGTTTATACGATATGTACCACGATACACGTGTGACGATACAAAATATTGTGATACTGTAGGAACAACAATATATTGTTTCTTTTAAAGAAACAACACTTGTTCTGGCTTTTACAACAAAGAATTGAGCAAATACTTTCTCAAATTGAATGTGTTTGTAGGAAAGTGTTTCTTCAAATATTAACAAAAAATGTAAACTTATATTAACAATGAAGTACATTAACAACCTGCAGCAACATGAAATATCCAGTATCTGTCAGTGTTTAATTTTCTAAATTTAAACTCTGTTTTAAATCTAAAATGAGTCCAAACATCAGCTTTTAAAGCTAAATGTATATTTAACTTTT
This sequence comes from Callionymus lyra, assembly GCF_982586985.1. Classification (NCBI taxonomy): domain Eukaryota; kingdom Metazoa; phylum Chordata; class Actinopteri; order Syngnathiformes; family Callionymidae; genus Callionymus; species Callionymus lyra. Next base: position 6,906,846 of record NC_141823.1, read on the forward strand.
GAAATAACATTTTACTTTAATTCAAAGTTATTTTATTTATTATTTTTTTGTATATATATTTAAAAAACAAAATCACGATTTAAAAGTTAGTTAGTGAAGTGTTTAATGTTTTTATGACTAACTAAACTTGTTAAATGTATTTTTTAACTCTCCATTTGTTGGATTGAGTCAGATTCTAATGACAAAGTCAACACTAACAAGAACGTTTGTTATTGTCGACTGCAAGTTTCTCTCGTCTCTACAGAACAGCAAAGTTAAAGGCTTCGTTTTGTTTCCTCTTTCTCCTTTCTTGGATCTGCTGATATTCTGTGTCGTGATGCTTCTCCAGATACTTGATAAAGTTAGTGCTGTTGAATTCTGTCAAAGAGATTTCTCCTCCAAACAACCTCACTCAGCAACAGTAGCAGAGATGCTGCCGTTAGCTCTGTTGTTAGCTCTGTTGTTAGCTCCGTTGTTAGCTCTGTTGTTAGCTCTGTTGTTAGCTCCGTTGTTAGCTATGTTGTTAGCTCCGTTGTTAGCTCCGTTGTTAGCTCCGTTGTTAGCTCTGTTGTTAGCTCTGTTGTTAGCAGCGGCTGCTTCACTGATGTTTTCGCATGACGTCAGCGCAAATATGGTATTGTTTATAAAAAATATATATTAATACAGTACTATTTAGACACAATTTTGAGAACAAAAATACCAATATTTTCTTACACCGCAACTGTGCACCGTATCATTTCTTGAATCCAGAATCAAATGTGAATCCAATCATCAAGTCGTGAAACGGCCAAAGACTCTGCTGAACAATTTCAGGGAAATAGTTCTCTGGAACAGGTACGACATTCTTCCTGCCTCTGACTGAAATGAGCGAGGAATAATATGGAGGAGCTCGGGCTTCACAGTTGAACCTCTTTATTACGTACGAACTGTTCTGTCCTGTTCAGCGTCGCTCCATTAGCCTCGCAGCAGGAACACTCGTGTCGGGCCGGACACAAACAAACCCTGGAGCCAGACCACGACGACAACACATCTGGACCGGGCCGTTACGTTTTTTTGGAAAGGCTGGAAGGATTTATTTGGGGTGATCCGTGCATTGGTGACGGAACACAGCCTGCATTCCCCTGCTCATTGTTATTCAAATCAGAGGAGAGAACACACAATTAGAGGGGCTCTGGGGATCTGAGCCGGGCCGTCTAAACACACACATGGATAAAAAAGCCAGGGACGTCTGAAAAAAAAAGGCAGTCTTTAGAGACCAACAGCCTAGAGTACCGTCTCTCGCTCTTAAAGGCACATGCAAAACCAAACAAACAGCGGCGTGGGACAATGACGGCCCTCCGGGGATCTCCTCGGGTCTGCCGGGCCAACAGCACAATGGGCAGAAGAAGGGGCAGGAAAGGAAAGAGGAGGTGGCATATGAATAAATCATGCTTCCAGGCCGACACATTGGAACACAGAACTCGCAGGCGACAGCAAGAACCGGGCTCGAGAAGAGGCCGACACTGTAATCAGAAGCATTACGATTCCTACAATTACCTCCAGACACTCGTTGGGTTCACAACTTTAAGTGCACAAAGTGATGTTCTGCAACAAGTACCACAACATCCACTGTCTGGACATCCAGACGGCCGTGATGAACCTTTGCATTCCACACGCTTTTCAAGGAACAAGGTCATGTCAGGGAAGAGCAACTTTGACTTCAATCGACTCATGTGACAGCGAGAGTGAAAATGAACTCAACTTATGGAAAATGTGATCTGCAAGAGCAACAAATACAAGACTAAATACAATGAAGAAGCTATTTTAAAGTCAATTCTACCAACATTTAGGGACCGTATTCTTCACTGGATTATAAAGCGCAATTTGTTCTACTGCGTGACTGATAACATTGACTCATATCTGAGGTGAGGCTTCCTCGTAATATTTGCCGAAGACTCCCGTAGTAATACTTAAAAGGATAGGGGTAGGGTGGAGCAGAGTAGTACTATGAAGGCTTGCTTAGTAATACAACAAAGCCTCGAGGAGTAGTACTACGGTGTCGTTCGGGGTTATACTATGAAATCCTCAGAGTAATACAACAAAGCCTGGCAGAGTAGTACTGTGGAGCCGTGCGGAGTAATACTATGAATCCTCCTAGAGTAATACAACAAAGCATCGCAGAGTAGTACTACGGAGCCGTTCGGAGTAATACTATGAATCCTCATAGAGTAATACAACAAAGCATCGCAGAGTAGTACTACAGAGCCATGCCGAGTAATACTATGATGCCTCACAGAGTAATACAACAAAGCCTCGAGGAGTAGTACTACGGTGCCGTTCGGAGTTATACTATGAAATCCTCATAGAGTAATACAACAAAGTCTCGCAGAGTAGTAGTACGGAGCCATGCAGAGTAATACTATGAAACCTCATAGAGTAATACAACAAAGCATCGCAGAGTTGTACTACGGAGCCGTGCGGAGTAATACTATGAATCCTCATAGAGTAATACAACAAAGCATCGCAGAGTAGTACTACAGAGCCATGCCGAGTAATACTATGATGCCTCACAGAGTAATACAACAAAGCCTCGAGGAGTAGTAATACGGTGCTGTTCGTAGTTATACTATGAAATCCTCATAGAGTAATACAACAAAGTCTTGCAGAGTAGTACTGTGGAGCCGTGCGGAGTAACACTATGAATCCTCCTAGAGTAATACAACAAAGCATCGCGGAGTAGTACTACAGAGCCGTGCGGAGTAATACTATGAATCCTCATAGAGTAATATAACAAAGCATCGAGGAGTAGAACTACGGAGCCCTGCGGATTAATACTGTGAAAGTAGATTCTAGGAAGGCAGTACACCAATTGTGACTACAAAATTCTTTGGATTGTCCAAAACGTCATCAACAGGAAGTACAAGTCTAGATATAATATTTTGAACTCGGACGCTACTAATTATGTCTGTTATTCTACCATCAAATTCCAGTTTTAATCTTATTGGAAGTCTCTGTACAGTTGATAAAGTCGGTAATCTCTGTTTTTTATCTTAAACCCAGGCATCTTTACATGTCAACATTAACCATAATATTCATCTTGAGACTATCATCTGACGGGACAAATAAAATGTCTTGGGAAATTTGAATCTTGACTTTGACACAAGATTTTGACAATTTCCAGTATATTTGTGCATATTTTAATGAGATTACTTTCATGTAGCAACTGAGGCTAACACAGTACATTTTCAGATGTATTTCCCACTAGAGTACATTCCTGATTCTTCCCCTCACTCAGGATCAGTTTCACTAACAAGATAAAACACTCGGACATTGTTAAAAGGTCGAAGACTGAAGTCTCGTTTACGTACTCAGGGAAGTCATGTGACCACATCACATGCTCTTCTGTGCACATGCAGCGTTAACATAAATACTACTACATGTTTGGCAGTGGTTATACATGGACATGGATTATTGTAGCTCCTGCTGTGAGGAAGAGAAACAAAGAACAAAGAACTTTCAAGACACTTTTGAACCAATATTATTGTCGTACAATTATATAATCTTTATAATTAAAGAGTTTTTTTTACATTTGAGATATCGCTGATGACAATAAGCTCCAAGGAACACCATAAAATCTTTAACCCATCGCGGGTAAATCCAGGGGGTAGTTTCAAACTACCAAAATGTCATCAACTGTTACTTGCCCCAGCAACTGTAAATCCGTTTTTGAGATATTTTCCCAACAGGCAAACAAATTAACCTCCTTGGCTTAACAAAAGTAATGTTGCATAAATGGTTACATACAATGAACAACAAACCTAACTTAGCATGGATAGAATAGGCCAATAAAATAGTTAAAATAATCACAAAAACAATGATTGTATTCTTGACTATACATGGTCCTATATTAAGATTTCTTTTAAAGAATGTAACTCCATGAAAATTGTCATATTATACTAAACGCATAACATTGTTAAATCAGTTTACTGAGTTCAAACAGAGGAATCTACATTTGTATTTAACAAGAGAAGAAGTACAAGCAAAATCACATGAATATTTGCTGTTAATTGTTGATTAAAATCGATACAGTGCGACTGAGTATCTTTACTGTATCGTGAAAAAGAAAACTATTACATACTATTGTATGTAAAGCATGGTTGCTTGTGAACTGACTGAAGTTTGAAGTATAAACATGAGTGAAGTTGTTGGCGTTTATGCTAAATAAGTCAATGATAAAGATACTTGATAGAAGACGGTTGAGTTGCTTTCACTGACTCTAAATATTCGTAAAGACTCACAATCGTATCTGATCAAAGATTCAAAGGAGGCTCACGAGTCTAACCTGCGTCACCAGAAGACTCGTCTCTCGACGTCGACTAAAGTCTCTCCCGGTGTTGACACTGTGTTCCGAATGTGTGCTTTTCCTTCGCTCCTTATTTTCTCCCTGAGCTAAGAGTGCTTTTCCAGTCACTACCAGCCTGACCCAGTGACCCGCAAGCCTCCTCACTGCTGGTGCCGACCGCCTTAATCCCCCCCACCTGATCCTCAGCCGTCTTTACGAGCAGGAAAATAGCCCCCCTGCCCCCTCCCTGGTCTCTGTGGACAGCAAATGACAATCTTCTTAAACAAATACACAGTTTAACAACCCGATAGTGGTTAAATCCACTTAGTGAAGATTAACTGACGCAGAATACAGGTGAACAAACAGCACAGTTATCAAATGACCGGAGTGATGAAGCCAATTTACAATGTTTGCTGCGACGCTGAAAGGACGCTTGTGTCCATTTGACTTACAAACTTCACCGGGAAAAATAAATAAATCAATCAAAAAACTGGGAGTAAAAGTCAGTAAACGAAACACATCCATGTTACAAATGTCACAATGATTAAAAATCCTCAGCTCTGATGACTCATGTCATAATTTTTTCAAACAATACAACATTATTTTTAACACTAAAATCTCAAAGAAGGATGAGACAAGATACATTCATTCATGCCAGACATGTTGAAGTCAATACAGCCGGACATGTCTTTGAATGTAGCAAGAGCTTCATATAGATTATATAATAGTGAGCATGTCTGTATCGTGTAGACTTCACCGTTCAAGCCTTGATCACGGAGATTATAAATTAAACCAGTTAATCTGGATTCTGACTAAAATTGATGCAGAAATGATTCAACAAGTGTGTCTCTCTTGAGGCGGAGTCGGGTTTGAACCATTAAAGTGCTTTAAAAATAAAGTTGTTGATTTATTAAAGATGCTTAATACTAACAGAAATCCGATGATACAAATAATAATAATAATAAAAAATAAAAAAAATACTTTATATGTTAAAGGCAAAGGTCATGTACTTTAAATGTTAATTATTTATCGTCCCTTTAACATGCTTGCATGGGCGTCGAAGGGTGCTAGCATCGTTGTTGGTCGATCAAGACATACTCGGAAAACACGACGGGTAAACCCGCTCAGGGCTAAAAACGATGGAGCACTTGCGACATTTCAAAGGATTATACTTATTTAATATTTGAGATACAGAGCTCTATTCAGTTTGAAACCTTCCTTGGAATTAGAAGAAGAAAATCCACCAGTTCAGGCTAATATTAAGTCATTCATTAGCTCATCACTGTTTATGGGGATTAAGCACTTTTTCTACAGTCAATATTTCAATGAAAAGAGAGTTTTGTACAAACACACACAGACACTGACTGATGAGTACAATAGACTCCAAGATCACTTTAACACGCAATATAATCACATTAGTTCAACTTTAAAGCGTGTAGTGCAGGTTGACCAGTATTCAATAAATATACAATCAGCTCCAACAAGAAATAAGCTACTTTAATATACATTTATATAGACTTTACATCAACAAAACTCCAAATCACTCCACTTTATATTCACAAAACACCAACATGTAACGATGTTGATTTCAATGTTTCAATGGATACTTTTATCACAGAATACAACTTTGTGTGCAAAAAAAATAATGTTGCTACTTTTTCAACAACGTAACGTCCACAAGAGTGATTCTACTGTACGCAGCCAAAATAAACATAACGACCATCTTCTTCTTAATATTATTATTATTCTCTGAGGTGTTGATTGACAGCTGGTCAATCCTCTCACTGCTAATGTGTCAATCAACCACTTTCCTTCCCAGCAAAGACCTTCTTCAGCACCATGAGTCATCTACACACACACAGCATCACACACACACACTTCTGACCCTGTTGCTGGTTCACCCACAGTGACCCCCTGAACCATCTGTAGTTGATAGAAACCACAAAGTGACAGGCAGGTGTTACAAGAAGCTCACGATGAGTCATTTAACAAGAAAGAAGTAGAACTTACCCCCTGGTTCCCTTTGAAACAGATCGACGGTTCGCTGGGTAAAGATGTCTGTGGAGAGACAGAAAGGAAAAAAAAGTGGGTTCGGTCCAGTTCGGGCAGATAAGAGAAGTATCTCAAACTCAACGACATGTTTCTATTGGATTAACAACTTTGACAAGAAGTTCGACGGTGTCGCTTTGAAAACACGCCACAGGGAACAGAACCGATACCTTGAGGGTCTGGAAAGCCTCCAGGGCTCGGATGGCGGTGTCGGTGAGCTTGACGTGGTACAGCGTCCTGGTGTTGGGGCAGGTCGTGTCGTTCCTCCCGCAGGAGAGACCGTACAGCTGCTCCTGCCCGAGCGAAGCCATCGCTGGCTCTTGAGTCTCCGTTAAAGCGGCTCTGAGCTCAGACCAGCGCCGGAGTGACGTCACGAAGAGGGGCGGAGCCTCGGCGCGTATATTAATACATGTGTAAGTAAGTAAGTCATTTTTTTTTTATACATGTGTGAGACTTTTCATACGTAAAAAATAATAGTTTTACCACAATACAAACACGTTTTATGTGCTGGCAAAACTGCTGTGCACTGTTTTTTCCTCCTGCAGTGGTCAGTACCATCCATAAATCTAGAATATATCTGCTAAAATATATATAAAGAGTAATATTGAAAAAAATAATAAAGGTATTGAAAGAAAAGTATCTGCATTGTAAATGATATATTAACTGAGGAAAAGAACACTGGTATAATAAATGGTTAAACAATGATGAGGGCAAAAAGTATTGACAAATAAAATTGCTAAAAAAAAATATTGGCAGAAAAAAATGAATATTTGCATTCAAAATGATATATACATACCTACATATATACATACATACATTCCAAAATTATATTTTTAACCACTAGATTTAGATTTACCTTTATTAGTCCCTCAAGGGGAAATTGTAGTATTCTATCTATTTAGTATTCTTCTCAGATACTATTCTTTTTAAATGACTATTAAAAATGTGGCACTGATATGAGCCTTCAGAACATCTCATTAAGAGACTAGAACACATGTCATCGGTACTTAAATCAAGTCAAAGAGATTTAAAGTTTAAAATAAAAATACAATAACTGTATGGAATAACATTTCACAGTGAGTGGTCCTGTAGATAGTTTCAAGGGTGTTTCTGTCTGGCCACAGATAGTGAGGAGAAATCAAGTGTCAGTGAAAAGTGGGTCAGTTGTGTCAATAATCCTGTATAGACAAGTAATGTTTAGTAATCATTTTTGTCCAACTCTCTCCACACTGCCGTGAGATACAGCCCCATCTGATGCTTCATCACAGAGTGAACGAGTCGGACGGCGAAAGTGACGAGTGTGTGCGAGTCTTGAAAGCAGATGACAAATAAGCCTATTTGGCTAAATTGCTAAGCTAGTCTTGAATGAAAGTACATAACAGGAGGGTTTACGCTCGGTCAAGAGAGCAGACGGCGCTAAACCCTCGTCTATTTCTGATCACCGGGTTATTCCTATCAAGTAGCATCTGATCCTCCTGCTCGTCGGCATCATTTGTCATCCATTATCAAGACCACCCTCGACTGACACACTCTTTTATCGCAGAAGGGAGATTAGGCGTCCCTCCCCCTCCTCTACCTGGCTCGTCTGGCTCATCCACTGATTGTTTGCTGATCAGCATCTGCTACACGGGAGTGGACTTAAGTACCCAGATCCCTGGGGGCTGACGCTTCACACCTGAGTGCCGAGGTTCCACCTGTGACTGCAGGAAGTCAGTCAGTCAGTAAGTGTGTGTTCTCTGTGGTGGTAAACTGGGTGCAGAAGTGTATACATGAATCATACTACATCAGCCATTGATGACACATGGTTGCAAAAAACAAGTTAAACAAAAAACAAATATCGATACACACACTTTGAAAAAGACCCACTCGTTTGATCTGTATAGGGGTGTGAGAAAATATACATTTAAATATTTTTTTACGATACTGTATCGATTTTTTTTTCTTTCAAATTGTATTTACATTCATGTTGTTCCTTTTTCTGTTGCAATTAGACGTCCAGCCACTAGGAGAAAGAATAAAATCCTGCATAATCCAGGCGACGAGGATGAGAGGATATAGTATAGTACAGTACATATTTGTAGTACCTGACTCTGGTGTTTTACAGTATTTACAGACCACAAGACTCCTGACGAAGTCGTAACTGCTTTCATTTTTTTTCTGGAAAACCAAAATATCGCCATGTAAAGGATTCAACCCCAAACGTTTAAGTTCGATTATTTATATTTCTGGTCTTTTATTTTGAAAAATTCATGTTAGTTCATACTTTAATACCAGCGAAACGAACGATAACACGTTAAAAGTCACACGTATTTCTTTAACCATAGCGTCTGACTGAGCACAAGGTTTGTGAAGAATGTAAATGAGAATGTTTTATTTATCTATGTATTTATTGATTTATATATATATATAACACCGCGTTTAGTATTTGTGTGATTTGGGTTAGTGCTAAAGTTGCTAAGCTGCTAATACAGTTTTACTAAGGGAAATTAATGTTTTTAATGTTTTTGTTGTTTAATGTTTTTGATAATGCTTTAAAAGCCGCTGTAGTCGACTGTATCCTCCCATCCTCAGTCATCACTGAGATTTTACCGCACCTTGAGCTGCGGAGTTAATGACTGCTGCCATCTAGCGGCTGGAAGTTTAACTGCAACACAAAGATGTACAAACTCCATGAATATTTGTATGTTAGTTTAAAATGTTATAAATATTTATCCAGACTTTATTAAAAATATAAATGATGAAAGAAATAAGCAAAAAGGAAATATGATTAAAAAAAAAGTAGAAATCGATACTTTGCTGTTATGATATTTTTGTGTCATACAAAGAAGTCCAAGGCTCATGACGCTTCAAGAACCGGAGACCAAGACCAGAACAAGACCGCAGACCATCGACACCAAGACCATGAGAAAGTGGAGCAACGGAACTTCTGTAATTGAATATTTCTTTGTTTGGTTGAACTATTCTGTAAAAAAATGTTGAGTACACTTCTTTTGAAGTACTATCCAAAAAGAAAACATGTCCCTGAAGTTAGTTTCCAATTCAGTACAGTTAGAAGAACTCAACCAATATTTAGATTTTGCTTGTTTTCAGAAAGAATAAAATGACTTGGACAAATATATATAGTTTCAACTGAGTACTTTGTTGACTGTTGAACTGATTTAGAAGCGACGCCTGTGTTGTGTTATCATCACGACTCACATGTGTCTCGACTCAGATGTGACACATCAGTGTAAAATCCAACGGCCTTCACGGGCAGGAAGATATGGCGCGTCGGTGCGACATTCATATTGGCTCGTACACACACACTGGCACGTGTACACAATGTTATTTTAGCTCAGATGGAGCGAGGGAAAAAAAAGAAAAAGGAATGGAAACATAATCAGGACAGAACCTGTTAAATCGTTTTCTGGGTGTTGCTAATACTTGGAAGGGAATTGTAGTCAAAACCAAGTCGACATGTGACACACGTGACTGGTGTGTGAGCCAAAACAAAATAAAGACGTTCGTACTACGATCCGGTGACTCACCGCTGTATTGTTTGTTTAAATCTGGGAGAGTGAAAACTCCTCTAAGTAAGTAGAAAAAAGTATAACACAATGTTACATAGGTGTGTAAGAAATATCAATACATTTAAATGATGTTTATTTTTTCAGTATGTAGCTATGTACAAGTATACAAAGAGGGTAGTTGACAATAGTTTGGAGACAAAGTGGGTACGTATCGAAGTATATCAGATGAATCCAAATCTCCTGACTCACTCTCATGTAGTAAATGTTGAAGTATTTCTCTCCAAGATGCAGTAAGTCTCTCATCATGACCATGTTTTACATACTTTATAAAGTTGCTCTGAAATCTGGGCGAACGAGAGGTTACGAGAGTCCCTTATGAGGTAATAATGGCTTCACTCCTCCTCCAGCCAGCTGTGATCACGCCCGCTTTGTTTATACAACGAGTCCCTTGGAGGTGGAGACTTCAGGGATTGATGACGTGCGGTGATGTTTTTTTTCGATGTTTGACCCAATCACAGCGGAGTGGGCGTGGTTATGGTAAATAAGAAAGTAAGTAATAATTTGTAAAGCGCCTACCGAGACCAGGGTCACAAGGTGCTTCAATCAAAAGCAGTTAAAAATACGTACAGATTTAATATTTAATCTCCAGAGTAACAAGGTGTTTTCAGTGGGCGGGGCTTAAGATCATTTTCTAATGTCAATATTTCAATGAAAATGGAGTTTTGTACAAACACGATGATACAATAGAGTCACACATCTATCTTTAAAGTGTCTTGACCTCTAGTCACATCTATCCACCTCGTGACCCGATGACTTCGACACCACGTCTATGAAACGACAAAACGTCACACGTGCTGCTTTAATTCACTGAAATAATCCTGTCGTTAAACGTAAAGACGAGGCAAAAAAGAAGGTCAAAGGTCGGTTCATAACTCGCAAAGACAGCTTCGGTCGAGCGGAGAGGAAAAACAGGACCCCCTCAAGGTCCGCGGGTTTCAGGAGCCAAAGAATTTCAAGGCTGTGTGTTACTTGCGAGGCATGTTGGCAACAGATACCGGGCTGGTCTCTGTGATCCGCCTCGGTTCCAGTCTTCACACACTCTCGCACAAGAATGTTTTTTCTCGACAGGTAGGTCACAAAGATCCAGTAGATCCTGAAGGAATCAAGTGAGGGACATGGATCCAGTAGAAGGTTGACTCACAGGAAAGTACTGAACAATATCCTTGAGAGAAGGTGGGTCACTCTCTACCTGAGCCAGGAAAGTGTGGACCCTCTGGTTTCCATCATCAGTGGAATCTTTCAACGGCCTTCGCTTCCAGCAGATCTTAACCTGAAGTGACACTTTGGACGTGAAGAAGTGGATTGAAGATGTTTGGTCTGTGTAACCATGGAGTGAAACTGTCATCTTTCTCCAGGTGCTGAAGGTTCCAGGATGAAAGTCAGTGAAATACATTTGAAAGAGTGAGTTTGTTCAGGATCTTTATAAAGCCTCTAACTCTTCTGGGTAAAACCTGGTTTAGATTGTTCTCGTCTTAATAAATTCAGATCCTTCACTCGCTCGTAAACAAGATCATAAAACCGCCTGGTGAGTCGTGAGTCTTCTTCTCTGGACAGGAGATTCCCCTGAGAATCATCTCAATCAGTCAAAGACAACTTTGGCCAAATTGACGTCTCAACATGTTTCTCACGTGTTAAAAGTGGTCAAACATTTGTAATATAAACACTATTTGTCCGTCTAGCTGTTTCCAACCATCCAATCACATGCTTCCCTACCAGCTGCAGATAAAAACACCAAAAAATACTATTATTGTTTAATGGGACTTTTGAATAATACAATATTAAGAGTGGAAAAGCGAGTGTAGACCTCTGCCAAGCTGCTAGTTTATCTCTATATATGAACTTTATTTTATTATTATTTTACCTACCTCCAGAAAACACGTAAATACCATCTGACGAGAGATAACAATATGTAAATATATATAGAAAGATTATCTGCTTTAAGTTATTAAATTATAATGTGCGTTTTTTCCTTTTTACCTAATGTTATTTCTTTACAATATAATTTATTATTATATTATTTATATTTAAATTTAAAAAACAACAAAATTAAGATTTTCATCACCCCTTCATCAAAATTGTGTTTATCCTTCACGGATGTACAGGCAGGAGATACAAAATCATGGAAGTATATCATTGACATCAGAATATTTAACATTTCAAATTTTGAAACTTAAATATGTTTTTCAGATGTTGTTTTGTTTTGTTTTAAAAAGCACAGAATATATATTTTTTTCAATCATGCAATTCAACACTTTTTATATTGAATCTTTAAATATGTTTTTATCTAAATATATGATTCAATAATGTGTACAATTTTTTTTTTAAATACTTGAAAAAATACATCTAAATTCAATTTTATTTGAATTTGTAGCCTTTTTAATTCAATATAAATATGGCGGCACTATTATACGAACATTATTGAATTTAAAAGGTTATGATTTAAAAAAACTGAATTTAGGAGAGAAAAAAAGAAAAGTAATTTGTAATGAAAAGAAAAAAAAAATCTAAAAAACGATTATAATTAAAATGTTTACTATGAAATTGTTGAATTTTATTATTTGAAAAAAACTAAATTTAAATGTTAAATTCAAACATTCAATATTCTGATAGTAGCGATGATCAGATGAAGCTTCATGAAACAGTGTCATTATCTTCAGAGTCCACTAGATGGCATCTCTGAACTATTTTCCTTTGTTTCAAACAACTATTCTCATGAAACATCATTTTTTAACCGATAGCGCCACCTACTGACCTCTGAACAACATGAAACTGTTTCATGAAGCTTCGTCAGCTCACCACCATCAGACAGCACTGATATACACCCACAAACATCTCCTTGGCAGAGGTATACATAGTTGCAGTTTTGTCACAGCTTGTTTTAAGCATGAATTGAAATAAAATGTAGGTCAAGGTCGATGCTTTTAGTCGATCTTCTCTCGACTGAGCAAACAATGAACCTGAACCACAGAGAGTGACTCATTGTAAACCTTCGAGGAGAACAACTCGTGTACTTTGTGTATTTACAAGTGCAATTTCAGGCTGTTAGAGCCTCTGGCTGGTCGCGAGTGAAGAAAGTGACGCGGGTGAAACCGGGTCAGAACACTCGCACACTAACAAAGGTCAGAAAAAGCTGCAGGTTTAATAAACGCTGGCGTCGATGAGATTGTGTTTTACGGTCTTCGAAGGGAAGCTGAACTTTCTCAGGTGACGACACAATGGTGCGTTTATGGCCGTTCACACACGACCAGAGTGCAGCAGGTAAACACCGGTTGCTAAGCAGACCCAGGTGTGTGGACTTTTATAGAGATCTTTACAGCCGACACTTTCACAGCCGCTGCAGGTGTGACGGATCATCGCACGCTCGAGCGCAGACGACACACACACCACAGTGAAAACTCCTGCTCACAGCAGAGTCACTCAGTCACAGACCGAAGGTTCTCATTTCATTCGACCGCATGCGAGTCGCCTTTTTCATTATTGGAGGATAATTTTAGCCTGAAACATCCTTGTGGTCGTTGACTGAAGACACTGTTCCTTCTTCACGCTCAGTTTACAGTCGCATTAGTGTTTGTTTGAAACATCGATGTTTAGCAAATCTGTAAGAAGCTGAAAAGTTTTAACTTCCCTTTAAATTACTTTGGAAAGTTTTGAAATGTTTCCATATGTGTTTCCATATGTGTCTGAGGATCTTTATGGCCAATAGAATGACGATAATCATTTTTCTACCAGATTAAAAAATAAATTAATCTCAGGGATGATATTAACACAGTTGAAATTTTTTGTCACAGTTAATAATAGTTTAATTAAAGTTGAAAATTGTTTGATTATAGTTTTTAATTGTTTGATTATAGTTTTTAATTGTTTGATTATAGTTTGTAAAATATTGATGATAGTTTGAAATTGTTTGATTATAGTTTGTAAAAGTTTGATGATAGTTGAAAATTGTTTGATTATAGTTTTTAATTTTTTGATTATAGTTTGAAATTGTTTGGTTATATTTTAAATTGTTTGATTATAGTTTGAAATTGTTTTACTATAGTTTAAAATAGTTTGATTATAGTTAAAAAATGTTTGATTGTAGTTCAAAATTGTTTGATTATAGTTTGTAAAAGTTTAATTATAGTTTGAAATTGTTTGATTATAGTTTAAAATTGTTTAATTATAGTTTGAAATTGTTGGATTATAGTTTGTAAAAGTTTAATTATAGTTTGAAATTGTTGGATTATAGTTTGTAAAAGTTTAATTATAGTTTGAAATTGTTGGATTATAGTTTGTAAAAGTTTAATTATAGTTTGAAATTGTTTGATTATAGTTGAAAATTGTTTGATTGCAGATAACAATTGTATTGATTGCGGCCAAAGATCTTGGACTACAGTTGAAACACCTACAGTTGTACGTCTGTCTGGTTCGTACAAAACACAAATGGCATACGAGTCAAAGCGCAGCATTGAAAACAATGAAAAGAGATACTGAAACAAGTGTAAAGGACGTATTAAGATGGTTTCAAATAAACAAAGAGCAAAACATATACACATATACATGAATACATTAGATCTAGTCTGCTGGTCCATTATTCACTCCTACTAAAGTTTAAAGAACCTGATAATCTCTGGTAAAAACTGCTGACATTACACATTTGGACATAATGATTTTTGTCTTAAACCTTCATCATATAGTGCTTAAGAGAGGACGCAGCATCATGTAGCCAAATGTAAAGATGATTTAATGATCATTAGAATTCATTGTCATCAGGAATTCCAATGAAGGTTATTGTCTCTGTCTTGACAAACCCAATAGTTCTGGACGAACGTTTAACTGGTCTTTGCTGTGATTGAAGCGGCGCCTGTTGCTGCGTCCTGGAGAATTTGTCGTGACCACATGCGTGTCACCAGACTAATGAAGTTTTACTTTCTCCAGCGAGTGTCCTGACACAGGAAATGGTCAACGATGTTCCCAGCTCAAATCCAAATTTAGATTTGCAAGTTTTAGGCACTTTAACAGCGGTTAAATGAAATGAAAACTTAATAAAAGATACTGTTATTGCACATATTTTCTCGTTTGTCCTGTGAGACTAACTAAGAATCCACCCTTTATGTCCAGTATTTACATTTTATAACAGTGTATCACAGAAAGATTTTAAGTAAAAAATATATATTTCAATACACAGTCATGGAAAACATGCCCTTTTTTTGTTATCTTATGCATAAATTGTTAATTTGTCATTCAAAAGTTTATATTTATTGTTGTTTTCTTGATAATTATGAAAACCACGTCATTTGTTACATCAACAGCTATGTTATTGTAGTGTCAACTAGAGTACTTTTAGGCATTCCATGTTTTTTTTGTCTGTTATTTGTTACATGTAGGTGTTACTTGTTCTGTAACAGTTGTGTAAACAACAAGGCTGATCTAATAATGTTTTACATGGTTAAATATTTGTGAAACAGGTGATTATCAATAACACTATAAAACTATTAAAAAGTATATAAAGGTTTCTGAAAGCTAACTAAACTTTTTTTTTGTTACACATTTTATAACTTTTTATAAGTTTTTAAACTTGCCCATCAAATTTTAAGAATATCTAAAATAAAATGCATTTATCTTGTACTTGCTTACTCACTTGCTCTTATATACATTTTTCGCACATACGTTTTTAATGATTTAATTTTATATAAAAAATGGATTAAGTGAAATTATATACAATTAAAAAATGTAAGATATTTTCTATAACACAACAGCACCAGACAGTGGCAGCAGTCATTACGTCCTTCACAGCTAAAGAAGCAGTGAAATCCTGAAAGATCCCGGGCGATGACTGAGGACGAGAGGATACGGTGGTCTCCATTTTGGTTTGGTTTTCGTATCTTGGTTTGAAAACAAACAAAAGCGGTTACGACTTTGTCAAGAGTCATGTGTTCTGTACATTCTATAACACCAGAGTCAAGTACTCGACAATACTACAAAGATATACTTGTTACTACAGTATTACAATATATCGCAATATATATCATGTCACCATATAGCACATCATCTTGTGAAGCTTGTGTGATTACAGTTAAAGTGCCACAGATGCTCACGCTGGATCAATAAATAAAACCAAAGCTCTGGACTGCTGCCAGACGACCACGTGTCACCACTGACCTCAACAGTGTGTATAAAAACACAACATGCGTTGATGTGTCATCACCACATGTTGTGTTGTGACCCACTAAGATCCTCGTTCTGACACAAGGTTCCTATCTTTGGAGTTCAATAGCTGTGGTTCCTGCTGTGACGGCTGGATGATGGGATACATGGGTGACATTCAGAGCTGCTCCTGATGACGCATCCACTCACGTCATCATGACGACGAGGTCGGCTGAAACTGACTGGGGAAGCAAATGGAGGAAGTGAGGAATAAAAGGTGAATTCATGGCTGGAGAAATGAATCATTATCACCAGGTGGCTCCCCAAATATATCCTGTCAAAGAGTCATTTGTCGAAGTCATGTCACGAGCCACTGAAGCAAGTCATTTTACTTGTATCTGCAGTTCTGCTCTTTTGTACATGACTAGCTCGCTAGTTTGTACTGGCAAGAATCTGATGAGGCGATACGTATCACGATTTAGGGGCAAGGGTACAATATATTGTAATTTATTGCTAATACTGTAGGAACAAGTATATATGTGTAGTATTGTCGAGTACTTGACTCTGGTGTTGTAGTATTTACAGACCACATGACTCTTGACAAGTCGTACCTGCTTTCATTTGTTTTGAAACCAAAATATGTCAAACATCAGCCTTAAAAGCTGCTGGAGTCACTGTATCCTCTCGTCCTCAGTTATCACCAAAATCTTGCTGGATTCCATTGTTCCTTTAGCTGCCGTGGACGTAATTACTGCTGCCATCTAGCGACCGGAAGTTTAAATACAACACAAAAAGAAAGAAAGAAAGAAAGAAAGAAAGAAAGAAAGAAAGAAAGAAAGAAAGAAAGAAAGAAAGAAAGAAAGAAAGAAAGAAAGAAAGAAAGAAAGAAAGAAAGAAAGAAAGAAAGAAAGAAAGAAAGAAAGAAAGAAAGAAAGAAAGAAAGAAAGAAAGAAAGAAAGAAGATAGATAGATAGATAGATAGATAGATAGATAGATAGATAGATAGATAGATAGATAGATAGATAGATAGATAGATAGATAGATAGATAGATAGATAGATAGATAGATAGATAGATAGATAGATCAGGAGGTTTCCTTTGGGAAATTGTTCAAGAGAAAAAATGAACACCCGCTGTGAATATTTGCACATTATATATTATTAGAAAAAACATTGTATTATTTTAAAAATTATTTATTTTTTACTCACTTTATGGAGACATAAACCAAAAAAGAACTATGACAAAACTAAAATATGATTTAAAAGCCAAAAAAAAAAAGAGTAGTAGTCAAGAAAAATAAATATTGTGATATTGAAGTGTATCGATTTTTTTTCCCACTGTACCCTCTCGTCCTCAGTCACTGTCAGGATCTCGCGGGATTTCAGTGTTCCTTTACGTAATGACTGCTGCCATCTAGCGGCCGGTAGTTTAATTGCGACACAAAAATTAAACAACGTTGTGAATATTTGCATCCTAATAGAGCATTTTAAAAAATCGTATTATTTGATTTTATATAGAGCGCCCGGTAGAGTTTGTATGTTCTCCTCGTGCTGCGTGGGTTTACTCCGGGTACTACGGTTTCCTCCCACAGTCCAAACAAACAGAGGTTGATTGAGAACTTGGGGAAATTGTCTGTAGGTATAAATGTGTGCGTGAACGGTTGTGTGTCTTTGTGTGTCCTGAGACAGACTGCTGTCCTGTCCAGGGTGTCCCCTGCCTCTCGCCGGATGAAACTGGGATAGACTCCAGGCCCCCCGCGACCCTGATAAGGGACTAAGTGGTAAAGAAAATGAATGATTTTATACAAACTTAATTTAAATATAATATGTCCTTAAAAAGTACTATGATAAATATAAAATATGATTTGAAAGCCCAAAATAATATAGTGTTTATTGTCTTATGGTATCATGAAAAAAAACCTCTAACTAACTCATTTGAATGATCATAATATTTTCTCACACTTCTACTAATAAAGGCTCACAGGCGAGCCTTTTGGCTCAGCTCAGCTTTAAAGTGACTGAAGATGCACAGATCACATTGGCACCTCCTGAGATGTTAATAATTGAAATAACGTCATAATAAAGCAGAGCTGAAGTGACGTGGTTGGACTATTTGTGGGCAGTTGTTTCTAGAAGAGTTAAAAGCATTCGATGAAATCAAACGTGTTCTACTTTATTATGAAACTCACACTTGGAATATTAGCGTTCTGAAACAAAGTAGTTAATAATCCGTGGAAAACTATTTCTCTGAACTTAACTAATAAACTTTTCTGTCTATTGAACATAATCAAACCCGGGAAAACTTTACACAACTTGTTCTGTCGGACAAAAGCAAAGAAAGAATGTATACGCAAAGAAAGTTTTGATTTAGTGAATCTGCATTAAAGTCGTGTGGTGACCTTTAAATACCAGGATATGTCTTTTGTGAATTCATAACCATTCAATTCTAAGAAAAATTAAAACATGATTTTATCTTTAAAAGTCTGTAATTTAATTTTCAGACCAAACTCACTTGTCGGGGAATAAGATTAGCCTTTTAAATCAACCTCTCTTACCTGGACCAGCCTGCGACCCTGAGAATGAACAAAAGAATCGATGGGTTTGAAAATGTTTGCCGTTATTTACGACCAACCCAGGGTCAACCATGAAACTATGAAACTCACACTTGGAAATGTCTGAGTAGTGAAGGGTCTTGTCTTTACACGCACACTATTCATTAGAATTGTTGCTATTGTTGTTGGTTCAAATCCTAGCGAGCGCACAGTGACACGGTAACACAGTTCAGGGAAGTCAGTTCTCTCTTGTGTCTCAAGTGACGCTGGTGTTTCCAGGAATGGCTGCACGTCCGCACTGACCACTCGGAGTTCCTGGAGATCAGTCGGGATCGTGCGGGATTATTCCTGGAACTATGACTTATTTGAAAACACTCATCTCAAGTGAAACTGGACTCATTCTTGCGAGGGCTCTTCCACAAATCTTCCATAAGCTTCAACAAAGCACAGTTGTCTTCTAACACTGAGGCTTATGGAAAGTTTGATAAAGATCTCGCACAGAAGAAAACTGAACAAACCGGTTTAAACAAGGGTGAGCTTGTATCAGTGTCGTCACAATATTGAATAGTTGAATTTAACATTTAAAAGTGTTGAAAAATGTGTTTTTATATTGTGTTTTTTGGCATTGTCTTGAATAAAATAACTTTTAAATTGAAATATAACATTTGTTTTAATTGAATAGAAAATAATTGAACAACTTGATTCAACTTTTCAGTCAACAAATATAACATTGTTTATAAAATGTGTTTAAGGGAACAAGCAGCAGAAACTTAATGAATGAAAATCAAGCTCTATGTGCAAAAATTGTTATATTTTTTTAAACGTTTCAAACTATTTAATTTAATTATTTAAAAAAGATTATATATAAAAAAGTGAACCAAAGTGTTCAATGAAAATAGATCCAACTTTTCAACCAATAAATTATCGAATTCAATAAAAATAATCAAATTCAATTTTAAAAGAAATCAACAAAATATGATTTTTTGAAAAAAAACTAAGGCTAATGAATGCTTAGAAAAAACAACAGTTTCAACATTTCAAAAAAAATGTATTCAATATTCTGATGACACTGATATACTTCTTGAGCGAGAATTCTGAGCCGCTCTAGTAGAAGAACTCACATTTCTCCGATCCTTAAAACTCTTCACTGGCTACCAGTTTCTTTCAGGATCAACTTTAAAATTCTGGTTCTTACTTTCAGATCTATTCATGGTCAGACCTTCCATCAGTGATCTGATCCAGACTTACACCCCAGCTCGGGCTCTGAGGTCTGTGGATCAGAATCCTCTGATGGTTCCTGAACACGCTTCCGGACCAGAGGAGAGAAATCCTTCCAGACTGTTGCTCCTAAGCTTTGGAACCATCTCTGTGTTTGATGATCTACTGACTCCTTCAAGAAACATCTTAAGACATTTTTATTTGTGCTTTTCCCTGATTTTCTGAGTCTTCTGTGTTTGTCTCGGTGCTGTCTTGACCTTTTAGCATATATTTTATTGGGATTTGTTTTAATTGTTTAAGCGCTTTGAGACCCTGGTCTAGATAAGCGCTATATAAATATTACTTACTTACTTACTTATGTAGCTGTATGAAGTTAACTACAAAAACATAAACAGTCTCCGTCGGAGACTAGAGCTGGAGAAAGTCTGTGGTGTTAACGCTTCATAATATTTGTCTGCACAGGTCCTCCCAGGGAACAGACACCCTGGATAGTTGTTACATCTCAGCCCAGGTTCAAAGATCCATTATGTCCTCTGGTCCCTGGTGCTCAGGTTCAGCAGTTCTCTCAAGACGGGTAAAGTGCTCTCCAGTGTCCTTCAGGTCGGCTAATTGAGGCCCGTTGCCATGGAGGAGACCCTCTCTGGAGAAGCTACTTTTAGTCTCCTTCATTTGGGAATATCACCAAGTTCAAGTTGAACATTTGGATTTATCGAGCGAGGAGCCAGACACTCCTTTCCCACACTGGTTCTCGGTTCCTTTTAGGACATTCTGCAGTTTACTCAGGGAATCCATGAGGAGTTACAGTGAGAGACTCCCCTGACTCGGGGGGGACGGCAAGATGTGTGTTTGTGTGAGGAGGCACGACAAGTCACCGGGTTGATGGAGCGAAACCAAAGTGACAAAAAAAAGAGAGACGAGATCCAGCGTGAAGAAGCTCTCGCCACGTTAAATAGAACTCAATGGTTGGAAGCGAGTCTAGCTCAAGAAGACGAGGGATGTTGTTACATTTTAGTTCAATTAAACTTGAGACACAAACTGATTTGTTCATGTGTGTCTGTGTGTGTGTCTGTGTGTGGTGAGACATTGATAAGACTTATTTTAAAACATGTAACATGTGTTTCATCTTATCTACACGGATGAGCGAAGTCTGTACGCTCACTGTTGTTATCACAGCCTGAGGTCATAGTTAGCATCAGGGCAGAGAATCAAAACAGACTCACAATCAAGTCATAAGGAGGAGAGAAAGGAAAAAAACCGATACACTTTAATATCTTTAATTTTGTTTCTCACGATATCTCGACTACTACGTTTCATTTTTTTTGGCTTTCAAATCAAATTTTAGTTAACATTGTTCCTTTTTGGTTTATGTCTCAATAAATTCAGTAAAAAAATAAATAATTTAAAAATAATACAATGTTTTTTCAACTTTTTTATAATGTGCTAATATTCGCAGCATGTGTTCATTTTTGTATTGTATTTAAACTTTCGGCCGCTAGATGGCAGCAGTCATTACGTCCACGGCAGCTAAAGGAACAATGAAATCCAGCAAGATCTTGGTGATAACTGAGGACGAGAGGATACAGTCGACTCCAGCAGCTTTTCAAGCTGATAATTGGATATATTTTGGTTTAAAAACAAATCACCTGTATCGTGATGCGTATTGTATCTCCACTCTCTTCGCAATACACACCCATTATTATATAAAAGTATTACAGTATTGCTACCTACGACTATATTGTACATTCTAATATGAGCTAACATAGCAAACAAAAAAAATCGCCTGTTGCACGTCGACAATATACATGGAATCTTATACTAGAAATCTGTGTTGCACAGAAACCAACATCTATAAAAGTCAATGACATCAACTCATATTAGCGTTCTGAAACAAAGTAGTTATTAATCCGTGGAAAACTATTTCTCTGAACTTAACTAATAAACTTTTCTGTCTATTGAACATAATCAAACCCGGGAAAACTTTACACAACTTGTTCTGTCGGACAAAAGCAAAGAAAGAATGTATACGCAAAGAAAGTTTTGTTTTAGTGAATCTGCATTAAAGTTGTGTGGTGACCTTTAAATACCAGGAGATGTCTTTTGT
Organism: Callionymus lyra; assembly: GCF_982586985.1. Classification (NCBI taxonomy): domain Eukaryota; kingdom Metazoa; phylum Chordata; class Actinopteri; order Syngnathiformes; family Callionymidae; genus Callionymus; species Callionymus lyra. The sequence goes on from NC_141823.1 coordinate 6,928,759, forward strand.
GAATTCATAACCATTCAATTCTAAGAAAAATGAAAACATGATTTTATCTTTAAAAGTCTGTAATTTAATTTTCAGACCAAACTCACTTGTCGGGGAATAAGATTAGCCTTTTAAATCAACCTCTCTTACCTGGACCAGCCTGCGACCCTGAGAATGAACAAAAGAATCGATGGGTTTGAAAATGTTTGCCGTTATTTACGACCAACCCAGGGTCAACCATATCTGCGCTCAACGTAGCTTTGATGAAATTATCCTAATTGCTATTGGAGAGGCAGGCGCTCGCTCACTTCCCTGTTATCTCCTCGTGTCTACATTGAGGACATTATGCATTAGCTGGGAAATGGACATTACCATGGCAACCGTTTGAAAACACATCATCTGGACAATGTCATGGTCGGATCTAATTATCGTAATGACCAGCCGTGGCATTATTTGGTAAAGGGATTGACTCTTAGGTCCACAAAGAGTTATTTTCAGAAAAAAAATGTCATTAATCATTTCATTATTTCCCTTCATCACTTGAGCGTTGGGCGTCGAAGCTGCTTTCTGTTCCACTTGGATTGGAGTCTACGGCGGTGGTGAATATTGTTTATGTCTGGCGTGAATATAGACAATTAAACCATCATTTTTCTCCTCGGATGACTGCTGTCGCTCCGGGCCAAGCGAGGGAACAGTCAATTAAAGCGTATCAGAGTCAGCGTATGAAAATGTCACGCTTCACAGCACACAAGTGTGGATCTGGATGTGGTTCTCTTACATGTGAGAGCCTCGTTCAGATCCATTCAAGATAAAAATATCAAATTATTTTTTTACATTTTAACAGGTTCTGTGACTGAGACGACCGAGACGTGTTCGTACTATCAAAAATGTAGCTGCCAACTTCTTCAAGTGTGCAGCGCTAGAGCGGCTGAGAAGTGTGTGTTTGGACCTGCTTTGTCATACATTATTAGAAATATCTCAAACTTAATACCCATAAGAATGGCAGAAAGAATGCACAGTCCAGTTATGACTCGTTGATCAACGTCAATTTGTCAGAAGATAATTTCTAATTAAGGTCACTTGGAAAGCAACCCTGGAGCATCACAAATCCAAAAATGTCAGGTGAAGGAATCACTCACTTCAATAAGAGAAAACTCGTGTGGCATCATGTCAAATATATGTCTTAATGTCAAGTGGAAATCAATCAAATAGCTATTCTGACGTAACAATCGTCACCAGATCCAGAAAAGGAAGGCATGATGATACTGCATTTTTACTTATAAAACTGGCAGTGGATTAAATCAAAATGTTATTATGATAATATAATCCGAATTTCTACTATTAGAATTGGAGATTGTCCTGGTAGAATTCCCATTTGTCCTAGGACAGATTGGAATTCTAATATTCAGATCCTAGTTCCGTAGCATAATTCCAATCTGTACTAGTAGGATTCCAGATCCCACTGGATTCCAATCTGTACTTTGACATATATATAGAAACATATATAGAAATAAAAGTGACATACAGTGTGTATCTAGTTTGGGTCAGGCATGAGGTCTGGCGTTTGCATCTACCTTCTCAAATATCGACACCAGTTCAAGAACACGTCTGTTGAGGATGGTGTAAGTTGAAGGAAAAACATGGTCGGCGTAATTTAACTTGACATCGTCCCCACCCCTCCAGGTGGAGACAATCCAATTCTCCGGGTTTTTTTTCAAGACTCAGGGTCAACCGGTGCAACATCTGCGCTCCATAAGAAATGGATCTATAAGTGTCTTCACTGGAAGAAACCTCCAGGCCTTTAGACCGTATATCAGACCGATGAGAGGAGCGCGTTGGATTTGAATGATACTGTTCTGTTTGGAGAACATATACATGGGATTACACTTATATCACCACCATAACACACTAACCCACTTTGATGCTCCGTCTCACAATAACAACAGCTTTATGTGCGGCGGGAACAAAGCCAGAGGAACGACGTTGCATAATACAGATGGTGATACTCATGGGAGCAGAGTATTCACCGAGTCACAGGATGTTTTACGACGATAACGGTGTCACAGAGCTGCTGGAACACATGGACAAGTTAACAGAATGAGAAACAGATAGTGGATCAGTCAGTGAGGGACGGACTGAGCGACAAGATTCAGATGCAGATCGATGTCAGGCTGTCATCAGTTAATGTCGAGACCAAGAGTCTGAGCTAAACATGAAGATACATCGCACTGACCCAGGGCATCACAAAGGTTAGACCAGGGGTTCCCAACTGACTAAGGGGTGTTTATTGGCTAGAACCTGGCGATGCCATACGTATCAGGATACACTGGCAACAGTACAATATATTGTAATATATTGTGACAGTGTAGTGACACTGATGACTCTGATCTGGGAGAATTTACAGACTCTTTACGAAGTCGTAACTGCTTTCATTTTATTTAAAACCCGGAAATGTCCAAACATCAGCTTTAAAAGCTGCTTGAGTCCACTGTATCCACTCGTCCTCAGCCATCGCTGTGGGATTTCATTGTTCCTCTATCTGCAGAGGACTTCTGCCACCTAGTGGCTGAATGTTTAATTGCAACACAACATTTTACAAATTCCTTTAATATTTGCATGTTAATTGTAAATAAATCCATTTAAAAAAAATCGAATTATTTTATTCAAACTTTAATGAATATAAAACATAAAAAAACTTTGATAAAGTGCTGTTCAATAACATATGGTGAAGAAAGATATTTACGTGTATAAATATTTTCTCACACCTCTCGCTGACAGGTCCAACAATTGCTCTTAACTGGACTTCAGCCTCAACTTTTCAACATCATTGGTGCGCTTCCTCGTCGACCCGGTCTTGTCGCGGCAGGTTCATTCAGTTCCCTCTTTCAGGCTTCGCTGGATTCTCACATCAGAACCAAAATAAATCATGTGGACATTTTGCCACCTCGGCAACTTTAGTGTCACGCTTCAATGTTATCAGTCGACTAAACAAGTTTAATCTAGCAACTAATAATTGAGTCGTAGTGCGGCGCCAACTAACTCGAGGGCATCGGATGGAACGCGAGGACGTCAACGCTCAGCCGACTCCAACTCAACGGTGACGCGGTGAAGACGCTCGAGAACATTCTTCTCAGGAGAAGATTTATGATGGGTAGTTTTTCGGGGCTGACCACAAACAACCTAATAATTCCGTGTCAGAATTAGCTACTCTCCACCAGGACTTCGCGAAATAGAAGATGGGATCGGCAAGTCCCATCAATCACCGGCGACAAGCTGGCAGCGTGATGGATGCCGCTGGTGAAACCAGACAGAGAAAAATGCTTTGTATGTCCCAGTTGTCACAGCGACTTTACGCCGCCACATGTCACCACTTTGTGGTCGCGCTGTATTGAAATGTATCGACTGAGAACATAATCAAATCAAATGCTGAGACACACAGACATAGAGAAGTGTATCATGCTTTTCTTAAGTTGTGCATATGGATGAGGTGCGTGGTTCTGATTCTCTTGTTAATGAAATACATGCATTTTTTTTGTGCAAGGTTCCAATTCTTGACGAGGTGGCACCGAGGAATCCGTATAATCTGGTGCTGTGTCTCAAATCGCATACTTCTCTTAGTATACTAGAAGTTAGTATGCATCAGGATAGTGTACGTACTAACTAGTACGCAAATTCTCCACAGATGTATGTCAGTATGTCTTAAATCAAACTCTGCTGCTACGCAATAACTGGAATTGAGGTGACAGCTTCTTCTTCTACTTCTATTTAACTTTTCAACCAGCTGTTTGAACGCTATCGCCGACACCTGCTGGCAGCATGTTTTGCAAGTGTAAGTATATGCATATATATGCTTATATATATGACGTAACTTAAAACAACCATTTAAAACGTCATTAAGATGGCGAACCGTTTAGGATGGTTAGTGTCCATCGAACCATACTCAGTTTTGTGGGCGTTTTAGTACGCCAATTTAGTGTGCATGGCGCACTTAATTTCGCATACTAAGAATTGAGACGGACTTAAGCACTAAAAATACTAACTTTGAGTACGCTAGTATGCGATTTGAGACAGCATGGATCTTGAATCGTGTATTCAAGCAGCTGCTCTCACACATTTTACTCATCTTGTACATAAACATATCTCCTAGTTGATTTATTAGTTCCCTTTTTTCAGTTTATTTCTCTGTAATTGTTCTGACTGGTTGGTTGGCTTTTCTGTGTTTTGTCTGAGGTTTGTTTCTTCTTTTTTCCTCTGCTATGTTCTCCCCAGGTTCAGAGCTGCACACCTGGGTTGGATCTTTATTCCATCCCCCACCATCAAGTCACCTGCTCACCTACATAAAGGCCTCCGTGTCTTCAGTGCTCTCTCCCTGGCTGGAGGTCTGTGTGTCAGAGATCTGTGGTTCTGGTTGTTTGGTGGTGTTCATGGTTTTTGGTAAAGTGGGTTTAAATGATTCCTTGGTTTGCTGTTTGTTCTACTAAGACTTTTTGTCCTAAGTATAAGTTTCAGTCCACATTGTTGTCTATTTTTGCACACATGAGTCAACATCTACACGCCATAGCCAACTTGCTGTCTAGAAACACTATTGCTGTGTCTCAAATCGTATACTTACATACTTGAAGTTAGTATTTTTAGTGCGTAAGTGCGTCTCAATTCTTTGTAAGTGAAATGTAGTGCTCCATACACACTAAATTGTCACTAATACGCCAACAAAACTGAGTATGGTTATCTACCCTAAATGGCCGCCAACTTAGTGAGGTTGTGAACGGAAGTTATGTCATATATATGTATATATATGTGTGTGTGTGTGTGTGTATATATATATATATATATATATATATACATACATACATACACACTTACAGGTGCGTTTTCAGCCAACAGTAGGAGGATGAAACGTCTTCGGTGCTGATACCGGTGTAAATTTCTCACAAATATTTTGTTTCTCATAGTAGTAGAGGAAGAAGAAGCTGTTGCGTCATTTCCTGTTAGTGCGTAGCAGCAGTGTTTGATTTGAGACATACTATCTGTGGAGAATTTGCGTACTAGTTAGTACGTACACTATCCGGATGCATACTAACTTCTAGTATACTAAGAGAAGTTTGCGATTTGAGACGCAGCATCAGTCAGTGGTGTGCACCACCTTCTTTATTTTGAGGGGCTCTTGTGCCTGTTATTGGGGAAGGGTTTTTATTTGAAGTCCTCCATTGCCTGTTTTGCACATTACTGTTGGTTAATAAATCTATTTATCTCCTGCTTTTTGTGTGACTACACCCTCACTCATCCACCACTGCTTTACACTACATCCTGCTAATGAAAGCCAACCGGGGATGTAAAAGTCCTTCTAGGATTGCTTGAACTTTGCAAACCAACACATTTTGTTTTGTGATTAAGAGTGTGTATTGGAAAACTGGTCATACGATGCATATGACTTGACTCTGGTGTTGTAGTATTTACAGACCACATGACTCTTGACAAAGTCGTAACTGCTTTCATTTGTTTCAAACCAAAATATGTCCAAACATCAGCTTTAAACTCCACGGTATCCTCTCGTCCTCAGTTATGGCTGGGATCTCGCGTGGTTTCATTGTTCCTTTAGCTGCCGAAAGACGTAACAACCGCTTCCATCTAGCGGTCATAAGTTTAATTGCAACACAAAAATGAGAAAATGCAGTAATTATTTGCATTTTAACTATATATAAATGTAAAAATATTGTAATTTATAGACTTAAATTTAATAAAACATAAAACTATGACTATGAAATATGATTTCAAAGCCAAAAAGAGTTGTGTAATTTTATTTATGCAGTGCTTTTGAATATCGATATGGTATCTTGGAAAATAATAATAATAAAATACATTTCTCACACCCATATTTTTGATATGTTCTGGTGGATTTCTGTGCCTCTCATACAAAGATGCCAGTCCATCATTTTGATGAAAGTTTGGAATAAAACTGACAGTTTGATCATCAATATCAAGGGTCGTCATGGTGCTCCGTGTAACTGGATTCACTTGCTTTTTAGCCGGGAATAAAAATCTGCACTTTTCATAACAGAGTAAATAATCTTTCATAAACAGACACAATCATGCAAAACAAACCTTTTCTTGCATGTGATTCATGTAAGAGTTGATTACGTCGCTGAATAATCAGCATGAAAGAAACTCCTGCGTAACTAAAAACCAAGAAAAGACATTGTTTGTGGTCTTTTTTTCTCAATGACTCTGGAGAAGAAGTCAAACTAGGTCAGTTCAATTCCCAGTAAAAGTAAAAGCATACAACTTGGACAAAATTACCAGGTGGTGATAATTGCACTGCAAGCCAAAAATAGTTTGCTGAGAGCAGGATGTTGCTGCAGCAGTGGCAGACATCCTGGGCCGCCCCATGTCGCCGGCAGCGCAATAAACTGACCACAGTGTTTCGACATGACGCTCCAGTGAGAGTCCTCAAAGACCAGCACACATGCCACGAGGAGAGGAGGCTTTGATGGATCGCTCGGCATCACCGTTCAAGATCTCAGGATATTTTCAGGACGTGCGGGAACTCTTGTTCTCGCTGGTGTCCGAGGAGGACGTTAAAGCCGTCACTGCTTCAGAGTCAATACATCTATTCATCATTAAACAACAGTAAACAGTTTACTCTATCCTGAACAACTCATAGTTTTACAACCAATCGTGAATTCAAGAATTTGTTGCGGTGTTATAGTTTTTCAAATTACAGTAATTCATCAATTCACAACAAGACAACAACAACTTATCTGGAAAGTGTATTATGCAAGTACATTACAGGTACAAAAACTTATATATATTTGTTCAGGCTTTTCCTGGATTTTCTGGAACTCCTGTTGTGTTATCAGTTTTATCTTGCCCTTTAAAGTATATACTTTATTGAATATTGTTTTGATTGTTTAAGCGCTTTGTGACCCTGGTCTGGAAAAGCGCTATACAAATAAAAATTACTTACTTACTTACATTAAGTAGAGGGGAAGGAATATAAGGATAAAGGACATCATTTTGTCAAATACACAACCATATATATATATAAATAAATAAATTGCTTTTGATTTTATTTCTGTCAAAGAACGGTGTCATTTTATTGGTTTATAAACATGTGTTTAAACATTTCAACTTATATTTATTTGTAAATCTTATCATTTATTAATTTTGTTATTTCAACATTTATTTATTTCCTACATTTCGCTCTTCATTCTATGATTTTTCTTTTATGTATTAAGCAAATATGTTTATTACTATTATTATTGTGTCATTTATCGTCCTTCATAAAGGTAAAGTGACTTGTTTCGAGAGTAACTGTAAATTTACTATATACTGCCATCTGCCGGGAATTTCTAGTAGATAAATAAGTGAGATTTCCTGTAAACATGTGGACTCTGGAGGCGAAAAACGATTTATAAATTCAGTTCTCCAGATACACTAGATTTTTATTTGCCAAGATGTCGTGCTCGTGTCTTGAAGACGTGACTGAAAAACGTCAGCAATACTGTCAATGCTAACAACATGTTAACAAGACTTGAGCAAAAATACTTCTTGTATAACATATTAAATACATAGACTTTAACGAGTCTGGTCTACGAGTCTGATTTAAAAAGAATATGTATCGTTTTAACGAAGTCATTTCTGTCGCTATCGAATAAATCATTTCAATACAGACAATTAAATACGAAAACGTCTAAAAAGGTTGTGTTGTTTTTTTTTAAATATGACAAACACATTTACTAAGGCAGGTAAACAAATTTTATAACTCATATAAAATCAATGAAATCTTGTTTTGCATTGATGAACAAACAAGTGACTTCCGGTAAACGTCATTGACGTGAAACGGAAGAAGGCCTCTGATTGGCCGGCTGACGTTTTAATGCACTAACACGTCATCGTCGGTACGAACTAAGTGTGAAGTAAAGTTAAACTTACATACATTTTACTTCAGAACATTGGTGAGTACTACGCTTTCTAGAGAAGTCTACACACAAAAACACAGATTATAAGAATAAAACGGTAAAAATTAAAAATTAAAACTTTTAAAATTGAAATATTTATAAACAATTGTATAATGAACAGTATTTTTGTTGCAATTAATTTATACTCTTGTTCTATTCATTTAACTTTTTGTCAATGTATTTCCTTTTTCCAAGTTTATTAATATAATATTTTTATTTTTATTCACTTAATTGTTATAATTGAATAATAATTACTTATTTAGTATTTATTCTGAATTTCATTTTTCATATTGTCTATTGTATTGTTTCCTGCCAGCGCTGTAAGGAAATGGAAACGCTGTCCCAACAATATACTTTGTCGATAGATTATTTTCTATTAAATTGATATTTGATTAGAACTTTGTACTTTTAAATAGTCCATGTGGATAAAATATGTCTTGAATTCAACTTTTCTCTCAGCTCCTCCATCTTGTGAGCTGTAGCAGTATTAGTACAATCCTACTTAATCCTTTACAACCACGACTAATGTCAACAATTTAATTCAAATAAATTCAATATATTATCAGTGACAGGAGTGTGATGGGCCCAAATCACAGCTCTACATAGGTAAAGTGAAGTACCAATATAACAAGCAATCACAGCTAGTCATCTACCTAAACCAACATGGATCTTCCTCCCTCAACACACTTATTCAACACATGTTCATCAACCTCTCAACATCTGGCGATGACACCGATGTTCAACTCTTGTCACACTTATTCAACACATGTTCATCAACCTCTCAACATCTGGCGATGACACCGATGTTCAACTCTTGTCACACTTATTCAACACATGTTCATCAACCTCTCAACATCTGGCGATGACAACGATGTTCAACTCTTGTCACACTTATTCAACACATGTTCATCAACCTCTCAACATCTGACGATGACACCGATGTTCAACTCTTGTCACACTTATTCAACACATGTTCATCATCCTCTCAACATCTGACGATGACACCGATGTTCAACTCTTGTCACACTTATTCAACACATGTTCATCATCCTCTCAACATCTGACGATGACACCGATGTTCAACTCTTGTCACACTTATTCAACACATGTTCATCAACCTCAACCTCTCAACATCTGGCGATGACACCGATGTTCAACTCTTGTCACACTTATTCAACACATGTTCATCAACCTCAACCTCTCAACATCTGACGATGACACCGATGTTCAACTCTCACCACAGGTCCGATGCTCACGGCAGAAGAAACATGACGGAGCATCAGAAAAATGAAGTAGAGTTGGACCTCGTCCTCTCCACTCTCAGAGAAATGTTCGGCGACCTTTCACCCGCCTCTGCGACCCCCGTCAACTTGACCTCCCAACCTCAGACCGGCGAACCCGTCACCCTGACGCCACTGGTGGATCACCCCGGGGTCGGCCCCGAGCAGCGCCACGGAGGCGACCCGTCATCGGGGGTCCACGCCGAGCCGTGCTACGGAAGCGTCTCCTCCCGACTGACTCTGGATCAGCCTCATGCGGGGGTTCTGGTGGAGCCGGTGCACGGGTGTGTTCCCGTACATCCCGTGTACTCGTTTCCAACGGCACCCCAGGCTTACGTGTGGTCCGTGCTCCATGACGGCGTCTACGTCTACAACCAGGTGAGTGTGCACACATGTTTATAGAAAGTGTGATTCAGAAGTGTGCGTGTCCTCCAACTCTCTGCTTGTGTCTGCAGAACAACTACATGCCAATAGCAGACGTTCAAAATGATGCCATTATAAACACTAGTTACATTGTGTAAGTACACAACAATACACACACACATCACTTGTTTAAATGAACATCTAATGATGTCTCTTCATCTCAGAGCTCCGTCTTACTCTGGTGCAACCGTGTCACCTCAAGTCAAGTCCAGGTAAGATGGTTTTCATATAAAACTCATTCAATGTGTTAGAATAATAACCCGGAGGAGAACTGTGGAAGTTAGGTTAGGTTAGGTAGAACTTTATTGATCCCTCAGGAGGTCTCATTCGGGTAATTGTTTTTTTTCCCAAATTATCCACAGCAAATACAGCAATTTTTTTCATAAAAAAGAATCAAAATAAAATAAGAACAAGAAGAAAGAAAAATAAAGAGAATAAAGTAAATAAGATAGAAGATTGAACGGGTGAATTTAAATTTTGAAATGTTGAAACATGTTTTATCGATTGTTGTTTATTAAGCATTGGATTTATTTTATAATAATCCACACAGAGTTTTATATTCTTATTACAATATTAAAAAAAACATTTTCTAAATTCAATATTAAATTAATTCTATAATGTGTATGTTGAGAGTTTTATTTTCTGAGTTAAAAAATTCTAATATTTTCAGAATTAAGTATTTAATATTGTAAATCAAAAATTAAAAAAACACTTTCTAAATTCAATTTTTTTTCAATTATTTTAAATTAAAAATAAAAGATTGTATTATTATACATACAATATATTTTTTTCTTTAGGTCAAACGGTTAAAAAATGTAAAAATTCTGAATTTTGAAAATCTACATCTATTTTTTTATGTTTTTTTTTTTTTTTTAAAGAATACAATTATATCATTTCTATTTTGAAAGGTTAAATTGTTTTTTATTAAAAAATATTTCTATAATGTGTATGTTGAGAGTTTAAAAATTCAATTTTTTTTAATAATATTAAGTATTTAATAATCATCTGCGGCCCTCAATATATGGTATTACAGTGTCACCAGGAAAAACAACAACAAAAGACCTACTTGATTCAAATTTCAGCCAGTCATGGTGGCACTATCATAAAAAATAGATATATTTAAAACTATTGAATTAAAAAAAAAGTATTTCATATTCAAATTAGAATCTAAAACTATGTTTAAGAAAAAAAACGAAATCATGGTATTCAATTATAAAAATAAAAAAAACAGTTCAATAAATAAATGCAAGAAAATAAAAAATGTTCAATATATTCTAATGCCACTGATACAACAACTACTGCTGCCTTCAAGAAAGTACTGTGACCCACAGGCAGCAGCAGTCCGGTCAGCAGAAGAGTGGACCGTACATCAGGAGGCCTCCCAACGCCTTCATGATCTTCATGAGGGAGAACAGAGCTAAAATCACCGCCAGTCTCAAACCCAAACACAGCGTGGAAGCCAACAGCATCCTGGGAAAGATGGTAGACATCTTGGATGGTTTAAAAAAAAAAAAGATCTCAAAGATGTTTCAACCTTAAAATGTTTCTGCAGTGGAAGTCCATGACTACGGCGGAGCAGGACAAGTACTACCAGCTGGCGGCCGGGGAGCGCCGACTCCACGCCGAGCAGCACCCGGACTGGTCCAGCAAAGACAACTACGTGAGCCGATGACATCGCGTACGTGACATCACTGGAGAGGCTAACGGTCATTTTGTGTGCAGGGGAAGAAGATGAAGAGGTTCAGGGGCAAAGCTGCTCGACTGGAATAAGAGAAGAGAAAACAACTCTTTTCTACTTTTACCGTCACCGCTGGACTCTCTTTCTCTTCATAGCTCTTGAACATTTTAGGAATAATAAATGTCATATTTAACTTGATGATTTCGTCTTGCATTGATACTAAATGAGACTGTGTACTGGTCTGACGTATGCACAACTGTAGGTCTACTTCACTACACTGAATAAAAACAACCATCAGAATAGTGTACTTTTATTTATCTTTGAATCAAAATTAAATGGGTGTAAATATGATCACTTTGGGAAGTTGCCGGACCACTGAAGATAACTATCAAGTTAAAGCAATCTTGTGATACGATTCGTATCACGGTACAGAGGCAACAATACATTATATAGTGCAATATATAGTGATACTGTAGTAACAACAACAATATATGTAGTATTGTCGAGTACTTGACTCTGGTGTTGTAGTATTTACAGACCACATGACTCTTGACAAAGTCGTAACTACTTTAATTTGTTTTCAAACCAAAATATGTCCAAAAATCAGCTTTAAAAGCTACTGGAGTCACTGTATCCTCTCGTCCTCAGAAGGGCGTAAAGACTGCTGACATTTAGCAGTCAGCAGTTTAGTTTCAACATTTTATTTAAATATAGACCATAAAAATAACTATTAATAAGATTTGATTACCAAAAAATGTCTTTTTTTTTAATCAATGCAGTGCAACAAAGAATTTTTAAGGAAGTCTCATGAAAACAATGTCGCAGTGTATGAGAGGTGGGGAGGAAACCGGAGTACCTAGAGTAAACTGCAGGTTGCCTTGAGGTTAGGGAGTCAGGCTAAGTCAGCATGCGTCAGATTAAAGAAGACTTTCCCATTAAAATATGCTTGGTTGTTTGATAAGATGTTTACAAACACCTCCCTGATGAGATACTTGGGACATGTTGGGTTAGGGTTTATAATAATGTCTGTATTGAAAAGTTGAATTTGTTTTATTGAATAATTGAATTCAATAATTTGTTGAAAGATTGTGTGATGTGTATAATTGAAATTTAAAATTTAATATAATTAAAATGACTGATCTATTAACAGAGTTTGATATTCTAAAAAATACAATAATTAATTTAAACCACATTTCAAAATGTATTTATTCTTTATTTGTAGCCTCACTTGAATTAAGAAAATATATTTTATTAATTAAATATATATTAATATATATATATATTTATATATATATATATATTGAATTAAATAATTATTGAATTAACAAAATATATTTTCTTAATTAAATATATATATATATATATATATATATTTTTTTTTTTAAATTAATAACGTATATTTTCTTAATTCAAGTTAAAAAAAATTGTATTATTTTAAATTCATTATTATTAGGTGGCACTATTATACAAATGTTGAAACTTTATTTAAAAAAATAAAATATATATATATATATATATATATATATATATATATATATACATATATATATATATATATATATACATATATATATATATATATATACATACAATTTGAATTGTAATAATATTTATTAATTTATTTTAAAAAACGTTTCAGTTTTTAATAAAGTTTCAACATTTGTATAAGAGTACCACCTAATAATGCTGAATTTAAAATAATACAATTTTTTTTATTTCCTTCAGCGAGACGACGTAACTTCCTGTGCATCCTTTAAATTAAAACCCTTTCTTTGAAAAACAACAGTAGACGTCCAAAGATGGGCATATTCTTGAAGATTCCGGCAAATTCTGCTTTATTTCTTTAATGTCCTTTAATCCTGCTGCCTTTGTTGTGTTGTCGCTGCAGCCAAATGAAAAAAGGTGTCGCTAAAGTGACCGTTGACTTCACAGGCGCTGGTCAACTATTCAAGAGCAAAGAGACGTGGAGGGAAGCTTTTGAATATGGTAAGAACTCTTCTAGTAGACTAGTTTTTCATGTCTCCGTCCGTCACATTTCTTCAAACACCCAAGACTTGACTTCCTATTTTAAAAAAACAACCTAACAACCGTTCTTGTGTTCAACTGTGATCGTGAACTTTCATGAGTGACCCATGACCCGGATCATGGATTACAAATGGTAATCTCTTAACTCAATTATTCAAATTAATTAATTGTTTTTGCACAGAAACACAGGTCAGTTGAGATGGCTCACGTGTCAGGTGGTCTCCTGGACACCTTGATCGTGAGGTGCTCAACTGAGAGGAGTTTCACGGCCAGAGAGGGAAACTTGTGCATCAGCTGCCGTCCATTATTCTTGACTTTGATGCTACAACTTGCCTTTCTTTCATTCAGTTTTCATGGTATATGACCCCTGCCCTACCTACTCCATTTTTTTTTTACCAGGAAGAAGTGAAAATATTTTCTGTTCTATTGATCATTGTCGTCTGAAAGATGTTTTGTTCTTTAAATGTTATTTTCTCTGAAGTGACATAAGGATGTGACATTTGACTCGACTTGGGTTCAAACTTATCACAAGACTCTTTATCTACCAGGATCAGAGGAGGACGTGGAGTTCAGGATGGGAAACTGCAGGAAGGGATATGGATTTGGGAACGATCCTCTCCACACTGCAGGGAATGTCTGGAGAGAGTTCCTCCGGTTCTGCGGCACTTCAGCCGGTGCAAGTCAAACAAGAACAAAACCCGATTCCGATCACAACTCCGGGCACGAGCGCCGGAGAGTTCATCACTCTGGAAGTGAACATGGAGCCGCCGAGAGAAGAGTCGTACGAGTACTTCCCGCCTAAAGCCTGCGTGGAACAGCCAAAGATGCCGCCTGACAACATGTTCTACCCGGCGGGCGCCGATGCCTACCTGTCGCAAGTCTACATGCCGTTGTACCCGACAGGGCCGCCCGTTTATCTCCAGGTACGCCCACAACATCTACTTTAGGTTTCCTAACATTTTGAATCCTGCTCGCTTCTCTTCCTCCCATGATACTTTTACAAATAATACTATTTTAATTTGAGCATTTCATATGCTAAGAATAATGGCGCTAACTACTTTAGCTGAACTTAAGGTAATTGAATTCTGTTTTAATGATTCTCTTCAACTTCAGAAGTTAAGGAATTTAGGGAAAACGTTCTAATAAGAACAGTATGTTATTGGACATCAATTAATTCAACAATTGAGGAAAGTTGTTATCAGTTGATACACAAAGTAATAGATAAGAGAGTAGGACGTCCATGTTTTCTTCAAACAATGCTCAGCGAAAAAATACTTCCTCATGTGACTAATAGTCAGAAAAAACATCAAACTCTTCTTGTCAGTACAATGTCATAACCATTGATGCAAAAGTGTTATTATCAAGAAAACCATCAAGTATTTAGGTTTACTCTGTTTCTACTTTTTTATATAAATTCAAACAAATGTAAGTAAGTAAGTAAGTAATTCTTATTTGTATAGCGCTTTTCAGCGCTTAAACAATCAAAACAATATTCAATAAAGTACATACCTTTAGTTATACCAGCAATTAGATTGAACAAGAAATATTGATATTTAAGTGAATAATGTATCCTTATCAGCACTTGAATAGATCGACAAGCATCAGTTTACTTCCTCCAATGCCTATGTCAACCATTATAAAGGTTATAAAATAAAGTTTTAATAAGAATAAACAATTAAAGTTATATTGATCCATCTACCATTATTGCAATATGTATTTTAATGTACTATTATTTAAAACTCTTTCCCACACTCATCATATCTGACTACAACCAGTAGCAATGCCGCCTCTACTACTCTACTTCTACATGTTACAACCACTAGTTCTAGTAGTATAACTACAAGTACTTCAACTGGCATGTTTACCGTAATTACAGTTTATATTCAATAAAAATCTTCAAGTATTACCACTAAGAATACAGCTTTTACTGGTATTCATACTTGGACATCAGTTCTCAGATTCCTGACAGTAAAACGAGATACTCTCTGACCACCACCAGTACTGCTCAAACTTAGGTAGGTAGGTAGGTAGAACTTTATTGATCCCTCAGGAGGTCTCGTTTGGGAAATTGTTTTTTTCCAATAGCCACAGCAAATACAGCAATTTTGCATAAAAAATAAATCAAAATAAAATAAGAACAAAGAGAAATAAAGAGAAAGAACAACATGATACAATCTAAGTCTAAAGACAAAGGATACAAAGACAAACAAAGAACAGAACATCATGATACTTTTACTTTTACTCCACTCCTGCCCCGGACTCAGAATTGTACAATTTAAGGTAAGGTAAGGTAAGGTAAGGTAAAACTTTATTGTTTTATTTACTAAATTGTTTTCCAGTAGCCAGCAATTTTTTTTAGCCAGCAATTTTTTTTTAATAGCCCGAGGAATAAATGTGTCCTTGAGTCTATTTGTTTTGCACCTGGGGAGGAGCATTCGTGCTGCATCTGCTTCTCTGCTCACTGATGACAGTGTTGAGAGGATGATGTCATCATCCATGATGGACAGTAGTTTGTTCAGTGATCTCCTCTCAACAACTGTCACCAGTGAGTCCAGCTTCAACCACAGAACCAGCCTTTCTGATCAGTCTGTCCAACCTGTTGACACTCTTGGACACATTCCCACCCCAACACACCACAGCATAGAACAGGACACTAGCCACCACAGACTGGTAGAACATGCAGAGGAGCTTCCTGCAGATGTTAAAAGATGTTAAGATGTAAGATGTTACTCCTACTACTAAATCACTGATCAACAATGACAACCTTACTATCATCATCAAGACTCTATACGGCACCTACATCAGCACAACTTTGATCACTTCAAAATTAAACTGAAAATCATTAACTGTCCTTTCTGACTTTTTTTTTTACAGGGTGACTACCAACCAGCCATTGACGTCAACCGTGTAAATCCTCCAGCTATGACGTAGGTTATCAATATTTACCTTCACGTTTCAATGGAGTATATTTCATTTTTATTTTTTTTATTTTGCAGGACGCGTCACTATGCAGCCTCGGCATCTGAAAGCTCATCTTATTTACCAAAGACCCCAACACCAACAAGGTGGAAAACGAAGATTGACATTGACATCGGGGAGCCATAACATAATGACCACATACCAGTATGTGTACTCACATGCAGTTGAAGGTTCTGGCTCTTGTGAATGGAGAAACAGATTCAGCTGAAACAAGACAACAAGCATTTAGTTAATGACTGCAACTTATAATATTACCATTATATTATGACTTACTTACACTTTAGATTACTCATAGATATAGTAGAACCTAGGGCTAAATCTTTCGATATCAGAACTGTTAACGATACCTTCACTTTGATACCGGTTCCTGAACGTTTTCAATACAGTTTTAACCTAAAAATTGACATTACACATCTAGAGTTTAATTTCAGAGTTTTTTTTTCTTCAAGTTTTGATCACACGTAAGAAAATAAAACGCTGAAGATACAGTTTTCATACCACAGAGGAACCAGGGTGTGATACCCAGCAGTAGTATCATTTTTAATTAACGCTGGATCGGAGCTATTGTTCGGTTTTTGCACATCTGTATTTTCAATTGAGCCATTTGTACCAGCTGACTAGATATCACTTTGGATTCTACTCACGGCTTGGCGAAAAATAAATAGGTGGCCATAACCTTAAGGTTTACCACGGGGGAAATGGCTACCCTATTTGTATGTGTTGCCGTCAAATGAAATAGTTGTTTAACCTAAGATACATCTTAAAATTCATGATTCTACAATCTTGCGTCACAGACGACACTACGGTCAGCAGAGGGAGAGCTCTTACGTCAGGAGACCACCGAACGCGTTTATGATCTTCATGAGGGAAAACAGAGCCAAGATCACCAACACACTGAAGCCCAAACACAGTGTGGAAGCCAACACTATCCTGGGGAGGATGGTAAGAGAGTACTGTTGTGGGTTTTCATGAAGATAGAGCTTTTGACACAACTTTTGCTCCACAGTGGAAGTCGATGTCCGCGGAAGAGCAGGCGAAATATTACGAACTCGCTGCGGTTGAGCGCAGACGCCACGCTGAAGAGCACCCGGACTGGTCCAGCAAAGACAACTATGTCAGTCAAACTTATATGAGACAGAGACCATTCCCACTGATGAAAGTCCTAATGATGTATTTCTTTTGTTTAGGGCCAAAAGAGGAAGCGGCAGAGGGCCAAAGCCATATAGACAATCACGCCGTGGAAGAAAGACTGACTCATCAAACCAAGACCTGCATACGTTTCACCAGAACTTTAATGGTCAACAACATAATGTTACCTTTGTGAAGTATCAATCTTGATTGTTGTATGTCACTTGTCCAAGTTGTGGTTTTTAATAAATAATGGATTTGTTTCTTCAAATTTAATATTAATATTGCCTTCATCTATTTTCCTCCACTTAAGACGTTCTGGTTGAGGCAGCAGCTAAAGAAAATACTTTGCATAACAAATAATACAATAATAACAAGATCAATAAAGATCTATCTATCTATCTATCTATCTATCTATCTATCTATCTATCTATCTATCTATCTATCTATCTATCTATCTATCTATCTATCTTTCTATCTTTCTATCTATCTATCTATCTATCTCTCTAAACCAGGGGTTCTCACACTTTTTCGGTTTGCTAGCACTGAATGAGGTGAATGGACTGATAATCAGTCATGATGGAAGGATGTGTGGAAATGCCGACTTACATAAATAACTAGAGTCAAATAGTGCAGTCAGTAAGAAGGATATCTTACTCCTGCTTACTTTGCTTACTCCTCATTAGAAAATACTTTTCATCAACAAAGACTTCAGACAGGTTCATCCCTTTCCATGCCTCCATTTCAATATGTCGATCATATTTAAATGAAGCACAAGACTTAAATTCCTCTTTTCTGTGATCATGAAAAAAACAAAAACAAACTAACAGTTTATATTTGTTAATTTTAAACATGTCTGACATGAATCACACTATTGTAAATGAGTTCAGATGTGCTCTGGTGTAAATGTTTATATTTTACATACACGCTTATTAACAAGAATACTGCATTTACAGAGCCGACCAGTGGATTTTTAAAATTTTAAAACATCTCCAGATGAAGTTGAACGAGAATAAAACTGTTCATCAGTAACTTCACATCATCATCGCTTAGTCTGATCGTCTCTGAGCGTCATTAGAATTTGTGTCTCACCTGCCACTGTTTAACGTGTTTGGGTTTAAGCAAATTCTTATTATATTCGTGAGATAAAGGTAATTTACGAATAGTCATCATGTGATGGTGAATTAATACAAGTGTGTTTAAGGATGTATCCTTGATCACATGATCAAATGAGGAAAACCGGCATTTGTTGCGCTTTGATTGGAACCTGCGGCTTGACTTTGATGGAACTGACGTGATGTTTCTGTGACTCTCGTAGAGAAGACCTGAAGCTATCAAACGCGCATTATTTTGTGAGAGCTCAGATTGGCTGCTGTGCATGTCAATCAAATTGTCAACCAATCGGCGCAATAACTGTTTGATTGACATTCATAGCAGCCAATCTAAGCTCTCTTTACTATTTTCTAAATCATATTTTATTAAATCACGCGATCTACTCGCAACATCTTCGGTAGATCTCGATCGAGGTATTGGGCACCTCTGACTTAAACCTTCTACATCTCATCTGGGAGAACAGCGAGGGGTTCTGAGGTCAACCGACGTGGGTTATGGTCCTCTGTCCATGAAACTAAAATGTTTTTATTGCATGTTATAGTAGAATCACAAATAAAACAAATAAATTCTGTAAAATGTGACTTGAATAAAAGTTATAAAAAAACAACTGTAGTGCTACCACACTAAATGTTGTAAACCACACAAAATGTTGTGTTTACAACACTGGCAATAAAAGTTTCTGATTATTACGCAGCCAAAATAATGTATCAAATATAATGAGTAAATTGTTATGCATTATAGTTATGACCCATTTGTAGCTGTTATGACCTCTCTACATATCTTTAGCATTTACCATTATTGGTTGGCAAGTCGTGAACCTTGACCTTTTACATCTATGAACCTCATTGGTTGTTTTTCTGTCCTTTGACCTTTTTTGATAATGTCTTTTGAACTCTATACTAGTTCTAATACAAAGCATATTCAAATATAAGAAAGTAAGTCATGTTTTTTTTTTTAAAGCACCTTTTGTAGACCAGGGTCACAAATCGTTTAAACAACATAACAATACACAGTTAAAAATACATACGAATCTAAAAACTTTAAAAGTTCAAGACAACACAGTAAGCCTGCAAAATAAAAGTGTCTTAAGATGTTTCTTGAAGGAGTCAGTAGATCATCAAACACAGAGATCGTTGCAAAGCTTAGGAAGCGGGTCCCCCGCTTTAAGATTTTTTTGATTATTTCAGTCAACCATCATGTTTAGAGGTGGGACCTTACACACATTTGTGAATTAGCTTATATAAACCAATGATTATTTTTTTTCAATAATCAAAGGAAAAAACGTTACAGCACATTTCGTCCTGGCAAGTAACAAGAAAAAGGGATAATAATTGTGATGTCACTTTGATTCATTGTGATGTCATTAGATCATGTAAGCTTAAATGTGGCCTGTCGATCCCTTCAGTTCTCCTTTGCCTCCCACACAGTGTTACTGAATAATATCAGAAGGTACGTGAAGTTTTCCATTGCTACATTGATACCCTGTTACCCTTGTTGTTATTCTATCAATCAGAAAATGATAGTTTTATCAATTTAAAAGGCCACATACAGGTATTGCTCGCTGATACATGAAAAGTTGTATCGATATGATTCATAATGTCGAGGTGATTCTGCAGCCTACTTGTCATGGTGAGCTTGAGCCGGTCGGCCCAAGCAATTCATACAGTGGGGAGAACTATTTGACACACTGCTGATTTTTGACGTTTGAGGTCTGTCATTTGTATCAGACTCTTCAACTGTGAGGGACAGAATCCAAAACAAAAAAATCAGAAAATCCCAGTGGATGATTTTAATTTCCATTTTATTGCACGACATAAGTAGCTTAAATTCCGGACTACAGAGCGCATCGGATTAGACTTTAGACTTTCTTTTATTGTCATTGCACAGAAAACACAGCAGTGAAACTGGCAACGCAATTTTTTTGCTTGGCAACCGTTAAAAACACAGCAGAATGAATGTATATATAAAAAGTATAAATATTAATATTATTAAATTAAAAATAGTTCCACATAGTATAACATAAATAAATAACCATCAAAACACTGTTTAGACTCAACCAATCGAACACCGAATGATCAATACAATCACATTCTTTTGGAATTCCATGTCTTGCAAAAACAGACTTCATTTTCTGTATTACTCCTGCTGCCGTTTTGTTCTGTAAATTCAGCACTTCAGGGAATTTAGTGAGATAATCCACAATGATTTAGCTCGAAGACATCCACTCCTACTTTCATCCATGGCAACTCATGTGGAAGAAGTGGCTCAGGCTGGTTCTTGGGCTGACACTGTGAACACTTCTTCACCATCATCTCTATGTCCCTGGTCATGCCAGGCCAGTAGAGGACCTGTCTAGCTTTTGCTTTTGTGCGTTGCTCTTCTTGATGAGCTAGATGTAGTTTCTCTCAAATAACTTTTCTGAAGTTTTGGGGAATAACTATCTTGTCACCAACCATTACAATGTCACTCTGAATTGTGATGTTGTGTCGCAGTGACCAGTAGCTGTACAACTTCTTATCAACACTGCTTTTCCTTGCAGGCCATCCTCACGTGTTTCTCACAAACGGCTTGCAATACTTCATCAGCTTGAGTCTCTACTTTCTGTTGTTTCCCCACTCAATTGCTTTGGTCTTTGTGTCATCAGCCATTTGTCCATCCTCAGTAACAACATGTCCCATGTTTTTCACAGCATTGATCTTGTGTGTTTTGTCCTTGTTGAGCTTCAGTCCCAACCGTCTTTGACACCGCACCATCTGCAGGTACTCAAGCTCCTCCAAACGCAACCAGTACTGACTTTCATATCTCCCAGGATGACTGTTTCATGCCACATTTTGCTTTCATTAATTCTGGAACCTCCTTTTTGAACCGTTCCAATGAACAGTGTGTCAAATTCACTCGACTCACTTCAATGTTATGATATAGATCTTGTTTTGTGGGTGCTTTTTTCATTGCTGGCTCTGCAAACCTTTGCAAAATGATTGTTTTTCCACCACTTGTGACACACCGCTCCATAAACTGGGCACTGACAAGCCTCATGTTTATTTCCACACTTATGGCAACTGAATGTTCATTTTACTCCAGCACCTTCTATCGGACTCACTTCTTACTTTCCTTATTGCATCCACAGGTGTGTCCGGTGTGACAGGTGTAGTCTTCGTTGCTTGTATTTGTGTTTTGGCGACTTCGGCAGATCTGCATTTTTCCATTGCTTTTCTCAATGTCAGCTCATTGTCACGAAGCAGTCTCTCTTTCAGACGACTGTCACTTATGCTGAATACCAGTTTGTCTCTTATGTCATCTTCAGATCTTCCAAACTCACAGTCTTTGCTCTTCTGGCCGAAGTTCTGTGACATATCCGTCGATTGATATTCCAGCTGGCATAGCATGTGACCAGAACAGATGTTATTCAAAAACAACATTCTTTTGTGGACTACAATAGTCTCTGAAAGCTGTCAAAGTTTCCACGGTTGGCTCGTCTTCAGCAGAGTTAATGGTGATAGTTATACACTTCCACTGCTTCCTCGCCAACCGAAAGTAATAAAATGGCAAAACTGTTCTCTGTGTGCTTACCCAGTCTTCCAGAAAGTTTTCAAACTCGGACCATCTGCTATGATTCCCTCTGAAAGCTTTCGTCGTCTTTTTGCGTTTGCTTAGTTCTTCACGCTGATGTCTCCACCTTCTTACCATCGATTCATTTATGCCAAGATTACTTACGGCAGATCTATTTCTTTCTTAAACTGCCTTTAACTTAAAAGCCGCATCATATGCTTTTCTTCTAGTACTGTCCATTATGGAGAGGGCGAGTATAAATGACTCATTTACAATAGTTGTGAAAGTGCACTTGATTAATCATACAATTTCATTGGACATCTGTGAACCACTCATACATTTTATTGGTCGACTGTTACTTGGCAAAATGCTTTTGGAAAAAGCTGCACCGGACTATATGCCACAGTGTTCAAGGTGTGGAAAAAAAGTAGCGTCTTATAGTCCAAGAAATACGGTATTTGATACATCAGAAAACAGAACTCAATATTTGGTACAGAAAACTTTGTTTGCAATTACAGAGATCATACATATTCTGCATTTAGGTTTCGGGGCTGCCGCTGTGCAACAAGGGCTTTCAGCTCTCTCCACAGATTTTCAATTGGATTCAGGTCTGGAGACTGGTTAGGCCACTCCAGTACCTTGAGATGCTTCCTACTGAGCGACTCCTTAGTGGCCCTGGCCTTGCGTTTCGGGTCGTTGTCATGCTGGAAGACCCAGCCACGACCCATCTTCAATGCTCTCACTGAGGGAAGGAGATTGTTGGCCAAGATCTCACGATACATTGCGGCCCAATCATCCATCCTCCCCTCAATACGGTGCAGTCGTCCCCTCCCACCTTTAGAGTATATCATTTATTGAGTATTGTTTTGATTGTTTAAGCGCTTTGTGACCCTGGTCTGGAAAAGCGCTCTATAAATACAAATTACTTACTTACTTATTTACTTACTTTGCAGAAAAACATCCCCAAAGAATGATGTTTCCACGTCCATGCTTCACAGTTGGGATGGTGTTCTTGGGTTGCTACTCATCCTTCTTCTTGCTCCAAACACGGCAGGTAGGGTTTAGACCAAAAAGCTCCACTTTTGTCTCATCGGACCACATGACCTTCTCCCATTCCTCCTCTGGATCATCCAGATGGTCAATGGCAAACTTCAGACGGGCCTTGACCTGGCTGGCTTGAGCAGGGGGACCTTGCGTGCACTGCAAGATTTTAATCCATGACGGCGAAGTGTGTGTGAACTGATGGTTTTCTTTGAGACTGTGGTCCCAGCTCTACTCAGGTCATTGACCAGGTCCTGCCGTGTAGTTCTCGGCGCATCCCTCACTGTCCTCATGATCATTGATGCCCCACGAGGAGAGATCTTGCATGGTGCTCCAGACCGAGGGAGATTGATTGTCGTCTTGAACTTCTTTCCTTTTCTGATAATTGCACCAACTGTTTTTGCCTTCTCACCGCGCTGCTTTACTATTGTCCTGCAGTCCATCCCAGGCTTGTGCAGGTCTACAATTTGCTTCCTGGTGTCCCTGCACAGCTCTCTGGTCTTGGCCATTGTGGACAGGTTGGAGTTTTTTTAGTGTGTAGACAGGTGTCTTTTATACAGATGATGAGTTCAAACAGCTGCAGTTATTACAGGTAATAAGTAATAATAAGTTCTTACTGGTTGTGAGGCGATCAAATACTTATGTCATGCAATAAAATGGAAATGAATGATTTAAACATCATCCACTATGATTTTCTTCATTTTTGTTTTAGATTATGTCCCTCATTTGAGAATCAATTTACTATACATACATATTACAGACCTCTACATGCTTTGTAAGTGGCAAAACTTCAAAAATCAGCAGTGTATCAAATACTTGTTCTTCCCACTGTATGCAGCAAATTATTTGCCAGTAGAAAAGACATGACAAAGAAAGAAGTCTGATCAGTATCCTTTCTATCGCTTACTATGCTTCTATCCAAAGCAATTCCTACAGTAAAGAAAATTAACATGACTTTCAAAACAAGTCATGTTAACTAAAGAGTAACTAAATAAGTTTAACCTTTCACACAGGCTCGACTTCATGGCAGCTGTTATCAAGAATGAACCAAGCAGTTCTACCCCTGGGTTGGCAGACATAGACACTGAGTGGGAATTAGTCCTTTCCACCCTGTACTCCATGTTTGGTGAACTACCATCTTCGTCGGCTTCAAAAGAATCTCTCAATGTGGGGTCCTCTGCGACACTAGATGTATCCAAACCCTCAGTATTACAGGCTGAAGGCTTACATAGTGGTGTCACTTCAGGAGCCACAGTGGGGCCTTCAGGAACCACAGTGGGGCCTTCAGGAACCACAGTGGGGCCTTCAGGAATCACAGTGGGGCCTTCAGGAGCCACAGTGAGGCCTACAAAGCCCACAGTGGGGCCTTTAGGAGCCACAGTGAGGTCTTCAAAGCCCACAGTGAGGCCTTCAGGAGCCACAGTGGGGCCTTCAGGAGCCACAGTGGGGCCTTCAGGAGCCACAGTGTGGCCTTCAGATGTGGGCGTATCATCAGGAGTCAGGAAAGGGATGCAAAGTATACCATCAGAAGTCAATGGGGAGGCTGAACACAAGTGCATCCCTGTCAAAGTGGAAGAACTGGTGTTAAATAGGAGTGTCTGCTCAGATGTCACTGAGGAGGTTAGACATGACAGCAACTCTTTAGAGTTAGGGGTCAATTTGGGGTCTTCATTGGGCAACTGCAGCTCTGAAGTCAACAAAAAGGGCTCACAAAGCAATGTCACATGTTTAGTCAAAAGTGAGGTGTTACAAGGGTGTGTTACCTCAGGGGTCGAAAGGGGAGTGTGTCAGGGGGTAACTACACATCTTTTACACAACCTTTTGGAAATCAACAAAGATGTGATACAAGATGGCTTCCTCCCAGTAGTCAGAGGAGAAGCTATACACAAGGAGAGCCAGGCGGAGTGCATTGTTGGACCTACACCTGGTGGTGTCAATCAAGTAAACAAAACGGAGGCAATAAATGTGAAAAGCAACGGAATATCAATTAATGAACCAGCATTGCATGAAGTTGTCCCTTTCCCAGCTGACGTACAGGCAATACACAATGTGGTGCAGTACAACAGACAATTCCCATCATATAATGGAGTTCCATCAGAGCATAGTGTTCAGGCGATGCAAACTAGTTTCAATCCAGGAGCCAAAGTAGTGGGGCTAAGTGGCCAAGTTCCATCTTGGATGAACTGGGTACCATATAATTTTGGAGCCCCTTCAAATTACATGGTCCAACACCAGCCTTGTCCACATATGCTTGGTGGCAATATGTACCCAAACATACCAAATGCTTATATGAATCAACCAGGCGCTTATTTTCAGAACCCGGTGAGTAGCATATTTAATCAATTCATATGAAGAGCATGTATTTAAGTTGAAGTACATAGACTTCAGGCTGTATAGTTGATTGAATGTATATAATTTTGTTTTTTTCCCACCAGAATGTTCTGCCAGCTGTAGAGGACGTTGGAGCTGGTTTATTGTGGGTGTAGCTCATGTGATTGTGCAAGTTCGTATTAAATGTTGCACTTTATAACACAAAACTGACTTTATCATTTCATACTTGAAGTCATGGAAGGAACGGGACAATCCAGATTCTTGTAAACCATCACTCAAATCAATCTTTGCATCAGGCCTTCAAGACAAAGATGATCTTCTCCAGGTTTATTTCTTCATTAAAACCTTCAGGTACATCTAATCAAAAACCTTTTTTATGCTCATTTTTCAAGAAACAGACACTTGCAAAAGAGTGGGCCTTACATCAGGAGACCACCGAACGCCTTCATGATCTTTATGAGGGAGAACCGAGAGAAAATCACAAATACCTTGAAGCCCAAGACCAGTGTGGAGGCCAACACCATCCTAGGAAAAATGGTGAGAACTTATCTACTGTCATGAACATGAACCTTCATAGTGAAAGAGATAGTTTAGTCAAGATTCAAATATTGATTTCCTTGTGTTTTATTCTCATCTTGTGATAAGCGCTACCACTGAAGCCTCATCAAACATGAAGAAGCAGCTCATTAAAAGACAGGTTTCTTTACAGACTAGACATTAGTATCCACAATGCTAAGGTAAGACAAATATTTTAATAGACTTTATTAATCCAACCTGTTTCTTAACAGACATCAGCTAAAATTTGATGCCAATAAAGGGCAGAAAAAACTACTCTAATTGTACTACTGTACAATGTTTTTAATGTTTTTACTGAGAAAGTTTGTAGGTTAGCTAGACATTTAAAAAACATTGTTTTATGGCTTGTCAAACAGGATACTGAATGATATAATTGTTGCAGTCGGTGATGCAATTACAAAAGAATATTAAAGTAGCTTTATTTGTTGCAGTAGAAGTAGATTTTACTACTTATGTCATTAATTATATTCCAATTATTAATTTTCTAAATTCAATTTGATTGTAAACAAAAACATTTTGCCAGGTAACTTTTCTTTTATATTAATCCATTTTAATGAACGTTGTCCATCCAAACTCTTAGAAATAAAATTGTTTACGCAGAATATTTACTTGGCAAACAATAATACCTTTTATTTTTTTGATTCAATTTCAAAAAAGTGATTTTAGAGAATACATTTAATTTTAAATTAAATTTAATCATTGGATTTATAGTTTAAATGTTTTTAAAAAATAATAATTCAACCTTTCAATATAGAAATGATTCAATGCAATGTTCAATAGAAAACACATTAAACCTTGCAAATTTAATATTACTTTCAATTCATTTTAAAAAACAAGAAGAAATTCACGGCCCATAGGCCGCACTTACAGAGATTCTGTTCTGGACGTGTTTGAAACAGATTAAGTATAAAGTAAAGTAAGTAAGTAAGTAAGTATATTTTATTTATATATCCAAACATAGTTATTGCGTGTGTGCGTGTCTTATCTTTGTTTGGTCCTGATTACAATTTATTTCCCCTTTTTCTACAGTGGAGGGAAATGTCGTCCAGTGAGCAGGAGTTGTATTACATGAAGGCTGCAGAAGAGAGAAGGATCCATGCGGAGAAGCATCCCGACTGGTCCAGCAAAGACAACTATGTACATATCGTTCTATCGCTACATAATTTGACTTTTATTCTGTGCATTAATAATGCTTGTTTTTTCTCAAGGGATTGAAGAGAAAAAGGCAGAGGAGGAAGAATGAAAAGAGCCCCCCTTTGTTATGATTTCAGCAATAGATCTCTGTGGATTTGAGGATAAAATGAAATATTGTGGGATGGATTCCGTCAACTTTGTCAGACTGCTAAACCATCCTTGCTGCTAATATGTTAAGTTTGTGCCATTACAATTAAACCCGTAAAAAATGCAACGTTTAACTAAGACAGCTGGGTATCGTAAGAAAGTATCCAAAATGTTGTATTTATCTGTATTATTTAATGATGCGTAACAATTTACTTTGTCAGTGTTTTGAACATTTTCTTTTGTGGTACAGAATGAAGTAACTGTTTAATATCAATGTAAATCAGTACAGTTGTCTTGTTGTTTACATTTTTAATAATCTATGTACAGAATCTACTGAATATTGCAGGAAGCAAAAATAAATTAGTTTAAGAGTCATTGTTGATCTCGTTTCTAAAATAATATAATAAGCCTGAGAACCGAGCGGACTCTGGCGCCATCTTGTTGCAGTGGAAGGTTTATCATTTTCCGAAAAAAAATGCATTATTTTTAAAAAATAGGAAGAGTCTATGTTTGCATTTTATACTGTAGTAAATAAACTAAAAACTTACAAATAATTTCAGCTTTTTTTCCTTCATTTTTTGTGACATTTCACAAAAAACAAGCAAATTATAGCTATATGCTAACAGTTGGTAGAGCTAGCTACATGCTAAGAGGCTAACGCTAGGTAAAGCTAGCTACACGCTAAGAGGCTAACGCCAAGTTAAGATAGTTATGTTAAAATAAAGAAAACCAACATATATATTCATACATTTATACAAGTTTACTTCTACTCACCATGTTCCAGTGCAGCAGTAAAAGCCAGGTTATCCCAAAGTGTGGGAAGTCTGCAGAGAGTTTGTGAGGATGATTGACAGGTCAGTAAACGCCGGTTTTAAAGGAGGCTCGAGACTGTTCCGGAAATATTTTATAATTATTTTTCATTATTTATAATTATTCCGTCGTTGAAATGTTAATAAATGTCGAAACATTTTTTTTGTTTAAAAAAAAAAAAACGTAATCAAAATAATCCATGATATGATTTATTTTAGCGTGTATTATCAGTGTTGTCAAATACTCTTTGTGTAGCTGATAAAAGACAAAAAAGACAACATAAACACTACCAAAGCTTTATTGTTGTCACGGTGCAAGTCTTCAGACTTCAACTCGTACATCAGAGCCATCAATGTCAAACACCTGTCGCAGCAGTGTCCATCAGAATAAGCCTAGATACAAACCATGACCACGTGGGTTCAACACACTCGGAAAAATAAAATACACAAGTGAAAAAAAAAAAAATCATCCTGTCAAAAGTGTTTTACAGTAACGTTTCGATTGTGGGTTTGTGTCGTGAAGCTGCTCACGGACTTATCTACAAATACAGGTCGTCGTGGTGACGGATGGATGATTGACAGATGATTTTACAAGCAGTGCTCTGGATCTTGTTGGACAAGGATCCTTTCTGTGTTTCACTTTCTTAAACTAAGTTTATGTGAAATTATTAAATTAGCGGTGATGGACCGACTATTTAACTAGGGTGTCTCATGCCCCGACTAGCTGGGACAAGCATATATTTACACGTTCAAATCACCATAAGTTAACAAATGGTTATGATATCAAGAAAATAAATCGTATATCCGTTGTCATCGTGTCACCAGAACCTTCTGGTGTGAGACAGTAAAAACAAATACGGGTCAACCTATGAAACCAGAGCCATTTCTGCCTTTTTAATCATGTGACTTTAACATGACGCACTTTTTTCCCACCTGGAAAAATATAAGTTTAATCCCATTTTTTGTATTTGCTTTCAATATCAACTGGTTAAGCTAGCAGCTATAATTTATTAAAATGTTTATTTAACATTTTATTTTAAAAGCTGAGATGTTTTAAATATAAAATAAATACAAATGAACTGTGTGGGAGTTTGCCTGCTTGAAACCTTGACTCCTGCCAGAGTTATCATTGGTCGTATGGCCTCCAGATATACATTCATACATCAGAAGCATCATTTAATAATCAAATCAATACAAATATTAAAATAACTGTGAGGTGCTAATGTGACTTCAGGCATAAAATACAAAAAAAAAAATCTTATTAGAAATTACTAAAAAAATGTAGATGTATATTTACAATTACAGCAAAACACTTTAATAATGTTAGTTTTAATCCTGTTAAATACATTTTGACACATGTTCAGAGCTGAATTAAAGGCTTTAAAGGAGGAACAAGACAAGGATTCACGTGAGGGTTTTTCATCATTTCATCGCTCATTAACTACATTTTTGTGATGTTAAAATTGAGTTTATTAACTGAATAACACTCCAAAAGGTGCATTTTCTTTGTCATTTTTGTCTCTCATTAGCCAGTTAAAAATATTACAGATTTTTTTCTGTACACTATAAGATTACAAAGGGTGAGATATTCAGTGCTTTGTTCACTTGAAACATCTCGTTCTGCAGTGTTATCGTGTGGAACTGAGAACCTCATTGGAGCCGCACATGGTTGTAGCACCGAATAAAGATGGAAGTTGACAAATGAATGAGAAGATTCAACTGTGATCCCAACAAGGACTTTAAAAGCTCATTGTGTTCGCCAGCTCTGTCTGAGAACCTGAACGACCCGTTACCGTCCTATAATTCAACCAATCAGGACACGGTATGATCAGATCACTTCCCCACATTAGCATTTCTTTTATAAATGTTGGACATTTCTTTCATTTTTGATTCCAGCTCCTGGATTTAAACGTGTTGTGTCCGCATGTTTTAAAGACCTTTCTTTAAAAAAAAAAATCCATCACTCATTGGCAGCTTTGTTTCTCTGTCGCTTCCTCTTCTTTCCCTGGACACAAACAACAGAGAAGAAGTATATCAGTGTCATCACAATATTGAACAATTGAACATTTTAAATGTTGAAACTTTCTTTTAATTGAAATGTTCTTTTTTCAAGTAAGTAAGTAAGTTACTTGCTTTTTTCAAGCATTTTTTATTAGCAATAATTTAATTCAATCATTTGTATATTGAAAGGTCGATTTGTTTACATCTAATATTATTAAAATAATAAAAGTTTAATATTTAATTACATATGTTCAAAAATTCCATTTTTTTTATTTTTCGTATCCTTTTAAATTCAATTTCAAAAAGTAATTATTTAACAACTCGGCCCGACAATGGAGTACGGAAGCCTTTTCGGCCAATTATGATGTCACTATTATACCAACATTTATATATTGAATCCAAAAGACTATAAATTTAATAAAAATGTAATAAGAAATTTTTATTTTGAACAATTGGAATTAAAATATAAAACTCTGTGTAAAAAAACAAGGTTATTTCAGTTTGAAAAATATCATTCATTCATTCATTCATTCATTTTCTAGCGCTTTATCCCTTATGGGGGTCGCGGGGAGACTGGAGTCTATCCCAGTCTTATTGGGCAAGAGGCAGGGGACACCCTGGACAGGACGCCAGAGACAGAACACACAAAGACACACAACAATTCACACACACACACACTCATACCTATGGACAAGTTCTCAATCAACCTCTGTATGTTTTTGGACTGTGGGAGGAAACCGGAGTGCCCGGAGTAAACCCACGCAACACGGGGAGAACATACAAACTCCACACAGAAAGGTCACAAGTTGGCTATTTTGAAAATGTCATGTTCAATGCTTGTAAAAACGACAACATGAAAAGTTTGACATGTTAAAGTCAAGCCTTCAATATCCTGATGCCACTGTAGATGCTGTCGAACTCACGTAGTTGTCTTTGCTGGACCAGTCCGGGTGCTGCTCGGCGTGAAGCCGTCTCTCCTCCGCTGCTTTGTGATAATACTTCTCCTGGTCCTGAGGGGACATGGTCTTCCACTGCAGGAACCAGACAAACGTTAGTGACGCTGGTGCTAATGACTACAGTAGAAACAAGTTTCTTCAATCCAGCGATGGACATTGAGATCCAGAGCACATTCAAAGACGAGCTAAAAAAAAAAAGATTTTTCTTCTCCGTGTCGATCTTTACGTGTCGCTAACAAGTACGCAGGAGACTCACCATCTGTCCCAGGATGGCGTTGGCCTCGGCGCTGTGTTTGGGTCGTGCGAAATCTTTGATCTTGCCCCTGTTTTCCCTCATGAAGATGACGAAGGCATTCGGAGGCTTCTTCACGTACGGCTTATCCTGCTGCTGCCTGAAAACAACATTTGACCAGAAATAATCAAATGTTTACCAGAAATAATCAAATGTTTACCAGAAATAATCAAATGTTTACCAGAAATAATCAAATGTTTACCAGAAATAATCAAATGTGAACCAGAAATAATGACGACACAAGAAATGACAATGTGAAAAAAAGTTCTCACAGAGAGTAAGAATAAACATTTTAACTGTTTTACAGCCTTTAAAAATATACAGTAGTGGGTAGGATTGAATAGAACAAAAAAAAGTGGAGATATTAAAAAACAAAGTTATCAGGGGTGTTAAAACATATCAATAAACCTAAATTAAAATTAAATCAAATTAATTTTTAATTCATTAAATTAAAAGTGATGCTTTTAACACCATTCATTCCTCTGGCTATTATAAGATTGTACAATTGTTTGTACAAAAGTTTGGGGGCAGGAGTAAAAGTATCAGGATGTTCTGTTCTATGTTAATCTTTGTATTCTTTGTCTTTGTTATTTGTCTTTTTCTATGTTCTTTATCTTTAGACTTAGATTGTATCATCTTGTTCTTTCTCTTTATTTCTCTTTGTTCTTGTTCTTAATTTATTTTTATTTTTTATGAATAATTGCTGTATTTGATAAAGTTCTACCTAACCTAAATTTCACAATATTTTTTATTTGTGTAATATTATTTATTTGAATTTTACATCATATTTAATCATAGTTCTTTTATGGTTTACATTTAAATAAATGTTCGAATATTTTTGTGCGTACAATTAACATTTAAATAAATAATAATTAAGTAATCATTAAGTAAATAATACATATTTTAAATTAATTTAATTATTTTTTAAGTGTTTGGGACCAGGACTAATAAACAACCTCCATCAATGTAAATCTATAAAAGTAAAACTCACCTGTAGATGGTTCTGTCCGGAGCAGCAGCAGAGCACGACGGCACTACATCGATCATCCGTCTCTGGGCGTCTCTGCAAGTGAGCGAGAGGATACATCTGTCAATCACCAAGGTTTCCAGTGGCATCATGACCAGGTTTGTGCATCAACCACTCAAACACACGTGAACGAGAGCTCGGCTTAACTTTCTAACGGGACTAAAACCGGTCAGACCGACTCTCCCGAGAACATCAGAGCGGAGATGAAAGACGACATGAAAGGCAGAGACGGAGCTTTAATGGCGGAGATGAAAAGCGACGCTTGAAGGAGAAGCTAAATGCTAACAGTCACCAAACACACATCTGTTCTCAACAACCTGCTTTAACCACAACATGCCAGGACAGATCCACGAGGTCCATCGACCCGAGTCTAGGTTCAAATCCAACACTAAACAACTACACGATTATTCTACGTTGTGTTGGATTAGTGATGACAATAAAAGCCAGTGAGCCGTCTAAAATAACAGTTGTGTTCAAGTGCGTTACTTACAAGAAACCGACGGGACTCATGGTGTCCGGAGGATCCATCATGTGTCCATAGTGAGCCTGGAAACAAACAAACACAACAAAGAAAATGTCAATGATTTTAAAGAGTGTGTATTAGTCTGAACTACACATTATTAGGGAGAAAGTTTCATGCTTTTTAAAGCCGACTTCAAAAGTTGCTCTGAGGGAGTCAAGTTCTCACAGAGACACATCTGCTTCACTTAATGATGTTATTGTCGAGTTATCGACGTCTAGGGCTGGAAATCAAACCTCGGTTCTTTTGTGACACCGACTGAAATGCTTCGGTGGTTCCGAGTATCCAGGATCAAAACTTCAATTGTGTGTTTTTGTTGTGGAAAACTGATCAATGACAAAAGGCAGTGAACATCCTATAATTTTGTATGAAAAATGTTTTTTCACACTGGAATTTATTTGTTTATAGCATGTCGCGGAAATTTTCCCAGGCTGAAAAATTTAACTAAAGATTTATAGTACATCTAATGCAGTGTGGCTGGTCCATAGAGGGCGCCGCACTGCCAACCACTTAACTGTTTTTTTCCTGTATCTTTTTCTTTTTTGAAAATTATTATACATTTGTTTTATTTGAAAAGAAACATGAACAGTGATGACTCAGCATGTTTATAGAACTGTTCACATTGATAACTATACTTGCATTGATTCTGATTATAAGCTTGGTTTGTGTCATTCGTCATATCCGGGGGTCGCTTTTTCAAGAGCCCGTCAGTGACGTCACGTTTTTGTAACTCAACCAATCGGACATTGTCGCAGAAATATCAGAGAAGTGTCGTCTCTGAATATGATTTGGAGGCGCTGGTTGAGCGGCCCCGATAGTTGAAATACAAAAAGGTAATTTTTGCCATCTTGGTAGTGTGCATAATCTTTGAACTTATCATTTATTATTTGTGTGTAGAAAGTATCTCTGAGGTTCTGGTGCACAGGACGGATTGTTAATGGTTTTTCTTTTAGTTTTTAAATAATTTGGTTTATCTTGTACGATGATTATGATTCTCTGTGGTTGAAGCTGGACTCACTGGTGACAAGAGAGGAGATCACTGGACAAACTACTGTCCATCATGGATGATGACATCATCCTCAACACTTTTATCAGTGAACAGAGAAGCACATGGAGCACGAATGCTCCTCCCATGATGCAACACCAATAGACTCAGGGACTCTCATTCAGTCGACTCATTGTGTTTGGGGGCTGGAGCAGAGTGAAGGGCTGATGTATTCTATGTTAACCTTTGTATACTTTTAAGATCGTTCTGTTTTTTTTCCTTCGATCCATGCTTTTTATATTTGCACTTTTTCATCTCTTTGCACTTTGTTCTTGCGTTCTGAAACTAGCTGTACCTTCCATCGGAGAGCAGATCTCCAGAGGGATTAATAAAGTATCCATCCCTTCATCCATCCATCTATCTAGCATTCTTTTATTTTTTCTTAAATGATTTGGTTTATTTTGTATGACTTATGTTAGTTTTTATTTGAATCAAAAAAACGAGAAAAATAAAGCCACTGGTATAATGTCATTTCCTTTTCGTTAGAATTGAACTTATAAATTTGGTATCAACGGAGTTGTTGAGGAACCGGTATCAAAGTGAAGGTATTGAAAATACCCAGCGGTACCACAGACTATTAAAAAGGATTTGACCGCATCTATTTTTTTTCCACTGACACAAAGAGAAACTACTTTACTAGTTAACCAACTGTGCTATACTTCCTTCTAAGCTACGTTCATTCACACGCATTGATCCTGTCGATTAGACGTTAACAAGAATCCTCACTTTGATTCCAAAACAGTCAACACATTATTTTAAGGTAATTTCACAGCTTTTCTACTTCAAATTAAATCCATGACATTTCTTTCTGGGTCAGCATTACCATTTCAGCTACTTTCATAACAATTATTAGATAACATTTTATGAACCTCTCTGGAGATCTCCTTCAGGGAATTAGATTTCCAGTTCTCAGCAGACGATAGAAGGTACGGCAAGTTTTATACAAGCAAGTACAAAGTGCAAATAAAAAGGGCAAAGTGCAAATGGATAACAAAGTGCAAATATAAAGTGCATAGATCAAAGAGAAAAACACAAAGATCTTAAAAGGATACAAAGGTTAAGATAGAATTACGTCATCCCTTCTCTCGGCTCCTTAGCTCTGCCAAGGAGTTCATACAGTTGTTGGCGTTTCGAGCAAAAATGTTTCAATCAAATTTTCACGTAATACTGATAATGGAATAAAGGGCAGGGTTCCAGAACCGTTTAGCACTTCGTTAACATTGTTTATTATATCCATGGATTGACTTTTAGATAAAAACAGAAAAAATGAATTATTACCCGCAAAAGAAAAAACCTTGAAAAATACATGTCACCATAAAACTGAGTGTTTTTAAAAGATGGTCTCATACAGAGTTTGTGTTTCACTCTTTTTAATAAACTTGACTGAATGGAGCGTCTGGACGTGTCATGATTCACACACCAATGTTAATTCAGAGAAAAATTGTTGCTTTTTGGAAACAACTCGTTGACCATTTGTTATTTTGTGATGGAGTTAAAAACTTTAAAAGGATTGAACCGACGATAGATATGGATATAAAATATTGATTTGTGTATCTTGTTAAAATCTACATCAGAAGATAATAAGATTCTCCCACTGGAATAAAAAAACAATATAACAAATAGCCTTTATGAAGTTATTTAAAAGTAGTATCAAAAGTATTCAACGTGAATCAAAGAGAATAAATTCATCAGAGTAGTGAAGCTGCCTTCTGTTTCTTTTTCTTTAGATTTGCACTTTGCTTTTTTTGGCACTTTGTTCTTGCTTTTATGAAACTTGCTGTACCTTCTTTCATCTGCTGTGAACTGGAAACCTAATGTCCTGAAGGGAGATCTCCAGAGGGATTAATAAAGTCCATCTAATCCAATCATGATATAATCATCAACTCCATCTTTACTATACGGATCAATATTAATCTGAACTCGAGTGACTCTCCTGAGGACGTCGGCCTGCAGTGCAGACGTTAAACATCAAAGACACATTAAAGGCATAGGAAGTGTTGCACTGTTGCACACGGAAACAAAAGAGAGGCACGTGGGCTGAAGCTAAACGCTAACGGAACAAACAAACACTCCTGGCAAACATCAGATCAATGTTCTACATATTTTGTGTAGATCAACGTCTTCTTTCACTTGTTGTGATGTTATAACAGTTTCATTGTTGGGCTTCAGAAACGTGTTCAGCCTCATTTAATTGTGAACTGAGTGACAGAAATAAATAAAAGAAAGATCCTGACTGGGTTTAAGTTTTCAGCCAATACTATCCATAGCACCATATTTAAGTAATTACAAAAACAATGGTAAGTAGTACCAATACTCTCAATTTAAAAATAAACTATTAAATATTGATGAAAAGTCTTCAAAATTGTGTAGTGCAAAGAGGAGTACTCTGGACAAACTACTATTGATCGTGGATGATGAGCAGAGAAGCAGATGAAGTGCATGAATGCTCCTCCCACGATGCAACACGAATAGACTCAGGGACTCATTCATTCCTCTTGCTATTAGACTTTATGACTCTTTAGGTTTGGGACAGGAGCAGATCAAAGTTTATTATGATGTATTCTAGGTCGGTCTTTTTGTGTTATTATCCTTTGATCTATGCTCTTTACTTTCTTATCTCTTTGAACTTTGTTCTTTTTACTTGCACTTTGCTCTGATTTTATCAAACTTGCTGTACCTTCCTTTGTCTGCTGTAAACTGGAAATCTCAAAATAAAAAAAGGGATTAATAAAGTATATCTATCCTTCATAAATATTGCAGAATCATGGGTAATTACGAAGAATAAAAAATAATCTTAAACTAAAGGGGACAAACAAATTATATATATTATTATATTGGCGTCATACATACAAAAAACAATTTCCCAAAGGAGACCTCCTGAGGGATCAATAAAGTTTTACCTTACCTTACCTTATTTTGATTTTAAATGATCTTTCTTTATGATACAGTACGAGGATATGCAGATATTTGTCATCTACTATTAGACAATGTTTTGTGAGTAAATAAGTATATGTTGACATTTATTCATTAGCATTTTTAAACGTAAAATAAAGAGCTTTGAAACATGATCTGGGAGAGAGACATGTTGTAGTAAAAGCAGGTTTTCTTTTTTCTTGTGGAGCTCACAGATGTTTGCCAGGAAGAGGGTTCACTGGTCTGTTAGCATTTAGCTTCCTAGCAACTGAGCTCCCTTTCATCTCCCGCCTTCTTCTGCCTTTCATGTTTCTTTCATCCCGTCTTTAATCTCCACACTGCACTGCACCAGGCCGGCGTCCTCCGGAGAATCGCTAGGTTTAGTTGAGAGCGCAGGAGTTACACCCAAACTGACTTTCATTCACACTTCAACAAAATTAGGATCAAAATAATCTTCAATATTGGAGCTTGACTCCTTCAAGAAACATCTTGAACTCCTGTTGTGTTATCAGTTTTATCTTGACCTTTAAAGTATAAACTTTGTTAAAAATAAATATTGATTTCATTTCAATTTTGGGAATTTATACTGACTGTTTTTCTTTAATTGAAGGATAAATGTTGAGTTTTAAAAGCTAACTAATCGTTTGTGTTTTTGGTTACAGTTGTTGAATCTGATAATTGTAATATTTTTAAATAATTTCAACTCAATATAATCCCTGTCATAATTTCAAAGGAGTGAACACTGTCATCAGTGAACAGAGAAGCAGATGCAGCACGAATGCTCCTCCCATGATGCAACACTAATAGACATTCATTCCTCGGGCTATTAAATTGTACAATTCTGAGTTCGGGGGCAGGAGTGAAGAAAAAGTATCATGATGTTCTGTTCTATGTTAATATTTGTATCCTTTGTCTTTGTTATTTGTCTTTGAGCTCTGTTCTTTGTCTTTTGACTCAGATTGTCTTGTTCTTTCTCTTTATTTCTCTTTGTTCTTATTCTTATTTTTATGAATAATCGTCTGTATTTGCTGTGTCTAATTGGAAAAAAAACAATTTCATCAATAAAGTTCTACCTAACCTATACTATTGCAAGGTCATTGGTTCAACTTTTGTAAAAAGTATTTAATTAATATTTTGATAACAGTATTAAAAATCAAAAATTCTTAATATGGTCAGTGAGAACATGCATATTTTCTGTCATCTACTTGAAGAAAGAAAATATTTAGATTTGGTTTTGCATCATAATTAAATCCTTATTGAATCATTTAAATTGGTGGTGTAAAACATCTCTTTTATAGATAACCTTGGTTTAAAAATCTTTTAGAAAGTCTTGGGAACTCACGCCTATATTTCCATTACATTTCCATGAGGTCCACACAAATAAAGGGCCAAGAACGGGCCCCTGGTTCTGCTCATTTAAATCATCAACAACATCTCTAATGCTATAAAATAAATAAATGAAGTTAAATAAAAACTACGCGTGTTTTTCTGCAGATAGTTTGTTATACTGTTTCCGAAACCCTGGTTCAACCCAGACCCTCAAAGATCATGAATAGTCTTTTAAATAAGTAGGTTGTTGTTGTCCTTTGCTTTTGTGATTAATGTGAGAATGTATTTACCCTTAATATGTGAGTAAATACAAAACAATATTTAGAAAGTTAGTACTTTTACATAAAGTTTAAAAAATAATAAAACATTTAAAATATTTAGCTTGATTTTCAACTTTTCCCTCTTTTTTTCTTGATGGCCCCTCACAACAGCCCTTGTGGAAATCGTGGCCCCTGAATAAAAATGTTATTACCCAGCCCTGCTTTTATCATGACCGGGACCTGTTCCGTGAACCACCTAGAGAAGGTACTGACCACTGCAGGTCACGGAGGTACACAGTCTTGATCTCATAAATGACTTTACGTCGGTGTTCCACATACCTCAGCTTTTCTCTTGGGTCTACTAAAGTGTCTGACAGCGGCTGAGTCCAACATGTACGAGATCTCCTTGCGGTCTTCATCCAGGTCCGCGGTGGACTCCTCTGAACTCTGGGCTCCTTCGTCCACGAACAACAGCGTGTCTTCTCTCACGATCATGGTCTTCACGTCCTGCAGCTCGTCCTCTGCTCCTCCGTGGAAGACCACACAGTCTGGACTCTGACGTGAGGATCCCCTGAAGTGGCTCAGAGGGATCTCCAGTCTCTCGCACTTCATGCGCGTGTCAGAGGGATCCACTGGGTCCAGACTGTCGTCGTCGATACAGATGGTGTGTAGGGGCACTTTGGATCTCTGCGACGCCTGGCAGATCCGGATCGCCTTCAGGAGAGTCAGTTCTGGCTCCTTGAGGAGCAGCATCCGCGTCTTGTCGTCCCTGATCCCGAACACGATCTGGTCCCGGATCATGGAGTCGCACTGGGAGCCGAAATCACAAGCCTGGCTCTTGAGTCTCAAGTCCATGACAAACTGCTCCACAGACTCGCACTCCTTCTGCAGCCTGTGCCTGAAGATGTACCTCTGGAAGGCCTCGGTCCTCCAGGGCGAGAAGTGCTGGTCGAACCTCGCCATCACAGCTTCATACTCGAGCTTCTGGTCCGGGTTCAGGTCGAATGTTTTGTAAACATCGAGCGCTCCTCGACCTGCTAGCATTAGCAACAATGCTAATTTCCGCTCATCGTTCTCCACGTTGACCGCCTGGATGTAGAGCTCGAAGCGCAGCTTGAACGCGGTCCAGTTCTCGTGCGGGTCTCCGGTCCACTTTAAGTCCACTGGCTGCGGGACAGAAGTTTTCTTTCTCATGTCGCGTTTCGCCACAAACTGTGCGTCCCGAGCTTTGAAGTGGTCTGCGCATGCGCCCTGACAGTGGTTACGTCACTACGGCCAGCAACGATGATTAATTTAATTTTAACGAATCGACGAATCAAATTTGAGTCTAACGACTGTTTATCTTTGATTTATATATTATAAATATTTTAATACTCAAGAGTCTAAATTCCTGATGCAATTTCTCAGAAATGTTATTAAATATATAAACGGAAAAATGTAAAAAGAAAAAAAAGAACATTCATAATGGCATGTTCACAGTAATATCCCGATTGAACATTCTTTATTTTATTACCCTGCTCGACAACTGTAAGGTAGAACTTTATGAAACTTTTTTTTTCCAATAGCCACAGCAAATACAGCAATTTTTCATAAAAAATAAATCAAAATAAAATAAGAACAAGAACAAAGAGAAATAAAGAGAAAGAACAAGATGATACAATCAAAGTCTAAAGATAAAGATAAAGAACATAGATCAAAGAAAAATAACAAAGACAAAGATACAAAGACTAACATAGAACAGAACATCATGATACTTTTACTCCACTCCTGCCCCAAAACTCACAATTGTACAATTTAATAGCCCGAGGAATGAATGAGTCCTTGAGTCTATTTGTTTTGCACCTGGGAATAACATGGGAAAATTGTACTGCCATTTTAACTGAGCACATGAAAAAGTTGAGCACAATGTTTCTTTACATTTTATTTATATTCGTCTCTACTGTTTGAATGTCTTGTTTTAATCTATCTAAATACTATGTTGAAAAGTTGAATGAGTTTTTATTGAATCACTTAATTAAACAATTTGTATATTAAAAGATTCCAGATAAGAATGTTGCTATAATAGAGCCACCAGATAATACCATTGCTAATGAATTGACCCACAAGTGCTTCTACATTATCATGTGATCGTCTGTGCGTCACATAATTGTCGAAAAGTAGGTCTGTATAATTACTTTGTAATAAGTTTAATTTATTTATTTATAATTTATTTATAATTTTATTAATCGAATTACAATATGAAACTGTATGTGTAAAACATATTTTAGAATATATTAGAATTTACTTATAAATTAAATATATATATATATATATATAAATATATATATATATATATTATATACTTTGATACATGTAGACTTTATTTTAAATAAGGTCCATTTGACTTTACTTGACTGATTATTATAAACTGTTTGCTTTTATTACATTAGTGTTAATCAAAACATATTGAGAAGCAGATGCAGCACGAATGCTCCTCCCATGATGCAACACTCATAGAT
The DNA here is from genome assembly GCF_982586985.1 of Callionymus lyra. NCBI lineage: Eukaryota > Metazoa > Chordata > Actinopteri > Syngnathiformes > Callionymidae > Callionymus > Callionymus lyra. Next base: position 6,969,750 of record NC_141823.1, read on the forward strand.
TTAAGGACTCATTCCTTCCTCGGGCTATTAGTTTGTACAATTTTGAGTTTGGAGGCAGAAGTGGAGCAAAAGTATCAGGATGTTCTGTTCTATGTTTGTCTTTGTTATTTATCTTTGATCTATTTTCTTTGTCTTTAGACTTAGATTGTATCATCTTGTTCTTTCTCTTTGTTCTTGTTCTTATTTTTATAAGTATTATTTTTATTTTTATTTTTATGAATAATTGCTGTATTGCTGTGTCTAATTGGAAAAAAACGATTTATTCAATTTGATCAATAATAATGATAATAATAATCTCTATTTGTATGAAGTTCTACCTAACCTAACCTTACTATCAAAAAATAAAAACAAGTTTAGAACTGAAAGTTTTGCTTTTTCACTTACAGTTTATTGTTAATTACCTACTTTAAGTGTGTACTTTAGGAAGCAGCAGTTCTAAAACAAAACATAACTCACAGAATGTTGATATTGACTCTAGTTTGTAGAATATTCTCAGCTGATCTAGACTGAAGATCAGTTCTGTTCTGCACTGAGGACGTTCCTACCGTTTGATGGTAGCCAGACGAATGACCATAGTCTTCAACCAATGAGATGTCCGGTCTGGGCCAGTGGTACTGCAGAGGCTGGGAAAAGAGATACTTGAGTTGTTGACACTCGTGGATCAGAAGTCTTTCGACTCACCTGGTTGTGCAGGTAAGGCTGACTGTGAAGGTGAACGGGCATGAACGTGTGCGGATCAGCTGGATAGTACATGTTTGGAGCTGCCATCAAGTGCTGATCCAAAGCGGTTCTGATAGACATGTGCTGCTGCTCCAAACTGACCCCAGTGTGGATGGAGAGGTTCAGGTTTTCCAAAAGGACCCTCGTGGGGCCGGACGCCCCCCAGCTGTCGCTCTGACTCCCCTCCGGGTCAGGCTGGTCGGGCGGTACCACGTCAGGTGTGTCTACGTCCGCGTGGTTCCCAAACATGTTGTGGAGCGTCGAGAGGATGGATTCAAACTCAACATCTTCTTCGCCGTGCTGAGGTTTGGACATGAGCTGCTCCATTGTGTTGTCTGTGAAGAGCCAACTGGTTACATATCATATAATAATTATAATAATATAATAATTAAATGTTTAAATTTAACTTTTTCACAAAAACAAAACTCAAAACAACAAGAAACAGTGTTTAAATTGCACTTAAACAGCAACTATTTGGGGTTTTATCGGCCAAAAAAACTACATTTAATCGAATTTGAATGAATGAAAATTTAAAGTTTCACTAAAAATACATTGAGCTGCTTTATATTCATTTAAACACGTTTCTAGGTTGGATCTAGTTTTCCATGAGTGTCAATACAGTGCTTTTATTTCTATATTAAATCTACAGAACAAACTGAACAAGTCAGTTCCTGTTCTACGTGCAACACTGAAGCTAATTAACTGCTAACCACTAATGCTAATTGAGCTAATTTCAGCTTAAACAGCTAAATTATTTTAAAAAAAAGATGATTTATTATTTAATATATATAATCAACACAAAAACAATGCGAATACTAAGAATCCCGAACTTTTTATTCATCAAATTGACCTTTTATTAAATGTTTAGTGAAGACTGTTGCTAACTTCTTTACTAGCCTTCGTGGTCAACAGTATTTACTTACATATGTATTTGAAATATTTCTTATTGAACTGGTAATATTTTTATTTAGTGAATACATTTTGGCCCCTTTATTTAAATAAATAAATGATTAAACTTAAGTACAATTAATGGCTCTTTTCGCGTTTTACGTTGTACATTTTAATGTATTATTGTGAGAAAAAGGTACTGACAAGGTATCTTTGCCAACTTGGTTTTCCGATAAGTACTTACCATTTATGTCAGTAATATGCTATAAATATCTTTTAGTTTAAGGTTTTTTTTTAATTCCTGCTCTTAAACAGACGAGGCCTTCGTCCACTTCTGCCTCCTGGTTTATGAATGGCGGACGATTTTTCATTGTTTTTTACAGTTTGTGGTCTATTTGACTTCCCATCCTTGTCGAGGGAAGTTCTGAGCGTCTCTCTTTTCATTCAAGTCCATCTACCAATGATGTCGCTCGCTCTTTATTTAATATGCAGACGTGATGTCAGAGTGGCATCAAAGTCAACGTGTGACACAACTAAGATGCATTTCAGGAAGTTTTTAATTGACATTTGAATTAACTTGCATTAATAGTAGTGGAGGTAGATCTTGAGTATTACTACCTTTTCCAGCCTACAATGGATAGCAGCTCCAGTAACTCACTGAAAATGCGTAAAACAAATACATTAAAACTTGAGAAATACTCCAAATTGTATTTTTGACCACAACAAAATAAACAGAAGCAAACAGTCGGCAATAAACAAACTTTGAACGAGAATTTGTGAAGATTGAAAGTTCTTTTATTTCATTGTTTTTACTACATTTACAACATGACCAAAGTGTATTTATGACCTATGACATTTAAAAAAAAACATTATAACGTATACTTCTACTACCAATAACAGTTGGGCTGCTGTTACATTTAAACTATATCACATTACTGTTCTTAGAAGCTACATTCTTGCTATTCTTAAATGTCCTTGTTGTCGTGGATAGAACGTCAACCATGTGGAAAAATTGTATTTTTGAAATATCAATTAAAAAAAATAAATTAAAAACAATCTTGAAGTAGACATTTTAATATACAAATTGTTGAATTAAATGATTAAATAAAAACTCATTCAACTTTTCAATATAGAATTTAGATAGATTAATGTACCCATTAAAAAAAACACCTTATCAATGACGAACAGAGGATGCAAATTTAAATTCAGTTTTTAAGAAAAAAAAAAGTATTATAGCGATTCTTACAAAATATAAGGTAAATAATTAAATTAATTAGTTATTGACTAACTGCTGAAAAAGATGTGTATGAATTTCTACTTATTTTAAATTAAAAAAAAAAAAATCCTTATTTCAATGGAATTGACATATGTTTTATTGGTTATTGAGAACCTGTTTTTTAAGTGTTGGAATATTAGTATTTATATAAAGTAATTGTATGGTTACTGTATTAATCCTATAATTGTAAAACGCGAATGACGTACTAGATCCCTCTAAGCATGCGCAGTAACGAGCCTGTCATTTACGAGATTTCAGTTCTCGCGGTAACTCGGCTCGGTGACGTCAGACGGAGCAGACTCGGCTGCACATTCATGGACGAAACAAACGTTCCTCCTCGTGTCCTGGTGGACCTGGAGTCATGAAGTAAAGAGACCCAGTGGAACAGGTGCACTAGAGCGTCATGGACGCGGGGAAGATGGAGAAGTTCTCCCAGCTGAGCGACTTCGACAAGGGCCAGGTCGTCATGGCCATTCGACTGGGGCTGAGCATCTCCAAGGCTGCGGCTCTGGTCGGATGTTCTCGCTCCGTCCTGGTCCCGATCTACCAGAAGTGGTGCCGGCACGAGCTGACCCTGGACGAGGAGGCTGAGGAGGGACACCAGTGGGACACGACAGCAGGTACATGGTCTCAGTGAGGCCGAGCTTTGTGTTTGTTTATGTTTGATGTGTAGCAGCTTCTGTGTTATTACCTCCGCCAAGGAGGATGTGTTGAGAAAATAGCTGAAAAATAAGGAATGTTTATTGGCAATACTCTGGTGATACAATATGTATCACGATACAGAGACAACGATACAATATATAGTGATACTGTAGTGTATATGTTTAGTATTGTCGAGTACATGACTCTGGTGTTGTGTTAGTGTAGTAACAAATATATAATTGTTGACTCTGATATTGTGATAGTGTAGTAAAAAGTATATATTTGTAGTATTATCGAGTACTAGACTCTGATGTTGTGATACTGTAGTAACAAGGATATATGTGTAGTATTGTCGAGTACTTGACACTGGTGTTGTGATGGTGTAGTAACAAGTATATATGTGTAGTATTGTCGAGTACTTGACTGGTCTTGTGATAGTGTAGTAACAAGTATATATTTGTAGTATTGTCGAGTACTTGACTCTTGTGTTGTGATATTGTAGTAACAAGGATACATTTGAAGTATTGTTGAGTACTTGACTCTGCTGTTGTGATGGTGTAGTAACAAGTATATATGTGTAGTATTGTCGAGTACTTGACTCTGGTGTTGTGATAGTGTAGTAACAAGCATATGTGTGTAGTATTGTTGAGTACTTGACTCTGGTGTTGTGATAGTGTAGTAACAAGGATATATGAGTAGTATTGTCGAGTACTTGACTGGTCTTGTGATAGTGTAGTAACAAGTATATATTTGTAGTATTGTCGAGTACTTGACTCTTATGTTGTGATATTGTAGTAACAAGGATACATTTGAAGTATTGTTGAGTACTTGACTCTGATGTTGTGATACTGTAGTAACAAGTATATATGTGTAGTAAGTAAGTAAGTAAGTAATATTTATTTATATAGCGCTTTTCCAGACCAGGGTCACAAAGCGCTTAAACAAACAAAGCAATACTCAAAAAAGTATATACTTTAAAGATCAAGATAATACTGAGAACAACACAGGAGTTCCAGAAAACCAAAGAAAAGCCTGAACAAATAGAAACGTCTTAAGATGTTTCTTAAAGGAGTCAGTAGATCCATCAAGCGCAAAGAGAGAGAAGATCGTTCCAAAGCTTAGGAGCAACAGCCTGAAAAGATTTCTCTCCTGAGTCGTGTGCGTGGAACCATAAGTAGATTCTGATCCACAGACCTCAGAGCCCGAGCTGGGGTGTAAGGCTGGATCAGATCAGTGATGGAAGGAGGAGCCTGACCATGAATAGATCTGAAAGTAAGAACCAGAATTTTAAAGAAAGAAACTGGAAGCCAGTGAAGAGTTTTAAGGATCAGAGAAATGCGAGTTCTTCTACTTGAGCGGGTCAGAATTCTCACTGCAGAGTTCTGAATCAACTGCAGACGAGATCCTTCTTGTTAAGACATGAAAACAAACTGTTACAATAGTCCAGACGAGAAGAAACAAACACATGGATTACAAGCTCCAGATCATGTTCAGACAACATTTTCCTAAGTTTAGAGATTTTTCTCAGTTGAAGGAAACAGTTTCTGGTCAGTTTTCTTCAGTGTCGAACAAGAGACATGTCTTTATCAAATACAACACCCAGGTTTCTCAGGCTCAGTTTGACAGACTGACCTAAGTCACCCAAGTACTGACTCAACCCTGGAACCTTATCACACTCTGATGTTGTGATAGTGTAGTAACAAGTATATATTTGTAGTATTGTCGAGTACTTGATCTGGTGTCATATACTGTACCTGTATATAAAACATGTTTTTTGAATCCAAGTTGTTTAATTCATATAAAATATGTTTATTTATTTAAGTGTTAAATGAGCTCCTCGGTAGCGAGATGCACTAGTTGTAATGTGACAGACATAAGGTCATGATAAAAATACTGTTGTATTTGTCAGTATTTTTACAGATAGTTAGTAACAGAATCCTTATCTCTTCTCTCTGCAGAAGGTCTGACGTCTGTGAAGGCTGAACAACAGAGTGTTGAAGGAGAGACTGACAGAAGGCTGTCCTCAACAATGCCTGAACCGAGGTGACTCATCTACTGTCAGTGTTTTCACACTGTAAGAGATTGAATGTTGTCGTTTAAATAAAGATGAACAGATGTTATAATAAGAGCTGCACGAGTGAAGGACTGAAGTTTGATCATATTCTTCCACAGAGACATGTCGCGAGAGGAGAAGGAGTCGCAGAACCACAGATGCAGTAAAGTAAGCTGTACTTCGACCTCCATTCCAGTTCTGGACTCGTCTGATATTCAAGACCATTGACGTGTTATTGTTCACCGCTCGGGAGAAGGAAGAGAGATGAGCATTTTCGGGACGGGATGCATCATGGGAAATGTTTTTGTATTTTTCTATACAGTGTTTTATAAAAGTGTTGGTTTTTACTCACTATTATTGATGATGTCACAGATCTGCTGGTAAATGAATGGAAGTATGTCAGTGTCATCAGAATATTGAATTAATTTAACATTTCTGGTGTTTTTATTTTATTGAAATGTTATTTTTTTAAAGGATTGAATATTTTTCTTTAAAAGTGTAATTAAATAATTTCTATATTAAAATATTGACTTTGTTTTATTGTATAATTATATTAAATAATGCGTAAATTTAAAGGATGATTTTTTTTTTTTAATGAATCAAACATGTACCAAATGAATAATTCTTTATTTTTAATAATTATATTTATTTATATAGTTGGAATTTCTCATTTAAATAATTAAAAAAAAAAGTTTTCTTACAATATATGTGTACGATAAATACATTTTTCTATTTAAATGATTAAAAACACTAATTAAAACTTTTAATATGGAAATAAGTGAATTCAATTAGTCAATAAAAAACAATTCAACATTTATATATAGAAATAAGTATGTAATAGTTATTTGTAAAGATCTTTCTAGACCAGGGTCACAAAGCGCTTTAACAATCAAAAACAATACACAGTTAAAATATATACTTTAAAGGGCCAAGACACAGAGAACTGTTGAAAATAATTATTTTAAAAAGGATTTTAACGTTTAGCTTTCTGTTCAAATATTTAATTCAAATATTCAATATTCTGATGTCACTGATAGACTTACACAAACTTTTTTTTTTTTTTTCGGAAGCCCCACAAATATTTAAAAAATACACTTATTTAAATATTATTATTATCTGGTCATAATGTGGAGAGGTTTGAGTAAAGATAGTGAGATCAACAAATCAAATGGATTAAAGTTTAAAATGTTAAAAACATTCATTTTTTATTGAAATGTTCGTTTTTATAATTTTATTAAAATGATTTAATCCAATAATTTACAAATGGAACGGTTGAATTTGTTGTGTTTTTTATAATAATTTAATACAAAATTTCAAATATTTTTAGAATGTAATGATTTAAATAAATAAAAACAAAACAAGGTTGCGGGGCGGTTAATGTTTCACGCATGCGCTGAACATCCTGGCCGTCTGTTCTCGCGATACCTGCGCCGTGACGTCAGAGCGACACAGAAGCAGCGCCTGGAGAGACGCGCAGGGAGCCAGCGGCCCTTTAGGCTGAAATTCATCAGATTTCTACGGACGAGGCGACGATCACTTCAAACAATGACCAGTGAGTATCGCGATATATTCTCCTGTACCACGACATGTACTTTACGTGCGCGCGCGCGGCGTGTGTCGCCTGTCGGTCACCGTCTATTTCCTGGAACTATTGTCTGCTCTCGTCCCAATGTTTTGATTTCTCCGCATAGCTCGGCCGTGACGTCACAGCCAGGGCGACACAGTACCTGTTATTGATCACCTTCGAGGCTCGAACGAGGACGTGATTGAAACATGTTGTTTAAAGTGTTTAAAGTGTCGCTGACCAGAGACAAGTCCAGCTCAGCTCGGCCCACAGCACCGCCGTGTTCTGGTTCTTTCTTTCCTCAACTTAGCGTCATGTTGGATAAACACACGTTTGAAAACGCGACGGTAAAAACACAGACATTTTTTTTCCAAGTCTCGATGTTTGTGTTAGTAGTGTTTGTAGTGTCTGCGAGTCTTGTTGTGTCGTCTGGACATGTTGCTCCACAGCGCCCCCCTGCCACGTCGGCGGCTGGCGAGTCTTGCACCACCTATTACGTCACGACCCGACGTAGCTATTGACGTCACAGCTGATCGATATTTTGATTCTAGTAGCTGCTCATGGCTGGTGTGGATCAGCTCTGGCAACTTTAAAAAAAGAAGCCTTGCTCAAGGTGTCAGGTCAGACAAACAGGAAGTACTGAAGCTCTTGAAGATGGAGGCAGATTTGAAGGAAGTTCCAGGAACAGAACCACAGTCTGGACTTGAATCTGGGTCTGGTGTCGGTTCTGGGTTTAGAGGCTAAAAAACCTGCCTTGCTCAATACGCTTGTTCCAGAAAGTTTTTGAACTCGGAGTCTGTTGTCGTGTTGCAGTGAAGGGGTTTAAAAGAAGAACTGTGGTTCAATCCTACTTTATCAGTGTTTACTTCAGAGCTCTATATCACCCACAATGCACTGCAGTGGGGCACAACAAACGCATCTACGCGGTGGCAGTAATTTAACTAAGTTAGGTTTAATGTTTTCCAACTAATGATAAGAAGAGGATATCTTTTTTTTTTTTGTTTACATTACTATTCTTTTTATTTAAAGGAAAGTGAATTAAACTGTGGAAGCATAAGTACTAATATTAGTACTAAGACGAATTAAGCTACTGTTTCTGTGAAATGTCAGTATTTATAAATGTAACAATGATTACAGTCGTTCTATAACTCTGAAGAGCACTTGAGTCATCACTTGGAAAATGATCGCCATGAACTGATCTGTGTCTGGATTAAACCAGATTTTTCCTTTTTGGACTTGTTTGTCCACAAAGAACAAAAACGGTTGTGTGCTACGATATTGATCATTGAGAGGAAAGTTTTAACTAAATTACATCGCTGTAGATCAAATATTAAGTATTAAGCCACAGCCTTTTTAAACAAGAAGGATGTGTCTCGTCTGCAGTTCATACAAAACTGCAGCGAGAATTCTGACCCGCTCTACTAGAAGAACTCGCATTTCTCCGATCCTTAAAACTCTTCACTGGCTCTGGGACTCCTGTGTTTGTCTTTTGTGTCTCGGCCTTTTAAAGTGTATATTTTAATTGTGAATTGTTTTTCATTGTTAAAGCGCTTTGTGACCCTGGAAATATGCTTTACAAATGACTATCACTTACTTACTAAACTTTTTAAAGTCACAATTTTCACTTTTATTTATTTCAGAAACGCTCAGATCTGCCGTAAAATAACGTTGGCACTCTTTAATGTCCATGCAAGCATGTTCGAGGGACGGTTACATTTGTCTAAACGTACCCTATTGTCTCTCATAGGGTCCAGTAGTTAAGAGGGGGAACTAGTTAACGTTCTGGTAACACTAGTTAACACAGTTTGAGTTTTGTGTATCCAGAGTTGCAACATTAAACACAGTTTTGTTTTCTCTCAAGCATTCTTGAGTATTTGTGGGGGACTCTGATTTGGTCTCTGACTGCAACAGAGTTGAAGATCTGTTTTGTTTCTACTGTAATTCTGAAAAATCTGTATATTTTCTTCTTCAGGAGGAAACCAGCGTGAACTCGCACGTGCGAAAAATGCCAAAAAGCAGGGAGACGGCGGCAAAGGCAAGAGATCCGAGGACGGACTTTCTGCCGCTGCTCGCAAGCAGAGGTGAGAACAGAAGCTTCAGAGTTAATGCTGTCAGTGTGTGCGAGTGTTTGTCACTGGAAGTCAACTGTTAAAAGTTTTATCTTGTGAAGCCAAAACAAAAGTATGATGGCGATAAGTTACAGGAACACTTGAGTAACAAGGACAGATACAAAAGATAAAGATTGACTTATTTAAGGGGTGAGAAAAATAAACAAGTAGATGATAACATACATGAGCAGTTGTATGGTATTCATTAGAGGCGTTAAAAAAATATAGATACTTAAGTATCGCAATATTTTTTTGGTACCGTGTCGATATTAAATTACACCGTCTCCATGTTCAGTTTTCCATTTATTTTGCAATTACACTACCGACCACTAGATGGCAGCATTCGCAGCTGAAGGAACATTAAAATCCTGCGAGATAACTGGAGACAAGAGGATACAGTGACTCCAGCAGATTTTAAAGCTGATGTTTGGACATATTTTGATTTGAAAACAAATGAAAGCAGTTACGACTTCGTCAAGAGTCATGTGGTCTGTAAATACTACAACACCAGAGTCAAGTACTGGACAATACTACAAATATATTCTTGTTACTACGATACAACCCTATGTACCAAAGCTTGTGAATGCGCTCTAGACAATCCTGGGTCATTAATAGGGGTGTGTATTGTCAAGAATATATGGTGATATACGTATCATGATACAGAGGCAATGATAAAATATTGCAATACTGTAGTAACAAGTATATATGTGTAGTATTGTCCAGTACTTGACTCTGGTGTTGTAGAATTTACAGACCACATGACTCTTGACGAAGTCGTAACTGCTTTCATTTGTTTTTAAACCAAAATATGTCCAAACATCAGATTCAAAAGCTGATGGAGTCAATGTATCCTCTCGTCCTCAGTCATCGCCAAGTTTCCTTGCTACTTTAAAGCTGATGTTTGGACATATATTTGTTTGAAAACCAATTAAAGCAGTTACGATTTCGTCAAAAGTCATGTGGTCTGTCAATTCTACAACACCAGAGTCAAGTACTGGACAATACTACACATATATACTTGTTACTACAGTATCACCATCTATCATATTGTTGCCCCTGTATCGTGATATGTGTCTTATCAACAGATTCTTACAAACCTCTAGTGTAAAAGCACAATAGTAAATGTTGACTTGAGTAAAGGTCATGAGTCTCATCTCTTCTGATGCAGAGACGCTGAGATAATGCAGCAGAAGCAGAAAAAGGCCAATGAAGATGGGAAGAGTGGAAAAGAAACCAAGTAAAGGAGGATCAGGGTCGACTCCGCCTCCACAACCACCCCCGGCCCGACACCCCCATCTTCAGCCTTCTCTCTCTCTTTCAATACATCGTCCAGATCGGTCGTTCTAGACTTGGATCCTCCTCTCGTTTCTCTCCGACGATGAAGCGAGCAGAAGGACCTCCATGTTCACGACACGAGCGAGACGAAGCATCCATGTAACTGTGTGTATTTTTGTATAAAAACCTCCCCTGATGCTTTCAAATAAAGTGTATCTTTTTAGTTGACTTGCTGACGTGATCCAGACCAGACCAGTAGATGTCATCCATGTTAGCCAAATGATGTGTGTGGGGTTTACACTTTACTTTCTTTTATTGTCATTGAAAACACAAACACAGCAGTGAAACTGGCAACGAAATTTCGTTTTGGCAACCGTTAAAAAACACAGCAGAGTGTGTGTATATATAAAAAGTATAATTATTAATAAGTTAAAAATAGTGCAATATAGAATAAATAAATAACGTTTTAAATATTACATATACTAGTTAATGTATATAAAAGTATAAATATAAATAATTTATAAAATAGTGCCGATATCGTATAAATAGAATAAATACATAATATTTTAAATGTTTCTAAATCTTTCTGTTCTGCAGCTGATGCTGCGGAACCTTCTGCCAGACGCCAGAGTCCATAGTCTTTAAAAACACTGTCTGGAAAAGCGCAACTAAATAAAAATTACTTACTTACTTAATACAACGTCAAAGACTCAAGAAACTACCGTCTTTTTGGGACTATAAGGTGCACTGTTGATTTGAGAAAATAATAGCATTTCAAGTTCACCTTCTAGGCCAAAAAGTACTGTACGGTAATTCACATTTTTACACTATAGAAGGAATCATTTACAACTTGATGCAATTACACACTTCAGCCACTGGGTGGGAGTAGACGCCATACGATTTAATTTGAGTTTGAAAAAAATAAAATAAAATCACGCTATATGATAGACTAATTTTGCAGTTCGAGGAATATATTTCGTTATTTCATGTTTTTACGCAGTAGGAACGATTTAAAAACCTAATGCAATGACGTACTCTGGCCACTGGGTGGGGGTAGACGCTATAATATACAGTATAAGAATAATGTAACTTATCAACATAAAGAAACGCTATTATGTTGATTTATATACCCAAAATGTGTTTTGTATTCTATTAATTAAGGAGATGTATTAATACCTAAAATACATCAGCACTAAAGTTGTTTTTTTTTACGTATTTTTCCTTTTCTGACCGGCATGTTGTAGAAACACTCGTTCAGTTGCAAACGTATCAAATAGTATCAATGAATTCAAGGTAATACTTATTTTTTTAAATAAAACAAAATGTCAGTTAAGAACTTGTTCTAGCCTGTCCCAGTCTTAAACATTATTCAATAGTTTATTCTCATGTTATTTTATTCGTTTTCGTTTCATTCTTTTTTTATTACATTATTTGTAATATTCTGATACTTAAAAGTAGAATAAATTTTCAAAAAAATACAGCTTTAACCGTTACTAAAATAAAAGGTTTTAAAAAAAACAAACACCTGAAAACCTCAGTTTCATTCAAAAAACATTTATTTAATTCATTTATTGAAAAAACTTAAAATAAAGTGCTTCTTATGTACAATAGAATAAAAACAACAGTCACAACCTCATGGTACAAAAAAATACAATTACATTTTGACACGACAGTCGGTTTAGAAAAACAGAATCATGCAGGCAGGAGCACATTTGTCTGGAGGCGTCCATGAGTTACAGTCGATGAACCTGAAGGTTCTATTGGTCGCTCGTGAATACTTGTGTTTCCGACTTATTCTCCGGCTCTACTGTCGCTAACCCTAGGCTAGCATAGCGTCCACTCTGTGGTTAGCATCGGTTCCATGACGACGAGTCTCGCCCTAAACCTCCTCTCGGAACACTACGGTGTTCCCAGGTGAACCCGGTTCTAGGTCCGTCCCGGGGCCACCGTTTCACTAGGGCAGGACCGGGAAGTACAATATTGTCCAGGTTGCTACTCATTAGCTAGATGAAAGTGGAGAACGAACGAAGGAGAATTTCATCGTACGAAATGAAAATCGACATCGAACCGGTTTGTTATACGACACTCTAGCTAGCTCGGTTAGCATCCCGGTATATAAACAAGAGCAGCTTTGCCTTTGATCTAAGCTAACATGTCGCCGCGCGATCTGGACAGACGACCACAGGTGCGCGTCGAGGGGCCGGAAACACGTTCCGCTCGGTCCGGTTCTATGAAGTTTTCTGCGCGGCTCTAGATTTAAAACTATCTCTACGACACACATCTTTGCACGAGGACCCTTGAACACACACACGGCTAACACACAGCACAGAGTAGAAACTAACAACGTCCGATAAAAATACTCTTCGTCTTCGTGAGCGTCTTTGGAGGCGTCTTCTAAACATCGGGGCCACTCCCCCTTTTCCGGTTCCATATCCAACGACCGGATCATTTGTGCCGTCAACATTCTGAAGTTTTGAAACGAACCGGTCCGAGTGGTGCGACTTCATTGGTCGGCGTTCGAGTCCTTGCTAGCGCGAATGTTTTAACTCGCCGGCTAACGGCGGTTCGTTGCTGGGGGCGTGTCCGCTAGGGTTCTATGATGATGTGGGTTCTGGTGAGTCGAAGGGTGAGAACGGTCGTAACTGACCGGGTCGCGGGTTTCAGCTCCACTTGTTGTGTCCCTGAACAAGACACTAGATGGCGATGGATGAAATGTTGGGTGACAGACAGTAAAGGGGGCGGGGTTAGTGCCGTACGAATCCTTGCGAACCCCAAAAAATGTGTTACCATAGCGATGCATCTGCATACGGAAAGGTAGAAAAACACATCCCGAAAGTATGAGAACCTGTTAACGATATTTAAAGGTGTTTCCAGTATCAGTGTTTGACTGGCCTGTCTTAGCGGACACGCCCCCAGCGTAGCTTCGTTCAACTTTGAACCGTTTCGTTAAAAAAAAACTACTGTCTCGTCTCTAACATTCGTTCTGGTTTGATCGTGAACCCCCGAGCGAACCAGTGGTTCCAGTTCCGTTTGAAAAGGTCCAACCTTCACATTCGTTTGTGCCCGAAGAAGAACCTTCTGTAGTTCCATGTGCTCTTTGACTCTGAGGGCGGTCCTGGTGGTGGAATGCCGCTATTGCATCCTGATTATTATTAACATTATTATTATTATTACTACTCTGGCACAGGTTCGTGCCGCCCTGATCTGGACCGAGGTCCCGGGTCGCCCATGAATGGATGAAACAACAGCTTACATTCAGAGGTTAGCGTCAGTGCTACGGGTCAGAGGTACCGTCCAGAGTTCTTGAAAGTCGTGTCCAGACCAGAGTAGACGATCCCAACGTTCAGTCGCTCGTTTCACCGAAAGTGTCGCATGAACCCGAAGGTTTAGAGAACGAAGACCACAAACATTCAACGTTTTTGGTTTGAGTCGGTTTGAAAACTTTGTTCAATCGAGGAACTGAGGACAAAAATGAGCTGAGCCAGAAGAGACCTCGTTAAGGATGTTGATCTAATTCTTCTAACTTCGTGCCTCTGTTTACGAACAATCATTTTGGAAATGAATCTTTAACAATCGATATTGTTGTTTCTGCTTCCTGTTCCAATTCTGTTGCGTTTTTCTATGGTAGGAAATGAATGAAACCACCTGAGAATCAATTCTGACGTTTTTAAAACACCTCGATAGTTGAAGAAAAAAGTTTGTTAGTTTGTTCTCGACAAGTTTCAACGAATTATTTGACGCAACATCGTAATTACACTCGATTAGACTCTTTTTGAGGCGACTTGTATAAGGAAGTTTATCAGTGCCAAATATAATGTTGAATTGTTGAAATCAGTATTGAATTATTTTTGGAATAATTAAATTAAATAATTTGTATATTTAAAATGTATAGTTTGGGAAAATTTGAAAGAGAAGGATTTCTTTATTTCTTTTTTTTTAATTATTATTCACATAGAGTTTGATTTTCTAAATCCAATAATCCTGTTTTTTTCTTATATTTTGTAATGTGTAGCCTTTTTAAATTCAATTTTAAAACGTTTAACAGTATTCAACCAACATATTTTTATTTAATTTTAAAGGCTACACATCACAAGGTACTTTTGAAATATTGCAATTTTATTTTCCTCAGAACTTCACTGATGTTCTTCCAAACACCAACAAACTCTAAATAATTGACGTGGTACATCATGACCCGAACCCGAAGTGTACGGAAGGTTCTGCTATAAATACTTTCTCACGCGCACATGGGTGGCGACGACAAACAAAAACAAACAGCTGCCATGAATGGTGACCCCCGTCCCCGTCGGTCCCGCCTCCCCTCGCGGCGACCCCGGGAACCGCCCTCGGCTCCGGCGCCGGCGCAGAAGATGACGATAGCGAGGCAGCCTCGTGGCGTAGAGGTGTTGAAAATAAAAGACGGCCTCCTCCGCGTCGCCCCCGTACCGTGGTGTCGCGACCCGGTCTCGGCTCGGATCGTCTCGCTCTCATACGATGGAGTCTTTGATCTCGGACCCTAAGCGGACTCGCGGTCGCGGGCAGGTGGGCGAGTACTCCACGTGGCTCTCCTTCACGTTCAGGGGCCTCCTGTCCGACGCCTCGGAGAAGCTCTTCTCGGGCGAGGACTCGTGCGTGGGCGTGCTGCAGATGTAGTTGTCGTTCAGCGTCTGGTAGCCCTTGTGGTCGGAGGTGGACACGGGGATGGTGTTCCCGTTGAGGGGGAGGCTCTCCGCCGGCTTCCCCACGATCCTGGGCTTCTTCTGCTGCATGCTGGGACACTCGCCCTGCTTCAGCATGGACTTCATGTGGTCGCGGTTCCGGTAGATGACAAACAGCGAGAAGACCACGAGGGAGAAGGCCAGCAGGGCGCACACCACGATCAGCTCGTTCCAGTAGGTCTTGGTGTGGATCTGCTGCGAGCGGGACTCGCCCGGCAGGATGATGGTCTGGTCCGGGAGCACGTGGGGCGTGCGGGAGTGACCCGTGAGCGTGGTGCTCTCCTGCCGGGGCTCGGCTCTCACGCAGTAGTTGGCCAGCAGCTGACGGAAGCCCTCCTCCTCCGACCAGCACTCGTACGTCTCCATCTTCTCCGCCTGGGCCACCACCACCAGGTTGCCCTCAGGGGTGGCGTACAGGAACTTGCTGGCGCCGTCGCTGTAGCGCCAGCGCCGCTGCGCCAGGTTGGAGCGCAGCTTGCAGGGCAGGACTCTGAAGGTGTTTGCCGGGAGAGTAATGAGCTGGCAGTGAGAGACGCCTGCGGGAAATACAAACATGTTAGCATCTTAGCTAGCATCGTAGATAGCATCATAGTTAGCCTCATAATTTGCATTGTAGTTTGCATCGTTGTTAGCATGAGAGATAGCATCGTAGATAGCATCATAGTTTGTAGTATTGTATAGTTTATAGTCTTACTTCAACTGTATAGTGTCTTGAGATAACTTTGTTATGATAAGACACTTTAAATAAAATTGAATTGAATAGTTTGCATCATAGATAGCATCGTTGTTAGCATGAGAGTTAGCATCGTAGACAGCATCATAGTTAGCCTCATAGTTGGCATCATAGATAGCATCGTCGTTAGCATGAGAGTTACTGTCATAGACAGCATCATAGTTAGCCTCATAGTTTGCATTGTAGATAGCATCGTTGTTAGCATGAGAGTAAGCATCGTAGATAGCATCATAGTTTGTAGTATAGTATAGTTTATAGTCTTACTTCAACTGTATAGTGTCTTGAGATAACTTTGTTATGATAAGATATGATAACAATAATAACACTTTAAATAAAATTGAATTGAACAGTTTGCATCATAGTTGGCATCATAGATAGCATGAGAGTTAGCATCATAGTTTGCATCGTTGTTAGCATGAGAGATAGCATCATAGATAGCATTGTAGTTAGCCTCAAAGTTGGCATCATAGACAGCATGAATGTTAGCATGAGAGTTAGCATCATAGATAGCATCATAGTTAGCATGACAGAAATACAAGCATAATAGGTAGCATCATAGATAGCATCATAGTTAGCATGAAAGAAATACAAGCATAATAGGTAGCATCATACATGGCGTCATACATGGCGTCATAGACAGCATCATATATAGCGTAAAATATAGCATTTAGCATGAGAGTAAGCATCATAGATAGCATCATAGATGGCGTCATTGTTAGCATGAGAGTTTGCATCACCATTAGCATCATCATTAGTGTCACTGATAACATGAGAGTGGGCATGATAGATAGCATCAAATATAGCATCATAAATAGCATCCTCGTTAGCATCACAGTTAGCATTATAGTTAGCATCACAGTTAGCATCATTATAAATCCACTTAATGCCAGATTTAGCTCATGCTTCAAACTAGAATTATCTTGACTTTTGTAGTTGTTTCTGACGACACTAGGTGGTGCTACACATCCATGTTGGTCATAAGCTTTTGAGTAAAATCAAACATTTGTGGGTGCAGAACTGCAACTTTATCGACAAAGACACTCACGGGAGGACGAGGGTCTGAACGACCTGCCGCTGGGAAGAGTTCTGTTACAAATGGCCGACGTGTCGGCTTCTTCCACGTCCTGCTGCCAGTGACTGAAACACAAGAGGTGAAGGTACTGTCAACAAGTACACTGTAATATTACAACTACTACTCCTACCTACTAAGATACTACTACCACTAGTATGTTATTACTAGTGGTAGTAGTACATGTACAAGAGTAGCAGAAACACACTTTAACAACTACTAGTGCTTTTTTATTATAGCTACTACTAAAACTACTACTGCTTCTTTACTAGTACTACTACTAAACTCTACTACAAATTGTGGCCATGTCTGTGTGTGTGTATTTGTACTAATTGTGTGTGTGTGTATTTGCACTAGTTTGTGTGTATTTGCACTAGTGTTGTTTGTGTGTGTGTATTTGCACTAATGTTGTGTGTGTGTATTTGCACTAGTGTGTGTGTATTTGCACTAATGTTGTGTGTGTGTGTGTGTATTTACACTAGTGTGTGTGTATTTGTACTAAGGTTGTGTGTGTGTGTGTGTGTATGTGTGTATTTGCACTAGTGTGTGTGTATTTGCACTAGTGTGTGTGTAGTTGCACTGGTGCACATGTGCGTGTGTGTGTGTGTGTGTGTGTACTTGTGTGTACTTGTCAGTACAAGTACCTGTCAGGAGGCGCCATCCTCACGTCTCGACACAGTCGTCCGGTCCAGGCACAGTAGGGGTCTCTGGACAACACACACTCTCCACAGCTCTGGTAGTTGGAACAGTTCGCCACAGGAACCTCCACCAGACCCGAGTAGGAGGACACGAAGAGGAGACCCTGCAGCACAGACCACTGTGACCATCTCAGCCAAGAGTTCTGATCTTCATCTATGATGCTGATCATCATCATCATCATCATCATCATCATCATCACTATCTTTATCATCATCATCATCTTCATCAGTTTTGATCACGTCAGTGAAACTCTCGTCCTGAGACTTGATCAGTAAGAAAAACATCACGTCACTGACAGAGGAGCCTCAGATGTTGGTTCAACGCTCAAGAGAACCATCGAGTCCCTTATATCTCACTAGAACCAGGTCTACAGTGACTCACTTATAAGTCTCAAGTGACAAATGTTGGACTTTTACCAACATCAGCCTCAGTCGCTTCCTTGTTTTTAAAACACTTGGACCTTTGACTGAACTAGTTATAATAGCAGTTGTAGTAATAGTAGTAGTTATAATAGCACTTGTAGTAATAGTAGTAGTTATAATAGCACTTGTAGTAATAGTAGTAGTTATAATAGTAGTTGTTGTAATAGTAGTAGTTATAATAGCAGTTGTAGTAATAGTAGTAGTTATAATAGCACTTGTAGTAATAGTAGTAGTTATAATAGTAGTTGTTGTAATAGTAGTAGTTATAATAGCAGTTGTAGTAATAGTAGTAGTTATAATAGTAGTTGTTGTAATAGTAGTAGTTATAATAGCAGTTGTAGTAATAGTAGTAGTTATAATAGCACTTGTAGTAATAGTAGTAGTTATAATAGTAGTTGTTGTAATAGTAGTAGTTATAATAGCAGTTGTAGTAATAGTAGTAGTTATAATAGCACTTGTAGTAATAGTAGTAGTTATAATAGTAGTTGTTGTAATAGTAGTAGTTATAATAGCAGTTGTAGTAATAGTAGTAGTTATAATAGCACTTGTAGTAATAGTAGTAGTTATAATAGTAGTTGTTGTAATAGTAGTAGTTATAATAGCAGTTGTAGTAATAGTAGTAGTTATAATAGCACGTGTAGTAATAGTAGTAGTTATAATAGTAGTTGTTGTAATAGTAGTAGTTATAATAGCAGTTGTAGTAATAGTAGTAGTTATGATAGCACTTGTAGTAATAGTAGTAGTTATAATAGTAGTTGTTGTAATAGTAGTAGTTATAATAGCAGTTGTAGTAATAGTAGTAGTTATAATAGTAGTTGTTGTAATAGTAGTAGTTATAATAGCAGTTGTAGTAATAGTAGTAGTTATAATAGCACTTGTAGTAATAGTAGTAGTTATAATAGTAGTTGTTGTAATAGTAGTAGTTATAATAGCAGTTGTAGTAATAGTAGTAGTTATAATAGCACTTGTAGTAATAGTAGTAGTTGTTGTAATAGTAGTAGTTATAATAGCAGTTGTAGTAAACAATTGTAGTTATTTCTCGTAGTTTAGTTTTATGAGTCAAACTCAAGGTCTGGAGGTAAATCAACTCATTTACATGCAAGTTTTCTCTACAGTCAATACTATGGTAAACTAGCTTCAGGACTGATGCACAAATAACCTTTACTTACTAACTTACTTACACACTAGTGTATTTAACAAGCGGAGACATGAGTCATGAATTACTTTGAAACTCAACGAGTGACTCACATATAATAACATTTATGTTATTGACATTAAAAAAGCCTGATATGATCCGTGATGTTTGTGGTGAGTTAGTGACCAGTAACTAGTACACGCTGCACATGTTGACAGTTTACCCTCTGAGGGTCCAGCTCGATGTGCTGGACGGGCTGAGGATGAGGGAACAGAACCATCTCCTCGATGATGTGCATCTTGTCGTTGACGTTGATGGCCTTGTGCAGCTTCCCGTCATCTGCCATGAGTCAGTTGGAGTCAGATCGAGTCAGATTGAGTCAGTCTGAGTCACGTGCGATGCTACGAACCCGTCCCGATGAACAGCACGTCGTACGCTCGCTCCATGCCCTGGATCTTGTGCACGGCGATCTGCGTGTAGCGGACGCTGCGCTTCAGCAGCAGCGGCGCGCTGCGGATCACGCTGTCCATCAGGAAGTGATCCTTGACGAAGTTCAGCACCTTGTCGGGCATGTGGAGCGACGACTGGATCCCCATCTGCCGGGCGTGGTTGCTCACGCACTGCGACCGAACAAGAGTCAGACCAGAGCGACGGATCGGGAGGACGACGAGAACTCACCGCTCCGGGCCGAGGCTCGGGCACCGGGTGGTTGTAGGTGTACCACTGCTGCGTCTCCCGGTTCACCTCCCTGTAGCGCCCGCTGAAGGCTCGCTCCACCTGAGCCATGGTGAAGGCGCACACGGCCGAGCTGCCCGACGCCCCTTTGTACCTGCGGACACCTGGACCGTTAGCTAGTTGCTAACTGTACTCACACTGTAACTGTACTCGCGTCGCTAACTGTACTCACACTGTAACTGTACTCGCGTCGCTAACTGTACTCGCGTCGCTAACTGTACTCACACTGTAACTGTACTCGCGTCGCTAACTGTACTCGCGTCGCTAACTGTACTCACACTGTAACTGTACTCGCGTCGCTAACTGTACTCGCGTCGCTAACTGTACTCACACTGTAACTGTACTCGCGTCGCTAACTGAACTTGCATCGCTAACTGTAATTACGTCGCTAACTGTACTCACACTGTAACTGTACTCGCGTCGCTAACTGTACTCGCGTCGCTAACTGTACTCACACTGTAACTGTACTCGCGCCGCTAACTGAACTTGCATCGCTAACTGTAATTACGTCGCTAACTGTACTCACGTCGCTAACTGTTACTCGCGTCGCTAACTGAACTTGCATCGCTAACTGTACTCACGTCGCTAACTGTTACTCGCGTCGCTAACTGATACTCGCGTCGCTAACTGTACTCATGTCACTAACTGTTACTCACGTCGCTAACTGATACTCGCGTCGCTAACTGTACTCATGTCACTAACTGTACTCATGTCACTAACTGTACTCATGTCACTAACTGTACTCACGTCACTAACTGTACTCATGTCACTAACTGTACTCATGTCACTAACTGTACTCACGTCGCTAACTGTTACTCGCGTCGCTAACTGTACTCGTGTCACTAACTGTACTCACGTCACTAACTGTACTCATGTCGCTAACTGTTACTCACGTCGCTAACTGTACTCACGTCACTAACTGTTACTCACGTCGCTAACTGTTACTCACGTCGCTAACTGTACTCATGTCGCTTAATGTACTCACGTCACTAACTGGACTCACGTCACTAACTGTACTCATGTCGCTAACTGTTACTCACGTCGCTAACTGTACTCACGTCACTAACTGTTACTCACGTCGCTAACTGTACTCATGTCGCTTAATGTACTCACGTCACTAACTGGACTCACGTCACTAACTGTACTCATGTCGCTAACTGTACTCACGTCACTAACTGGACTCACGTCGCTAACTGTACTCACGTCGCTAACTGTTACTCGCGTCGCTTGGTATGGTCTGGGGGCAATATTGTATCAACATCTTTATACTGAATTGAAAATTCTACACATTAAAAAATACTGAACATTTATTTTTGAATTATTGGAATTGCAATATCAAACTATGTGTAAAATAAAATCATTCATTTTGGAAAGATCATTTTTTTAATTAAATTGTATAAAAAAAAGAACTAATATAAAATAAAAATCCAAATTATTGAAATAACTTTTTTTAAAACAATTAAATGCTTAAAAAACATTTAAATACAATTTATTGTCAAAGTTTTATGGTTTTAAATGTTAAATTTAAACAGTCAATATTATGATGTTGCTGAAAAACATCAAGAACCTGCAGCTGTACCGGCGAGTTCAACGTGTTTCGACGATGAACAACCTGCGTAATACCGGCAGCTACACTGATGAGTTCACTGAGAGGGGGCGAGATGAAAGCACATCACTCATCACTCACCACTGGGACGTGAAGACGCCGTAGAAGACGGTGCTCTCCCAGCTGTCTCCGGTGGGCTTGAGGACGAACATGTCCTGGATGATGTTGAAGGGGAAGCCGTCGTCGGGCAGAGAGCACAGCAGCTGGGCCTTCAGGAAGGAGGTCCACTTCTTCTGCAGCACTCGCTCGCCTCCTCGGTCGCCCTGCAGGAACAACCAGGTGAGACGTCGTCCACATCTGGACCAAGATTTCTACGAGATTATTTTACTGAAATACATTTGGTTGTTTAGCATTTTATTTTATTTAAAGATCAACGTTATTCATCATTAAATAAACATTAAAAACATGTAAACATGATGTACATTAATGATGTGTATTGTGAAGAATCTGTTAAAATACACATCACGATACAGGGTCAATAATACAATATATAGTGACACTGTAGTAACAAGTATATATTTCTAGTATTGTCGAGTACTTGACTCTGGTGTTGCAGAATTTACAGACCACATGACTCTTGACAAAGTCGTAACTGCTTTCATTTGTTTTTAAACAAAAATATGTCCAAACATCAGCTTTAAAAGCGGCTGGAGTCGACTGTATCCTCTCGTTCTCAGTCATCGCTGGGATTTCATTGTTCCTTTAGCTGTGCAGGACATAACTTCTGCCATCTAGAGGCGGGAAGTTTAACTGCAACACAAAAATGAACTAACACTGCTCATTTTCCCATTAATTATTATTATTATTTTTAATACCCTTTAACTATAAACTAGTTAATTATATACTTTTTTTTAGAAATAGAATTATTTTATTTTATTAACATTAGAATCTAAAGAAAGAACTATGATAAAACATAATAAATATATATATAAAAAATATATATATATATATCATTGTAAAAAAAACATTGATACCATGCATTTTACTTACTTATAGTTTTTTTTTACCCATAATAAAGATTCACTTTAATTCAAAAAAGTAATTAGAAGATCATGATAAGATCATTAAAAAGTAAAAAAAATAAACTGGGTCAAAGAGCGACGTCTTGTTTACACATCAGGTGGTTCGTATTTCGAGGGATGTTTGTCGACTGTTCAGGATTTTTTTCTTTTCTGAATTCTTGACACACAAAACTTCTTGACACACAAACACATGGAGGAAGTATTAAACACACACACACACACACACACACACACAGATCTGCTGGAGCAGGACCTGCTTCTGGTCCTAACGAGGAGAGAAGATCTTCTCCGCAGACGTGAGCGCACACACCTGAACAAACAGTGTGGAGGAAGGAGTGGGCGGAGCTAAAGACAACAGCAGAGCCAGGAGTCCTCGATAAGTTTGGTCCAGAAGTTACGCAACAGTGTGATCACGAGCTCTGGTCTCTCTCACGCTTCAAATATTTACTCCTTCTCTGGGCTCAGAACGCTGACAGATGTTTTCACTTCCATCGCTTCTGCTCAGAACCAACGTCAGCGAGAACTTGTTTCTCCAGGACTTTAAACTACAGTCGTTTATCTTCAACTAGAACTCATTCATTATTAAGTTCACTGGATTCTTCAGGATCTGTTCTTCTAAAGACTAGGCTTTGTATCTTTATTTTGTTAATTATGTTTTTATTATCTTTATATTTTTGTTTTAGTCCTTTTTAGTATTTTTTAAGATTCAATTATATATATTTTTATTGGTAAAACCTGTATTTGTTTGTGTTTTATTCAGTCTGTATTATTTTGTGGCTAAATCTATATATTTGCGTTTGTGAGAGTCTTT
Organism: Callionymus lyra; assembly: GCF_982586985.1. Taxonomy (NCBI): domain Eukaryota; kingdom Metazoa; phylum Chordata; class Actinopteri; order Syngnathiformes; family Callionymidae; genus Callionymus; species Callionymus lyra. The sequence goes on from NC_141823.1 coordinate 6,993,223, forward strand.
GAGAGAGAGAAGGAGAGAGAGAATAAAAGAAAGAGGGAGAGAACGAGAGAGGGGGATAGAGAGACAAAAAAGAAAAGGAATAGAGGAAGATAGAGAGAAAGAAAGGTAGAGAGAGAGAGAGGCAATGACGGAAATGGGGAAGGAAAGAAAGAAAGAAAGAGAGTGAGGGAGATACGGACAAGGAAAAAAAAGAGAGATAAAAAACTAAAGAGAAAAAGATAAAGAAATACAGTGAGATAGACGGAGAGAAAGAAAGAATGAAAGAGACAGAGAAGGAGAAATAAAGATAGAGACAGAGAAAGAAAGAGAGAAAAAAAGAATGAGATGGAAAGAGAGAGTAAAAGAAAGAAAGGGATTCAGAGACGGGGAGAGACATAGACTCTGAAGTTAAACCTGGTCAAATTTAGGAGCAACTCCCACCTGAGTTAACTCTGACCCATCATGAGACTCTAGGGTCGACCCAGGGATTCCTCTAATGCACATGTGTCAAACCGGTCCAGTAAAGGGCCGGGGTGGTGTAGGTTTTTGTTCCAACCAGTCAAGCACATAAAGTTGAACCAATCAGGCGTCTGAAGACAGTAATCAATTAATTGTCAGTCAGGTGTTGCTTGTTTAAGCCGACACCTGATTGGTTAACTCATGTGTGCTTGACTGGTTGGAACAAAAACCTGCACCGTCTCGGCCCTTTTCTGGACCAGTTTGACACCCCTGCGTAATGTCTCGGGCGATTGTCAATAAAGTAACTTGAGGTGAGAGTTTGATAATCAGTGAAACACTCGAGTGTTCGTAACAAACATCTCAGAGCTGCTGCTGCTGAACTTCACTCTTAGTCACGGTTTCATTCCAGGAAGTTGGACGAGACGATTCCCTGGAACTACGAGGAAGTTTTGCCGACGCCCACGAGTAACAAGCTGCTCTTCCATCAGCCATATCATTATGAACACTTGACTTCTGTATGCAGTGGTCAGTACCTGGCGAAGATAACTTTTTTGACAAAGAAGTTAAGCGCCATTAAGACATTTTTATTTTTTTATTTTAGGGGGAAAATATCAGTAAATACTTTTTCAAAGTTCCTCAAATTAAAAAAACAACCTTTTTCTCTTCTGAAAATAGAGATTTTTTATTTATTTTCATAACTTAAAAAAGGATTTTAATTCCAGGAAGTATTAGTGACATCAGACTATTGACTGGTTCAATCAAACATTTGAAATGTTAAGACTCTTTATTTTATTTTCATATAAAGTTTGTTTTTTAAGCATTTGATCTCTTGGTGAATTGAATCATTTCTATATTGAAAGAATAGTTCAATGAAGGAATTTGAAAATTTTCTAATTGAATGCATTTTTAATTAACACTTAAAGTTTGATATTCTTATTCCAATAACTCATAAATGAAATTTCCATATTTAATATAATTTAATTAGTAGCTTTTTAAAATCATCATGAAAATGTTGGTATATTGGCGTCACCGTGATTGACAGAAAGTAGCTTCATACTCTTTTAGTACTATCATAACAACATTTTTATATTGAATGTAAAAGACTACAGATTAAAAAAATACTCAATTTGCAAAGTTAATTTTTGAATAATTGGCGTGAACATCAAACTGTATGTGTAAAAATGTTGATAATATTCAAAATTGAAATTAAATTGTCAAATAAACCACATGTCAACAACTTTTAAAAAATGTTAAAGTCATACGTTAAAGAATCAACAAGTCAAACGAGTCTTCCAAGAGGCTGCAGGTCATAGTGTTGGTTTTATGTTCACTCGTAACTATTGATGGCTTCATGTAACAAACACTAAAACCATCAGTCGCCTCAGGATCCATGGATTTATGGACGAGGGAAGAGCTCGACGGAACCTTCCGACATGTCGTGGGAACGAGTCGCTTCAGATTGACGCGTCGTGAACAGACGCTACAGAGTCAGAGTCTTCAGAGTCAGAGTCTTTAGAGTCAGAGTCTTCAGCATCAGAGTCTTCAGCATCAGAGTCTTCAGAGTCAGAGTCTTCAGCGTCAGAGTCTTCAGCGTCAGAGTCTTCAGAGTCAGAGTCTTCAGCGTCAGAGTCTTCAGCATCAGAGTCTTCAGCATCAGAGTCTTCAGCGTCAGAGTCTTCAGCATCAGAGTCTTCAGCATCAGAGTCTTCAGCATCAGAGTCTTCAGAGTCAGAGTCTTCAGCGTCAGAGTCTTCAGCGTCAGAGTCTTCAGAGTCAGAGTCTTCAGCGTCAGAGTCTTCAGAGTCAGAGTCTTCAGCATCAGAGTCTTCAGAGTCAGAGTCTTCAGCGTCAGAGTCTTCAGCATCAGAGTCTTCAGCATCAGAGTCTTCAGCATCAGAGTCTTCAGCATCAGAGTCTTCAGCGTCAGAGTCTTCAGCGTCAGAGTCTTCAGCATCAGAGTCTTCAGCGTCAGAGTCTTCAGCATCAGAGTCTTCAGCGTCAGAGTCTTCAGCATCAGAGTCTTCAGCATCAGAGTCTTCAGCATCAGAGTCTTCAGAGTCAGAGTCTTCAGCGTCAGAGTCTTCAGAGTCAGAGTCTTCAGCATCAGAGTCTTCAGCATCAGAGTCTTCAGCGTCAGAGTCTTCAGAGTCAGAGTCTTCAGCGTCAGAGTCTTCAGAGTCAGAGTCTTCAGCGACAGCATCAGAGTCTTCAGCTGCCACTAAAAGAATGCGGCGCAGACGCCGTCTTGAATACTAATGCACAGGTGGAGGTGGAAGGAGATGACATTGCGGTGGAAGCTGAAGGAGGGGGGCGTGTTTGTACAGTCGGGAGGAAGACGAGGTGATGCAGCAGAAGGAGGAGGTACCAGGTTTATGAGTGACGTCAGAATCATGTCCTTTCATTTCACTGTTTCTCTTACATGATGTTATTTTATTTAAATTTTGTTTTGTTAATGCATTTTTTTAAATAATGGAATTCCAATGTTTGCGTATACGTTTTTATTTAAAATAATTTAATTACAATAAAAGTTTTTTTTTTTTTTACAGTGTTCAATGTTTTAATTTAATTTCAATCATTAAAAAATGAACTTTCCTACTTCAATATTTATGAATTTGTAGCCTTTTAAATTCAATATAAAACCAAAAGATTCCGAGCTACTTGAACGTTTAGCCAATCGTGATTTATTATTGAATTTAAAATGCTACGAATTTAAAAATATTGAATTTGTAAATATATATATTTTTTATTATTAGAATTAGAATATCAAACTATAAGTGCCAAAAAATAAAAATAAAACAAAAAATAAGAAAACCTATTTATCCCTAGAAATAAATTTAAAAATAGTCATTAAACAAATTCAAATTAGTTGTTAAAATATTTGTATATAAATTACTGAATTTAATGATGAAAAATAAATAAATCAATCAAAAAAGAAAAACATTTTAATTCTTGTGTGTGTGTGTGCGTGTGTTTGTGCGTGTGTTTGTGCGTGTGTGTGTGTCTTACCTTACAAACGCGAGCGATCCGCGACACGATGGTGTTGTCGAAGAAGTCGAACTCCTTCCCCGCTTCGCTGAAGAAGAAGTAGATCTTGTCGTCGTCTCCGACCGGATTCCCGACCGGTTGACTCTCCTCGATGAAGGTGGAGCCCACGAAGACGGGGTCTGAGGACGAGTCGTGGACGGAAGAGAAGGAAGAGAAGGAAGAGAAGGAAGAGAAGGAAGAGAAGGAAGAGAAGGTCAATCATTGTCAGGAATACACTTGAAACAAGTTCTAGATCTTTGTGTGGCACATTAACAAACCGTAACACAACCTTACAACAACACAATGACACTGAGGCGGCCATTGTTAGTTACAAAGTTATATCTGTGGAAATGTTTGAAATGTAGATTATCTTAGAAAAATCATTTTCAACTGAGAAAACATGTTAAAAACTCTTAAACAGACACGAATAATCGAACTCTGATGAGTAGTTTAATGTTAAAGTAGATATTTACAATAATAAATATACATTTGTGGATTTTTTTTGTATTGTGATATAATTTTTAAGGTAAAAACTAGTTGAAAAGACATGAATAATCGAGCCATGATGAGGAATTTAACTTATTTCACATATTTACAATAATAAACATTCACTCCCGGAATTGTTAATCGTGTTAGCATGTTGGGTTAGCATTATTGTGGGGTTTAATTATACTTTTTAATGACATAAAACAAGTATAAAAATGTTAAACAGACATAAATAATCAAAATGTTGTAATAAAAAACTTTCCCTCCTGATCTATATATTATATTAGCATGTTGTGTTAGCATTATTAAGGGATTTTTGACGATGTAATAACATCTTTAATGGAAAATCGTTTTAAAAACTCTAAAACAGACATGAATAATCAAACTGTGACGAGGAATTTAAACTTACTTCACATATTTACAACAATAAACTTTCACTCCTAGAACTCCTTATTGTGTTAGCATGTAGCGTTAGCATTACTGAGTTTTTATGACTTTATAATAAGATTATTAATGGAAAGAAACAAGTTGATTAAAAATCATAATCAGACATGAATAATCAAACTGAGATGAATCTTCTAACCCAAATAAAATCCTGTGTCTCCCTCCCTCTCAGTGAACTCATCACTACAGCTGTAAACCTCTTGAATTTGATTAAAATCTTTATTTAGCAGCATTTCTTCATGATCATTATTTATAATCCTACCCGTGACGCCCTGCAGGTCAAAGCTGCCTCATAAATAACCCTTAAAAATGTATATTTAAAGAGACGGTTTTTAATCTATTTTCTGTGTGCGTCAGTAATCTGGAGCGACTCCAGCGAGGACGTCTCTGCTCGTGAACCTCTGCTGGAGAGTAATTGCTTGAGGATGAAGAGACAAGAGAACCTAATTGTTCCCAGAGTGCAGCAGCTGTTCTGGTGAGCGTGTGCGACCACGATAGCGCTCGCCGCCGGCATCCATTAGCCGCCGCCGCCGCTCGCTAACCATCGCTGCCCTTTTTATGGCTTACCTTGCAGCCACTTGAGAGAGTTCTCCGTCTTCAGCGCCGTCCCCTGACCCAGGCTCTTGTAGATCACGGGTTCGTTGCCCTGGAAGTTGCTGACGGTTCCCGTGTACAGTTCGCCGTCTGGAGGAGAGACGACAACACGTGTGTGAACAACACAAACCTGGACACACACTCGACACACAGGATTTCTAAGTTAGACGCAGATTTTCTGAAACACAACTGAAGTGTAAGAAAAAATAGGTTCACAAAAATTATGTGATATTGTCAAAAGAATTGTATCAATTATTTTCATGTACGATTAACATGCAAATATTCACAGCGTTTTGTTTATTTTTGTGTTGCAATTAAACATCCGGCCGCTAGGGAATCCTGACGATGACTGAGGACGAGAGGATACAGTGACTCCAGCGGCTTTTTACAGCTGATGTTTGGACATATTTTGGTTTGAAAACAAATTAAATCAGTTACGACTTTGTCAAGAGTCATGTGGTCTGGAAATTCTACAACACCAGAGTCAAGTACTGGACAATACTACACATATATACTCGTTACTACACTATCACAATATATTTTATCGTTGCCTCTGTATCATGATATATATATCACCAGATTCTTGACAATACACACTTCTATTAATGATGCAGAAATGTCTAGAGTACATTCACAAGCTTTGGCACATTATGTTGTATCGTAGTAACAAGTATATATTTGTAGTATTGTCGAGTACTCGACTCTGGTGTTGTAGTATTTACAGACCACATGACTCTTGATGAAGTCGTAACTGCTTTCATTTGTTTTCAAACCAAAATATGTCCAAAAATCAGCTTTAAAAGTTGCTGGAGTCACTGTATCCTCTCGTCCTCAGTCATCGCCGGAATCACGGAGGATGTAATTGTTCCTTTAGCTGCAGAGCACGTAATGACTGCTGCCATCTAGAGGCCGGATGTTTATTTGATACACAATTGAATGTAAACCAAAAAATAATGATGATAAAAATAATAAACTAATTAACTGCTGTTGAAAAGTCATTAAAAGCTTCACACACAGGTGTTTATGACATTTGTTGGTCAATAAAGGGACAAAATCTTTATCCAGTAAACGTCAATTTAAAAAAAAAAAAGTTAAGTCTCATATGAAGACGGTGTGTTGACGTCAATATCCAAACTATTGACTATAAACCAACAACCTACGGGTCACATGACCAGTTCCTCCCTCGTCTCAAACATCTGCTCATGTGTCAGGGAGGAAGAAGAGAAACAGACTCTCACAGCAGAGAGTTTTCACAGCAACACTCGTCATCAAACCTGCGTCAGAAGAAAAATCACGCACCGACAATGATGGCCGTGGATTTGTACTCGGGGTTGAAGGGGCAGCGACTTCTCCCGTCCTCCATCAGCACCTCGCCAGCCTCGTCCTTCTCCAGCGTGAACGTCGTCGTGTTCTGAGGCCACATTAAAACGTTTACGTCAGTTTTCCTATCAGCAGCCTCTCGTGTTTGCATTCACTCCCATTTCCTCCCACAGTCCCAACGAAGGCTTTCTCAACCGTTTACTAGTGATGTGTTGACGAAGCTTCATGAAACAGTGTCATGTTGTTCAGGTCAGTAGGTGGCGCAATCACTTTAAAAATGATGTTTTATTAGAACAGTTCAAAAAACAAAACAAAGGAAAGTAGTGCAGAGACGCCATCTAGTGGACTCTGAAGTTAATGACACTGCTTCATGAAGCTTCATCATATTACTACTAGTTCAACTAGTAGAGCTTTGTTAAGAACGATCACTTCTTTTCTTCCTTTTATAGGTATTAGTTTTATATTTTCTGTTTATAACATGTTTTAATGAAATGTAAAATTACACCATTTTTGTTTTGTATTTGATTTATTTAATTGTTTTTTTTCTGTAGAATTTTTCAATTGGACCATTTTTATTTAATTATATACAATCAAATCTTATTTTAGAAATGTCCTTTTATTTATTTATTTTCAAGTTTTCCCATCATATAAAACTATTTGCGACGGGCTTGACGGCCCATATAACCGTCAGAGTACATAGTGTGACCCCCAAATAGTTTTCACATACATTTGAATAGTATTTATATAGTAGTTTTTATTTCCCAAACCCACAAAACTGATGGATACCAAATTAAGGTCAATTAGAAGGAATATGTCGATGATTTACTACAATTAAACGTGTGGGAAAAATACATTTGTTACATTTTTTTTATGTGATATTTAATTAATACTTTTAAATCATTAAAAATCCACCAAACTAAATTATTGTTTCCCGTTAATGAAATCTTACACAAACATGTTTTTCAATTTAATTTCTTAAACATTTTTAAAATATTTTTTCTAATTCTGTTGATACTTTTTAATACCTCAACATCTACACTATCATGGAAGGAACCTTTTATCATTTTATGTTATTATATTATGAACTTCATTGTAATATTCTGTTTTTATAGTTTTGTATGTTTTCATATTTAAAATCATAAAAATGTTACACAAGAAGAGAAATGCCGAACAAATATATTACTTTAAGGTTGTATTGTGTACTTTGAAAGATGTGTTCACAAGCAATCTCTTATTTTATTTTGATTTTTATTATTCATTTTATTTGAGTTTTTTTCTGTGTTTTCATTCATATCTTTGTTTGTTGTTCGCTTTAACGTAAAACGAACATTTTCTCCAAGTCGTGCAGTTAAAGTCCAAACACATGCATGTTTAACTGCTGTTTATAGTCTCTCCTCACGCCCCTAACTAGCTGGGACAGACTCAGGGCGGCTCGAAGGACTGACGTCACTCTGACGCACGACACGAGGACCTTCGCTGAGACTTTACTTCCATAAATAGTTATTTTAGTTTCATTCGATCGACAGACTCGTGTGACTCGACCTGTAAGTTTGTAAAGTTTAAACTTCCTCCTGAAACTCATCCATCGTCTCCAAACAAGTCCTCAGAGTCTCAGTCGTGACACAAACATCTTCGTCCAAAACGATGAGTGTTTCTGAGAAACTTCCTGTTTGCTCGTCTGACGTGAAGAGTTTAGAGTCGCATGTGTTTCTGCTGACAGGAGCTCGTCTGAGCAGATCCTCAAGACTCCAGAGAAGAACAGCAACATGGGGTTAATCCAGAGCAGCTGTCGATTAATTTAGATTAATCACCATTAAATACGATAACATATTCATGTGTGCACATGATATGTTTAACAAAAAAAAATGAATGAATGAATAATCATGATGATCAATTATTCATTAACATCATAAATACCAGAAGATGAGTCGTGATAAGCGATTAATCGCGAGAAAAGATTAAAAATGACAAACAATAAATCCTGATGAACGATTAATTGTGTTAATTTTTTTTAAACTTTTCTGGATAATTAGGTATCATTTTTGGGAAATTTTTATGCAGAAAAAAAAATGCGACGTCTCTGACACACACACAAAAATCCTCTGGAGTCTCATGGATCAAACTCATGTGTTTACAGATGCTGGAAGCAGGTGTAGAAGTTCAGGTACTGACCGCTGCAGGAGGTAAAACAACTAAAGACTCACGATGTAGGCACAGATGGGGCTGAAGGCGTATGTTCCGCACACGTACAGGTGAGTGTTGTTGAGGCGCAGCAGGATCTTGATGTAGTTGAAACAATCCGTCTGCAAAACAAACAACAACACTAGATTAAAAACAAACAACAACACTGTGATAAAAACAAACAACAACACTAGATTAAAACAAACAACAACACTGCCATAAAAACAAACAACAACACTAGATTAAAACAAACAACAACACTGCCATAAAAACAAACAACACTGTAATAAAAACAAACAACAACACTGCCATAAAAACAAACAACAACACTGCAATAAAAACAAACAACAACACTGCCATAAAAACAAACAACAACACTGCAATAAAAACAAACAACAACACTGTGATAAAAACAAACAACAACACTAGATTAAAAAGAAACAACACTGTGATAAAAACAAACAACAACACTGCAATAAAAACAAACAACACTGTGATAAAAACAAACAACAACACTAGATTAAAAACAAACAACAACACTGCAATACAAACAAACAACAACACTGTGATAAAAACAAACAACAACACTAGATTAAAAACAAACAACAACACTGCCATAAAAACAAACAACAACACTAGATTAAAAACAAACAACAACACTGCCACAAAAACAAACAACAACACTGCCATAAAAACAAACAACAACACTGCCATAAAAACAAACAACAAACAACAACACTGCCATAAAAACAAACAACAACACTGTGATATAAACAAACCACAACACTGCCATAAAAACAAACAACACTGCAATAAAAACAAACAACAACACTGCAATAAAAACAAACAACAACCCTGCCATAAAAACAAACAACAACCCTGCCATAAAAACAAACAACAACCCTGCCATAAAAACAAACAACAACACTGCAATAAAAACAAACAACAACACTGTGATAAAAACAAACAACAACCCTGCCATAAAAACAAACAACAACACTGGCATAAAAACAAACAACAACACTGGCATAAAAACAAACAACAACACTGCCATAAAAACAAACAACAACCCTGCCATAAAAACAAACAACAACACTGGCATAAAAACAAACAACAACCCTGCCATAAAAACAAACAACAACTCTGCCATAAAAACAAACAACAACACTGCAATAAAAACAAACAACAACCCTGCCATAAAAACAAACAACAACACTGGCATAAAAACAAACAACAACACTGCCATAAAAACAAACAACAACTCTGCCATAAAAACAAACAACAACACTGCAATAAAAACAAACAACAACACTGCCATAAAAACAAACAACACTGCAATAAAAACAAACAACAAAACTGCGATAAAAACAAACACCACCACTGTAATAAAAACAAACAACAAAACTGCGATAAAAACAAACACTGGAATAAAAACAGCTTCTCTTTCACTAAAACCAGGTACAGATGAACATAAACGTAGAGAAGCAGCAACAAGTGAAGAAAAAGATTGTGTTCAAGAGACTTAAGTCGCTGCACGGAGGAGATTAGAGGAGAGAAAAGAACGAGGGAGTCGTCGAGGTGACGGATGGGAGGGAAGAAACAAACAGGTGGATACACTCGTTTAAAGTACTTATTGACCCCAGAGAGTCCTCCGCCTCTCGCCCCGAGGAGCTGGGAGAGACTCCAATAGACTCTTGGATTGACAAAGTGAAGGTGAAATTAAGTTTTTTGTTTTGTTTTGTTCCATCTTCTGAGAAAAGTTGCTCTTTTCATCAGTTCTCAAGTCAAACTGTGGGAATCGAACTCAGAACAATGACTGACACTTCAGGCCCTGGAGCTCCAGGAGAAGAACTTTCATCCACGAGCCAGAAATCACAGACAAACTTTTGAATGACTTGAAATTAATGATTTTAATGTCTTTAAACAGGTTCAGGTTGTTGTCGAGAGACAGATGTAACATTTAATGATTCAATTATTCACGTTTAATCTAGTTTGAACTTGAATTAAAATAAGATAATAAATATAAATTCATATTTTAGTAAAAATGTACATTGTAACATGTAAATAAAACTGGTGAATGTTTAAAATAAAACATAATTAATAATAAACAGTGAAATAATGCATTTATTTTTGTTTAATAAAGGTCAGTTGAGTTTTCTTGTTGTTCATTTTATTTTTATGTTCAAACACATCAGAGTTGTGTTGAACATTAAAAGAAGATAAAAAATGCACTTGTGTTTAAGGTTCATAATTATAAAATAATAATCCAATATATTGGTTTGTTAAATCAACATTTTGTTTGATTTCATTTTTGGATGAATTCAATTATTGAAATAAAACAAATCCAACCTTTCAATATAGTATTTTTGAATTAAATAATTAAAAATGTATTTAGTGGTTAAACAAAGGAATTTCCAAGTTGAAACATTTGAAATGTAAATGATATCTTTGTTGTTATCTTTGCATTTTAGTAGAACATCTTATTTCAAACTATATATTTGTTAAGTCAATTCTCACCTGGAGGTTCTTTCCTTTGAAGCTGCACTCCTCTCTCTTGCCAGCAGGGGTGTCCCAGGTCAGCTGCAAGAGTGGAAGCAGATCATTCCTCTGTGTTCGACTAGTTCTGCCTGAGACTCACGTTCTTCTGCAGTCTGGTCCTGCTGATGTCGGAGAGGCTGAGGGCGAACAGAGCCTCTCGAGCTCCGACGTACAGCATGTCGTCCTCCTGGCTGAGCAGCAGAGACGTGTAGTTGAAGACGCCCTTCGAGGAAAACCTCTTGGACGAGCGTTCTCTGGCATCTGAAGGAAACACAGTAATACTATGAGTTATACTACGTAACCCTGCCGAGTAATATTACCGAGCCACGCGGAGTGTTACTAAGGAACCTCGCAGACTAATACAACAGAGCCAAGCGGAGTAATACTACTAAGCCTCGCTGTGTAATACTACAGAACCTCGTGGAGTAGTACTAAGGAGTCACTGGGAGTAAAACGACCAAATCTCGTGGAGTAATAAGAAGAGGCCTCCCAGAATAATACAACTACAGAGCCTTGCAGAGTAATACTGCGGAACCTCGCGGAGTAATACTACGAAGCCACACGGAGTTATACAACGGAACCTTGTGGAGTAGTACTAAGTAGCCACTGGGAGTAAAACGACTAAACCTCATGGAGTAATACGAAGAGGCCTCCCAGAATAATAATACTGCGGAGTAATACTACTAAGCCAAGGGAAGTAAAACAACTGACCCCTTGTGGAGTAATACTGCGGAGCCATGTGAGGAAATACTAAGAAGCCTTGTATACTAATACAAGGGAACCTTGCAGAGTAATATTGCGATACCTTGCTGAGTAATACTACAGAAACTTAGAGTAATCATAATAGGATGGAGCCTCATCAAGTAAAACTACCGAGCCTCGCAGTATTACTTCATAGCTTCTCAAAGTCTTACTAAAAGATTCGACAGATTTACGAGCGCTGTGTACCAGATAAAATAAGTCTGAGTTGAAGAAGTAGAACCAGAATTAATACACGAGGGGAATAATGTTGTGTATTATGGGATGTAAGTCGTGTCCCTCGACTCCACCGAAATCTTGTCATACGTGTCCTCACTTCTCTGAGCTCAGGAAAGTTCTGCAGCAGCAACAGTTTCTCCTTCACAACACAAACTAAATCTTCTTGTATTCATCAGAGCCGTAAGTCAACTTCCTGTGTCGCTCCTGCCCAGAGACGACTCTTTGTATCTGTCGTCCATCGATTCACCTCATTAGCATCACAAGGAGTCGCTCTGAGCTGCTTTACAATGTTGTTGTTGTTGTCGCAGGTTTACATACTTGGATACAAAGAAATACATCAATCAACCGTCAAGAACTTGTACAAGAACAGTCTCGATTGGATCAAATACAGTTTAATCTTTCGGGTTCTTTCATTGATGTCACATCTATGAATGGAAATAAAGGATTTGGACTTAAAATAATGAAATAAACGAGGTTTATTTAAAATAAAATAAATATTTGCTCATGTAACTTGTTTAACGTCTTTAATGTCTTTAATGTCTTGGATCGTGGGTCAGAGAGGACCACGGTTGCATTTATGTTGTATGTCTTAATACATGCATATTTGACAATAACAGAACTTGAATATGGAAGTAATACATTTAAAAACTTTGAACTGATTTGTACAAAAACATTTATATTTGAGGCTAAATAATAATCATCTGTGATTACCAAAGAAATTGTTAATTGGAAAAAAAAAGGACGACAAGTAAATTAATTGATCAAATAAATAAAGTTAAATATTTTAACTAAATCAGATGAAATAAAAATGATTAAGTCACTGATTTTAATTATTCCAAAAAATATTAAAGCGATGAAGATCATGAAAAAATGGAATTAAAAAATGTACAAAAAATGTTAATACAATTTAAAAATAACAATAATACAAGTACAATAATTTAAGCAGTGTACCGTTATATATATTAAAATGTAATTAATAATAAAAAAAAAAAATAATAACAGTATCCATTGATAAGTAATAATATATTGAAGACATGTTTAAAAAAAAACGTCTGTTATTTACAAGAAAATGAACCAACTGTTGAAATGCAGACCTTACGTTTTATTTATTTTTAATGTGTTGTTAAATTATAAATAAATACATACATACATTTAGAAATAATGTAAAAATAACACTGAAATAAATTGTAGAAATTAAATAAATAGTAGAAATGAAATGAATAATAGATTCATTAATTACACATTCAGCCCATTTGACACTGATCCAAAATCAAATAAATAAACATACCATTATTTTTCGGGTCTTAAATCCTCTACATAAAATGAATTGTTGCATCAGTTGAATGATTCAAATCATTATAAAACATTGTTTTAGCATCAACTCTTTCATAAAAAAAAACTACTTCTCGCTCGCTAATCTTGTCGTGAAAGTGAAAAAGTGTCGACTTCGCCTCCGCTTTCAAAATCTCTCTGTCAGAAAACAGTTTGTTCAACGTTTAAGTTGATGGTCTCGTCTGGTCCAACATCGTGGACTCGTCTCCATCGCCAGCAGAGATTTAATCATCCTTCGTCTCGGCGTGTCACCGGAGGTCGCCCGGGACACGTCAACAGATACTTGTGTGTTGTTTGTCAACCTCTGCTTCTGTAAATGTTTATGCGGCTGGAGTTCCAAACATGTTAAGCTCACTCGTCCTGCCCGAGGGTCACAGACTCCATTTGCTCGTCCAAATAGGATCACTGGCTCGTATCCGAGGCTGTAAACATCAATATTTACTGCAGTGGAACTTTAATGGCAGTGTGGGGGAGACAAGTATGGAAGTACATCAGTCCATCAAAGTACTGAGTATTTAACCTTTCAGACGATTCATCTTTTATCATTTTTAATTATTGTAACATTGTTTGTTTACGCATTTAATCATTTCTTTCATAATTGAATTCAATAATTATTATATTAAAGGGTTGAATGTTTTGTTTTTTAACAATTGAAAAGAAAAAAAATCATATACTTTCAAATGAATACATACATTTGTACATAAAGTTTGATATTCTATTTCCAATGGTTAGAGATTACACTTTGTTTTATTTGTAGCCTTTGAAAGTCAATATAAATTGGTGAAACAGCTCCACCAGACAATACCAATAGAGTACCGAGCTACTTGATCCAACTCTCAGCCAATCATGCGACGCACACACGATCACATGACGACCCAAAACCACCGTCGGTTAATTCATCATGGTTTTGTAGTTTTTGAAGCAAATTTAAAAGTTGGAGCGAGTGGCTCTGTGCTCGATTGGATTGGTCTAGTAAAGATGGCTCTATTACACCAACCATTTTAAATTGAATTTAAAAGTATAAAAAATGAAAAAAATATTGAATTTGGAACATTATTTTTTTAATTCCTGGAACTACAAGATCAAGCTCTATATGCCAAAAAATGTTATTACTATTAATTGAACTTTTTAATAAAGATGTAATTGAAATTATTTATTCAAAAAGATTGATTCAAGCTTGAAAAAAAAAAAAAAGTCAATAAAAAACAACTCAATGCTGTGATGTCAGCGATAAACTTCCATCGAGCAATAATGTAAACGGAACCAGTGACTGTTTACAACCCACAGCTCTGCAGCTCGAAGGTCTGGGGAGTGAACGCAGCTGCACAAGTCACATCGTGTCCAAAATCAAACCGATCAACACCATGTTTCAAATCGAACATCTGGAATCGATGAGAGACCGATTCCATTCAGGAGGGAAAACGTCTTCCTGCTGCTCAGAAACCTTGTGTTTCGGGGAATATCAGCTCTTCAGGAGCGATCGGAGAGGAAGGATCTCCAGCATCTCCAGAGACGGAGCCATCATAGCAGGGGCCCGGGACACTCCCTGGACCCGGAGAAACGGCCTTCGCTCGGCATATGAAGCTCTGACATCAATCACGGCGACTTCCTCCCAGACGGACGAGGAAATAACGAGCGCTACTCGTGGAGCTTCTGCCCAGAGTCGAGCGGCGTCTGCTGGGGTCAGCGCACTGAAGGGGGGCGTCGAGGTAACCGGAGGACCGGATTGAGACGTTGACCTTTCTGGCGAATAGACGGAGACGGTTTTGATATTTCCCCGAACGAGAGAGCACTTCATGATCGGAACAAAAGGTCGACGGAATCATCTCCATTAGTCCACTTGTCCGGGACGTTTCTACATAACAACGTTGTTGTTTTTTCCGGCTCCTGTCCTGAACCCACATAAATGAAGTTTCTTTTGTAGATCAGAACTGGGTCGCACGAGTTTTCATAAGCAATTGATTATCAAAACATTCTGTCAAAATGTAGTTAAAATGCTAAGAAAAAGTAAAAGAAGTCGTAACTGATTAAACTTGATTTTAAACGAAAATATGTCCAACTTTAATAGCTGCTGGAGTCACTGTATCCTCTCGTCCTCAGACGTTGCAGAAATCTCGCGGTATGGCATTGTTCCTTTAGCTAATCGGGACGTAATGACTAAATGAATGCCATCTAGTGGCCGGAGGTTAAATTGCAAACACAAAGATTTTCCTGTTAATTGTTATATATTTTTAAACCTAATTATTCAACTGTATACACACTTTTTTTTAAATATTAACTACTAATGATTAGCATAAATTATTATTTGAAAGCCAAATAAAATACATTGCTTTAGTGCTGTTGAATATCAATAAAGTATAGTGGAAAGTATTGTGTGTAAATTTAAAAACAAAACCCATATTTTGCAGGTAATACGTGTCTTTAAAATATAAACCTTTAAATAAATGTGAACTTTTGCATTAGCGTTTGCTCCAAGTACCTGGACCCCCGAGGAAGTTGTGGACTTGATGTTTCACAGTATTGGATAGTAACTAAGAAAGACGAAGAGGAGAATGAAGCCAGAGGGGAAGAAGATTAGAAAGTAAAGCTTTACAGAACAATAGTGATGATTGACATCATATAAGGTTTAAAATCTTCTCGGAAAAGATCTGTCGTGATAGTTTGAAACAAAGTGAGATTGCAAGATCCCAACCATGACTGAGGACGAGAGGATACAGAGACTCCAACAGCTGTTAAAGCCGATGTTTAGACATATTTTGGCTTGAAAACAAAATTACAATTAATGTGCAAATATTCCCGAGCTATTCAAAGTTTTCATTTTTTGTGCTGCCATTAAACTTCCGTCCTGCCGTGCGATGACTGAGGACAAGAGGATACAGTGGACTCCAGCAGCTTTTAAAGCCCATGTTTATATGTTAACATGCAAATATAAACGGTGTTTGTTCATTATTGTTGTCAAATTAAGCTTCCGGCCACTAGATAGCAGCAGTTGTTACGTCCTCTGCAGCTAAAGGAAGAATAAAATCCTGCGAAATCCCAGCGATGACTGAGGACGAGAGGATACAGAGACTCCAACAGCTCTTAAAGCTGAAGTTTGTTCATATTTTGGTTTGAAAACAAATGAAAGCAGTAAAAACTTCGTCAAGAGTCATGTGGTCTGTAAATTCTGCAACACCAGAGTCAAGTACTGGACAATACTACACATATATATATGTATACTTATATATATATAAGAAGGAGCTGTCTCGTCTGCAGTTGATTCAGAACTCTGCAGCGAGAATTCTGACCTGCTCAAGTAGGAGAACTCACATTTCTCCGATCCTTAAAACTCTTCACTGGCTTCCAGTTTCTTTCAGGATCAACTTTAAAATTCTGGTTCTTACTTTCAGAGCTATTCATGGTCAGGCTCCTCCTTACATCACTGATCTGATCCAGCCTTACACCCCAGCTCGGGCTCTGAGGTCTGTGGATCAGAATCTACTGATGGTTCCACGCACACGACTCAGGACCAGAGGAGAGAAATCTTTTCAGGCTGTTGCTCCTAAGCTTTGGAACAATCTTCCTCTCTCTTTGCGCTTGATGGATCTACTGACTCCTTTAAGAAACATCTTAAGACGTTTCTATTTGTGCAGGCTTTTCCTTGAATTTCTCGAACTTGTTGTTCTCGGTGTTGTCTTGATCTTTGAAGTATGTACTGTTTTGAGTATTGTTTTGATTGTTAAAGCGCTTTGTGACCCTGGTCTCGAAAAGCGCTATATAAATAAATATTACTTACTTACTTACTTACTTATATATACTTCTTCCTATAGTATCACTATTTATTGTATCGCTGCCCCTGTATCGTGATACAAATATTCTTGCCAATACACAATCCTATTAATGGAAGTGGTTATAGAACTTACACAGAGAGAGGAGGAAGAATATGTTGCAGATCATCATTGACCGAACTAAACCTACTCGAGGCTCATTTGGATGCAGTGACATTATGGAAACAAATGCCATCTTTTAAGACCCTTCAGCCCGAATAATACCATCGCGTCCATACGGCTGCTTCATAGCCCGAGATAACACGCTGAATTATTGAATACCACCGCGTCCCATGTCGTCTCAGGACCACGGTGGCCGACGCCGGCGTCGAACCCACGACTGAGACGCTTGAAAGAGCCACATTTCCCAACAGCAACAGAAACATTTGCCACTCAAATGTCCGTCTCCGCCTGCAGAATTCATCCGACGACGACGATCTGCCGGCAATTAATTAGACAAAACCCCATCAGTTGATTGAATAAAAGAACGAGAGCCACGACAGTGAAGATTTAATATCGTCAAGGATTCAAGACTGAGAACCGTTGACTGAATTATTGAATCAGCTCAAATATTCGTCGTTTGTGTCTCAGTCAAATCGACGGATGCAAGCTTTGATTATGATTAATCACTTCATTAGTGTTTTTACAAGATTGACACCGTTTTAAACACACGAGGGGCAACATGTGACATTCAAGCACACCAGAAAGCTGCAGTTCATCAAGTGTCCACTGGAGGCTCGCTACAAAAACACTGGGGCCACTTTCACAATCAGCAAAAAATAAAAACAAAAAGAAAACTTAGGGAATAAAACGTACTGAAATCCTGGTTTGGGTAAATCTGTTGATACAATAGGTATCACAATACAGGGTCAATGATACGATATATAGTGATACTGTAGTAACAAGTATATATGTGTAGTATTGTCGAGTACTTGACTCTGGTGTTGTAGAATTTACAGACCATAGGACTCTTGACGAAGTCGTAACTGATTTCATTTGTTTTCAAACCAAAATATGTCCAAACATCAGCTTTAAAAGTAGCTGGAGTCACTGTATCCTCTCGTCCTCAGTCATCGCCAGAATCTCGCTGGATTTTATCCTTACTTTAGATGCGGAGAACGTAATGACTGCTGCCATCTAGAGGCTAGATCGCAGTGTCCTCTCGTCCTCAGTCATCGCCGGGACCGCACCGTTACTTTAGCTGCAAAGGACGTAATGACAGCTGCCATCTAGTGGCCGGAGGTTTAATTGCAACACAAAAATGAACAAATGCATGTTAATTGCAAATGGAAAATAAATATTAAATGATTTTAAATAATACACACGTCATTAAAATATACACGATAAATGAATTTTGGTAGACGAATAAAAATTATTTGAAAGATAAATACGTGTATTATTTTATATTATTTTAAATGGCTACACTGCTGACGAATATCAATAAGGTTTAGTGAAAAAAGAATTGGGATTATAAATTGTATCAATATTTTATGCTCAAATCTAAATCTGGCCGAATCTAAACTGTATTTCCAAGATGGCCGCGACCACAGATGGGCTTGAGAAGCGTTGGTTCAGTAACGGATCAGTCTCTGCAAGTCTTCGCACAAACGTAGTGGAACAAGTTTTTAAGTTTGAGGTTCTACATCACACACTTCCCACCATCCTTCACATCAGCAGCGACTCACAAATCAAAGCCCGGAGACACTTCTACACACAAGTGTGTTGTTTTCGTCGCACACTTTCTCATCAGCTTCCCTCCGACCGCGGAGACAAATTGTGTTGACATGGCGACCACACTGCAGCGCCGCCAGCCCGGGCGATAAACACGGCAACTGTGGCGACCTTGTAAAAATCAAGCTCATTGTGGGGTTGGATCATGTGACGCGGGGCGACCCGGCCGGCGTGGACCTGCTCCCTCGCCCGAGATAAAGGGATTTCAGACCCACGTGCGTCTTCAGATTAGAAGATCCTGCGGCGAGATTGGACTCAGCGAGTCCTCGCCGCCCTCGTCGCCCTCCGTCCTTGTGACTCGCAGAAAGTGGAGCACGGCGGGACCTGTTTTCGGAGGATGTTGGCTGGTTCTCGGCGAACCTGGCAGACCATCAGTCCAGCCTCCCATGGAGATCCACTGCTCGCTACAAACACGTCTGATCCGTGTAATGCGAAGCCTTCGAGTGAGGCTGGCACGAGCGTCCACTTCTTCTGAGAACCTCCAGAGTAGAACCTGTGTCTCCTCACGTGTGTCTTTACTTTCACCGCACACTTCACCAGATACACAAAAAGTGTGTGTCCGGAGACGCCACTGTCTCTTCCCATGAGAAGGTTGGTGGTTTGAGTCCGTGTGCTGACCCGCCTGAAATGTCAGACGTCCGACGACATTAGTGGACGAGGAGGTGTTTTTAAGATGTGCCGCGACAGATCCGGTGATGTTGGGAGAGTAACGGATGTAAAGGTCGAGCACAAAAGGAAAGAGACCGTGTGGAAAATATCGATTCACTTTAAAATAGCAATGTTTGTCTTACAGAATACCAAATCTTTAATTAATTAAAATAAATAACGATTAAAATAAATAAATAATTCATTTATTTTTGGCTTTCAAGTCATATTTTATTTTCTATCATTTATTTGTTTGTGTGTAAATGGTTAATTGTTTATATAATAAAACATTTTGATTATTTTTATTTACAATAACATGCAAATATTCACAGCGTTTGTGCACTTGTGATTTGCAAATCAACTTGCTAAAAGATGGCAGCAGTCATTACGTCCTCCTTAGCAACAGGATCAAGAAAATCCTGCAGGACCCCAACCATGACTGAGGACTAGAGGATACAGTGACTCCAGCAGCTTTTAAAGCAGATGTTTGGACATATTTTGGTTTGAAAACAAATTAAAACAGTTACAACTTCGTCAAGAGTCATGTGGTCTGTAAATACTACAACACCAAAGTCAAGTACTCGACAATACTACACATATATCCCTCTTACTACACTATCACTACTGTATATATTGTATCGTTGCCCCTGAATCGTGATACATGCATCACCAGATTCTTGCCAATACAAACTTCTATCAATGACGCAGAAATGGTTATAGAGCATTCACAACCATTGGTATATAAGGTTGTATCGTAGGAACTACAATATGTTTGTAGTATTGTCCAGTACTTGACTCTGGTGTTGCAGAATTTACAGACCATATGACTCTTGACGAAGTCGTAACTGCTTTCATTTGTTTTCAAACCAAAATATGTCCAAACATCATTATTAAAGCTGCTGGAGTCACTGTATCCTCTCATCCTCAGTCATCCAGGATCTCAGAGGATTTAATTGTTTCTTTAACTGAACATGTCTGCTGCCATCTAGAGGCCGGATGTTTATTTGCAAGACAAAAGTGAACAAATGCTGTAAATATTATTGTATCACCAGATTCTTGACAATACACAAATATATTAAATAAAATAAAAAACTATAATAAAATTGTCAAGAATGTTAAGAATGTTTGAATAATGATATATGGTGTTGTGAATTTTTTTTTTCCGAAATTCCTTAAACCCCTTATTAGGTTCATGATTTCAAGGTAAATGCTGAATAGTTACATTGGTGGTATGTTTGAGAAGTTGCTCTGAACTATTCATCACGACCTTGACCAACAATGTTTCTCTTTACTCAGTTGTATCCACCTGCTCCACCACGTCCACACCCTCTTCTTCGACTACCTCTTAGCGATCTTGTCCAGTGACAAATGACAGTTAAAAGTATAATTTTTCTTCTACGACACTTTTATCGCTACGATTCGTGCAACATATCGACGAACGACACACGAACGGGTCGGTCTTTTGTTTGCGTGTCATGTCGATGAGCAGGTGTAAGAAGCATTCGGTGACTCAAGTCGTTAAATATCCTCCTGGACGCTACAATTCCTGACAAAAAAAAACAGCACTTTTGGCAAAAACACGTCTGCGAGACAACACGCCTGGGATGAGGTCAGCGTATAAAGTGCTGGAGCGCGGCGAACACGGCCGGCCTCTGTAATTACTGGCTCTTAGGTGTCATCGCGGCGCTCCTGGGTTTTGCACGCATGGACGCCGCGAAGTGACAGAGCGAGCGGCTTCATCGGCGCCGAGACGGAGCGGCAGACGCCGGATCGTATTTGCCGCTCGAAACATACGGAGAGGATTCTGACAATTTCCTCCGTCTACATTCAAAACAGACGTGTCTGAGCGTGTCGCATGTGGGACGCCTCGTCTGTTTGGATTGGCAGGAGATGGATGTTTCAGGGAAGGAATATTCACACACACACACACACACACACACACACACACACACACACACACACACACACACACACACACACACACACACACACACACACACACACACACACACACACACACACACACACACACACACACACACACACACACACACACACACAGACACACACTGAAGCTGACGTTTGTGATAGCAACTTCCTCGTGTGCACAACGAAACATGACACGCCTGGAGTGAAGACGGGGAAATGAAGGAGACGACAAATCCCTGCCGTCCGCGAGGAAGAAGCGACCAGATCTACAGCAAACAGACATTTTTTTTTTGTCTTGGATGAAATATCCACAGCTGAAGATGCGTCAGAGTGTGTGTGTGTGTGTGTGTGTGTGTGTGTGTGTGTGTGTGTGTGTGTGTGTGTGTGTGTGTGTGTGTGTGTGTTGATGGGAACCGTGTGTTGTTTATTCCCGCCTGCGCTTCTTCTTGTGCATCTTCGAGCAGACGAGGTGGAGCGCCGACTTCACCGTCTACGGTTCTTCAAACAGTGACTCCGGTCCAGACCAGGGGGCGAAGTGAGGTGCAGGGGCCACATGCAGCCCTTTCGATTTATTTAAGGGGCCTCAGGAGTTAAGAAAAATAAAATGGAAGAAATCACGATGGTCATTATCAACCAGTGCACTTGATAACAGGGGTTTGTTTTGACAAGAAACTGGTGATAATGAAACATACAATATGTTACGATGCTGTAGGAACCGAGATTTATTGTGATTCTTTAATTAATAAATAACTTAACCTTCATAACTCAATGATGTCACAATTGGATATTGATATAGTATTGTAGGCTTGTCAAAAGTTTTGAAACTCAAAAGTATGTTGTTTTTTCAGTTATTACATTTATTTTGCACAAATGTTTTCATTATTGTTTTTTAGTTTTCTTGAAATTGAATTTAGTCACTTTTTTTTTTATTCTTGTGGTATCGAAAATGGTACGGAACATCGAATATTTCCTGAGTATCGGTATCTTGATAACCCTACGGTGTTGTGCACAAAGAATATTGCGATATTTAAGTTACATCTTACGATATTTTGGATTTCCTACATTCAGATTCAACTGTCCAACAATTAACGGACAGAAACTTACATCACAAGTGTGCAAGTTTTTACGATTAATCACGTCTGAGTGGCTTTTATTGCATTAAAAAAATGGTATAAAATTCACTTAATGTAACAAATAACCAACAGAGAAAAGGTCCTTCAGAGACAAAGCTTTTATCTTTCTTGTTCTATTATTATGATTCATTATTCAATATTAAAGACCATTTTAAAAATTTGCTCTTCAAAAAAAATTTCAAGAGGAAATCATTTGGTAAAAGTAGATGTTTTGCTATCGGAGAATTTTACACTCGAAACACAGGAAAGAAAAATTTCTCTCGATTCTTTCGAACTACTTGACTTTGAATATTTGTATTTCTCCAAAAGATCCGTCATTACTCGTTACGTTGACAATAAAAAGGTTTACGAAAAGTTGCCCATTTTCTGGAGGGTTGTATGTACTTTAGAAGTCGTCCATGTCGCCTCGCTGGGATCAAACCCTTCTTTATTCTGCGAGAGCTGCAAGTGCGACGCCAGCATGTGGAGCCCATTATAGGATTGGAACGGAATCAGGAAAGTTTTAATGAAAGATACACGAGATGGCAGCTTTTAACCCTTTCAGCTGCGCCTCAGGATTTAGACTTTGCTCCACGTCTAATGCAAGTCAGCGTTCACTCAGAAAATAGATAAAAAAAGCTTTTCCTTCACAACCTTTACATCTTTCTGTAAATACTTTTCTAGTTTCAACTTTGTCAAACCTGATATATCTGAACTAAATTTACTTTTCATTCCACTAGTTAACCTAGAGTACAGACCAGAAACATGGATGTTTATTGATGACTGAGGATAACTCGAAGAACTAGTGACCTTTCCAGGGTGTTTCTATGCCTGCTCCCCAAGGTAGCTGGGATAGTGTCCAACCACATAACCGTATTGAGGGTATATGAGGAAGGAAATTAATGAAAATGACATGAAAGTTCTGGCCACGAGTAGCAGCGGTGAAGCCATTCTTCAAAATGGTTCTGGATCCAGATGGAACTTGGTTAAAAAGTATTCATTTCGTGGTTCCCGTTATAAACTGTCGGACTGTGGGTCTGTGATCGACCCCCGTACGTCAGGCTGAAGGACGTCACGTCTGACACTGTGGTGTGCAGTACAGGAGCACCTCAGGGGACAGTACTGGTCCCTCTCCTCTTTAACAATCTACACTTCAGATCTGCTACAACTCAAGAGCCAAGTCTCGCCCAGAAGTTGCTGACGACCCCGCCCTTGTTGGATGCATCATGGTCAACAACGAAGACGATTATAGGAGTCTGAAACGTGACTCTGTGGACTAGACTGAGAGGAACCACTTGCAGCTGAACACCAAGGACCTGGTCTTGAACTTTGGGAGGTCCAGGACAAAGCCAAGTTCAGTGTCCATCCAAGGTGACGAGGTTGGGAACGTTTCTTTGGTTTAGATGAACTCAAGACAACCATATAACCTCCATACGGGGGTAGCTGGAGTATAAGGGACCACTTCGGGTTGACGAGTGTTCCGCTAGCTAGCAAGCTACACTTTCTTATCCGGACTAGTGCTCAATGTAGTGTCATCAAGTCTTCCCTCCGCTCTTCAAAGAGAAACGATCAGGGCTACACGACAATAAATGACTTCGCTGATCTTTCAAAATTCCATTTGTCTATAATTACCAGCAGCGAAGGTTGTTGTACAATCATCGCTCTCACACTCTTGTGTTCGCGACTCAAGTCTATTAATCTTGTCACAACCTTCTGGTCGCGGCATTAGCCGGTACACAGCGCGGCGGTAATTGAACGCCCGCTAACGACTCCTGTAACCCTCGCATTCCCGTCTGTCCGTCACGATTAGCGAACGACGAGGTCTTTCTTCTGGGCCAGTAACCGGGACGGACAGAACTTTTCTTCCAACGTCCTGGAGCGTGCGGGCGATGGAGCCGTGAGGCTGAAGGAGTTGATGTGCTGTAATTTCTCGCCCATTGTTCGCGCTGTTGTGGCGTCGAGCGCCGGTGAGTGGCACCTCCGCAGGGCGCCGCGGCCCGGTTTTCTTTCGGGTTGAGTAGGCGGGTCTGTGCAGGGATTTAGGTGGGCACTGGAGCGTATCTAACCTCGCCAGCAGTTGCCCCCCCCCCCACGCCCAGCCCGCCGCCTACCTCCCCACTATTTTCTGCAACGTGATCCACACACCGCCAAGGTCAGTGGATTAGCATGCATGAACGAAGGTGCACAATATCCAGCGAATGCGGGGCGAAGGTAAGACGGGGAGGACAGTATGTACAGTGGTGTGACCTGTGGCTCGACAAGGATTCGTCATTTCTGCATGAGAACGTCTGGATTCTTTCAGAGCCGACGGCGTCCTTTGCAACCTGTAATGTGGTCGCAGTGAAAATCTGAATTTCCATCCTCCTCCGGGTTTTGGTCACCATGACAACGTCACCGTGTGACACGGTATAATTACAGCCCGACGTCCAGCAGGACTGAGGAATATCATGTACACTTGGCTGAGACCATTTGTGTCAGAAATAAATATACAGCAGTCCCTCGGTTGTTGCGATTTCTGTCACATTCTGAAAACCACTGCATCAAACAAAATCTCAACAAAGACGTGACCGTTTTATTTTTTATCTTTTTTAAAGTAATAACATTTATTTGAAAATCGACGAACCGTCCTTCTCAACGACCCTCTCTGAAAAGCTCCCATAATGCTTTGCCACCAAGCCAACCAAGCACACATGTCGATGTAAAATTCAAATGGAGATGAATGTGTTGAAAGGCATCATGGGAGTTTACCGTTTTGAAAATGAAAAATTATTTTCTAATGAACTTTAGACCAGGAGTTTTTTGTTTCTTTAAGTCGAGAGAGTATCAGGTTTTCTCCTTGAAATGGGCTGGTGGTGGAGTCAGGACTGTAGACTTCTGGTCACCTGATGCATGTGATTGGTATGTTTTTTTTACCTTGCTTTTAAATCTTAAATAAGTAGAATTATATCATGGGTTTATTCAGATTATTGTACGTCTGTAGATTTGTTGAACTGAACCACGAGGAATTTTCAATTTCAATTTTAACTAGAAAAATGACAAAACTCACGGTTGTCAACTTTAGAAATATGTAAGAAATCTAAAATGACAGTAAATGTTATTATTTTAAACTATAACCACTTTCACTCCTGGACTTTTATCGTTCAGTTTTCTACCAGTTGCAGGTGTTTTATCTTCTTTACTAGAACAGTTTCTGGCCCAAAATAGAAGTAATATTGTTATTATACATTGTTTTCGAGTATTATTTGTGCTCAATAACTAAACTCAAATTTCAATCACATGCTTTCTATTCATCTTACCCCCTCTCAGTGAACTCATCTAAACAGCTCCCTGCATCAAGATGTACAATAATTGAGTTATTCTACTTTTGACGCCGGCGTTACTGCAGGTGTTTTGTGTTTGGGTGAAACAAAAAATCTTAATAAAAAGAACAAAAAGTTAAAAAACATTACAGTAGAACTTCTTGGTACTACCGTAATATCAGTTGTATGAGTGCCAAGCCTCCATTGTCCAATGTTGTTCATGTATTTTCAATTGTCGCTTTTGAATGTTTTTTGAGTAGTCGACAAGGATAATAAACAGTTTTTTTTGTGCGGTGAAAACACACTTCCTGCGCCTTTAAGAAGAAGCACAGCCGAGCGAGGCCGAACCCAGACGCTTGTCGAGCCAAAGAACTGAACCTGTTTCTAATTGTCAACTCTCCAGAATCCTCCTTTTTGTTCCGAGGAAAGAGGAAAAAAAGCAATCGGTCCAGTAGCAAAGCAAGTTCATGTCTGAGAGCTTTAGAAAAAACATACTCGCAGCACGCCGGAGTGATGCTTCTCGTCCCATGATCCTTTGTGCCGCTTCTCTGCACAAGAGTCGTAATGAAAAACAGATCCCGCCGCAGCGACCGCACAAAAAAAAGAAAACCCTCCACTTACTACACATGAGAGATTAGCTACTCATTAGAGAGAGGAGGACAGAGCCGGAGAAGAGGAGGACAAAAGTAAGATGCTTTCTTTTTTCTTTCCAGGGAAAACAGCCGTCCTCTCTCCGGCCCCTCCTCGTGGAGCAGTTCAGAGTTGAAGAGGCTGCTTCACAAAGTTTCCTTCAGTTCTGAGCTGCAACAGTCTTTGTTACGACAGATTTTATACTCCATGTTTCACAACTGTTTCTTTGACACTTTCAGGTTCAAGGCTTTTACTGTTGGAAAGACAACACTTGTCTCACAGTCTGGTTCTGGTCCAGAAGACACTGAAGACTCAAGAAATATTTTAAGTCATTTTTTGTTAAAGCAAAGACAAAATAAAACTATCAAACTGCTAGATTATCATTTATTTTGTTCTTATTGTTTCCATAAGTCATTGCTAGTTAAACCTTAATTCAGTTAAAATTTGAGGACTTTTCTTCCTTATTTGTGTTTATTTATCGTCTTCTAATAAAGTGAAACAAGCGGCATCTTTTTTTAAATACATATTTGTACACAATTTAAAATTGTAATCTTCATCAGAAACGTATAACAATATAATTAAAAGATCTGCAATTTAGAAACTATTTAATTTCATTTAATTTATTTTTCCTAATTTTTCTCGTTTCTCAGGTTTATATACATTTTACTGAATATATTTTGTACATTTATTTATTATTATATATATTTTATTTTGCCCTCATTTTTATTAGTTAATACTTGGCTAATCCTTAATATATAATACCGTTTTAAGTTTGAAGAATGTTCAAATGTCTTTCTTCTCTATCCCACTAATTTAAAGAAACAAAAAAAAAGTTTTTAAATGTATTTGATTGTATATAAATATTAAAATATATATATTTATTTGTATATATCATATTTGAATTATTAGATTTTATCTCCAAATGTTGTTCTTGTTTCTCACGTTCATACATTCTTTTTATTTACTATATATCATTAACATTATATTATGTACATTTTATAAAATTCTATTTTCCTGGATGAACTTCCACTGATCTTGTATGCAGTGTGTTGTGTGACTTCCTGAGCACACGTGCAAATCCTTATTGTGATCCACGATATTTCAAATGCTAAAAAAAGACTTGAATTTGTGTCACTCTTGGAGCATGACAGTAAAATCACTAGTCGAGCTATACTTGGCCGATGCCTTAAATAAATATAGCTAGAATTAAAATAAAATTCAATGCTAATCACGTCCCATGATGCACTTCCCCAGATGTTCTTCGGAAGCAAAGATTAAAATTTGCGTAACATTGCCGCGAGCCAATCAGAAGGCTCCGCTGAAACACATTTGTAGCTCTTTAAACCGGTGCATCTTCGGCCAAGTCGCCCATTAACCACTTGAAGCCGTGCTGTGAGCGGCGCTGGCAGCGACACAAGCGTACATGTGGAACACGCCTCGCAGGGTTGGCGCCGCCGTGGGAAAAAACAAGCGTCAAATGTTGGGAATGAAAAACACACATCCTTCCGCAGCGTGTGTGAGAATCTATGGATTCCTACCTTTTGGCGCAAGGAATTGTGGGAGATATTTACACGACTGTTTGAACCAGAAACATTCTAGTAACACAAACGTGAGCTACACACAACAAAAGCAGTAAATTGCATCACCTCACACACAAACACACACGACAATCAATAAGATGCAGATGAACAGATGATCAGGTTATTATCGATGTGTTTCTAGTTGATTAGTAAATGATAACATATAGTAGATCACATGATCGACTCTATACTTTCTCACCTGAACAGGTTTGTTTATTAGTAAACAAACAAATTATAGCTTTCCATGGGATTTATAAGTCGCTTCTGATGGTGTTTGTGACGTGTAGTAGTACTATTGCGATAGAGAGTAAATACTCGACTTCAGGAATAGTACTCTTAGGACATTGTACTAGTAGATTGATGTCTCTTAATTCTTGAGTTAATAAAGTTAAGATAATAATTTACTTTATTATTCACTCATGGATAAAATTCAATACTTCAATTTTAATTTTCTTACGGATGTTTTCTTTGATGTTTTTTGATGTTGTTTATGATAAATTAAATAAAGTTGTTTTATTAATTTGAAGCTCCTGGATTCCACTGCATCCTCTCATCCTCAGTTATCACCGGGATCTCATTAATTGCAACACAAAAATGAACAAACACTGTGAATATATAATACATAATATAATATGTTCTTTATCTTTAGGCTTAGATTTTATCATCTTGTTATTTCTCTTTATTACTTTGTTCTTATTCTTATTTTTATGAATTACTGCTGTATTGCTGTGTCTAATTGGAAAAAAAAAAGGTCAGTAAAGTTCTACATAACATAACCTAATATTTACTTGCCAATTCCAAAATTAAACAGTTATACATACATTTTATTTATATACATAAATTTGAAATATAAACCATAAAAAAACCATGATAAACATAAGATATGAGTCCAAATTTAAAAAATAAATGATACTGCGTTTTTGAATATCGAAAAAAATATGCAATATTCAAGTGTATCAGAAGCATTTTTGGTGTACTACTTACTGCTGTAACTAACTGGTAGTAAAGTGGTTGCACTTTTATGAAAAGTGCCCATACTTCGAATCCCGTCAGGGACCGTAAATAATGTAAAGTAATTTTCTTAATTTTATTATACATTATTTCAGAGTCAAGAGCACTACCCTCCTTGAGGGAGGTATGTTCCGTGTCAGTGCCTGTCAGGCTGATGTCATTACAGTGTTTTTAAGGAGTCGGTAACGTAGCTCTCGGCTAATGAGAGCGACGAGAGCGTCTCTGGTTTCCACTCCTCAGGTCCAGTTACTTACTGTACGGGAAACTGATGCGCGGCGTGACGTCGTCCTCCGTGCTCGCCACCAGCTGTGGGCAGCCGGCCAATAGCAGCGCGGCGCCCAGATGACACTGCAAGATCACGGTCAGGGTCCACATCGTGCCGGGGAAAACCGGGAGTCGCTTTTTTTGAATATTTCCTTGGCGTTTATTCTCGCACTCCCATCCTCCCGCCGGCGGCGTGGGAGCGAAGGCGTCCTTGACTGGGCTCTGGTCGTCCCACAGGTCCTCACGAGCGGTTAGCGAACGCCTTCGCGCCGCGAGCAGGAATCCCGGCTGGATTAGACGCTTGTTTTCATCTCCTCATGGTGCACGTCGGAGGATCAACGCTAAGCTCAGAACCAGCGCCCGTTTAGTCAGTCATTAAGGACCTGGAGGGAGCAGGAGAGCATTGTTAGAACAACACAAAGTAGATTAATCCACGAGTAGAAGAGTTCTTCAGCATCCTAGACACATTTGGTCCTGCAACTCACGTTTCCTGCTTCACATTCAGGAATATTTATGGGCTCTTATCAGACGGTCGGTTCTGACAGAAGAACCTCTTCTCGACGTGTCGGCCTCTCAGGAACATGCTGCTATCAGTTCACCAGATAACAACTACATTAACTCACACTCTTGTCAGGAGGGTCGGCGTCTCGTTCAGAACGTCTTATTTACTGCGACAAACTCACGTTATTAATAGAAAACTAACATTAAAGGCTCATATCGAACAGAGTTCTGTCGCTATCGATGAAAGATAAAGTGGCTCATGTAGCGATTTAGTTGCTTATGAATCTAATATGACGACTGACGAATGACCAGCACACACGTGCGATATGCATATCGAAAACATATACGATAATTTATAATTTTCTATTCTATAAATCAAGCATTAAATGCCCACCTCGATCAATCAGTGTCAAATTCTGTAAAGTCAATTAATTGAGAAAATCAATTTGTACTTCTATGTCTCGTTGTCGTTTACGTCTCCGTCCGTCAGTGAACTGTGCGGCGCAGCTTGCTAGGCTTGGTTGCTATGGCGACGTGTCTTGCTGGCCCGCTGACTTAGCTCAGTATATTAAGGAAGTAATACTAACTTATGATCTAGTCAAACACTAGTGATCCAGTCACTCGTCTCTTTCAACCTCCTTTGTTAAAGCAACATATCGTACGAACTTTTCATCTCGTCTCAGTTGTTTTCTTATAAGATCGTGAACTTCCAAACAATGCTGTGTCTCAAATCGCATACTTGCGTACTAAAAGTTAGTATTTTTAGTGCGTTAGTGCGTCTTAATTCTTAGTATGCGAAATTTAGTGCGCCATGCACACTAAATTGGCGTACTAACACGCCCACAAAACTTCGATGGACACTAACCACACTAAACAGTCGCCATCTTAGTGACGTTTTAAACGGAAGTTACGTCATATATAAATGCATATATATTCATATACTTACAGGTGTATTTTCAGCAGCAGTATGAGGATAAACACGTCTTCGCTGCTGATACCAGCTTAAATATCTCGCAATTATTTAGATTCTCATATTTTTTCTTTATTTCTTTTTCCAAAGTGCTGCGAGCAGGTGTCGGCGATAGTGTTCAAACAGCAGGTTGAAACATCGTTAAATAGAAGTAGAAGAAGAAGCTGTCATGTGATTTCCGGTTAGTGTGTAGCAGCAGTGTTTGATTTGAGACATACTATCTGTGGAGAATTTGCGTACTAGTTAGTATGTACACTATCCTGATGCATACTAACTTCTAGTATACTAAGAGAAGTATGCGATTTGAGACACAGCACAAGTGTAAACCTGTCCGTCTTCGCTGTATGCTAACGAGCTAAGTTGTTAGTGTCATTAATAAAGTGTTATGTGTGCGTGTACAAGGAGGTGGATTTGTTATTGATTTGGCGATATCGCGACGCGCCGGCAGCTCCTCTCTGATGTCTCTGAAAATA
This sequence comes from Callionymus lyra, assembly GCF_982586985.1. Lineage (NCBI taxonomy): Eukaryota > Metazoa > Chordata > Actinopteri > Syngnathiformes > Callionymidae > Callionymus > Callionymus lyra. The sequence continues at coordinate 7,024,509 of NC_141823.1, forward strand.
TCACTTATTACGCTCAGTCTCGCGGGAATTGCATCGGTTTCCCGCGAGACTGAGCGTTATAAGTGATATTTTTCTACGATCATGTCGGCACAGAAGTGCGGAAATAAATAAAAGGGAAATATCGTATCGTTATCCTTCTTCAAACCCCGGGACCTCCACTACAGTACACGCAGCTACATTTTTAGGTGATATCGATATCGCAATACAAGACACCAATATCGAATATCGTGCTTATTTCCAATAAATCAAAACAACAGAACATATTTTAATCTCTTTAATAATTTAAACAATTCTTACAAATGCCCTCCAACACATGTTGAGCGTGTGACTCCCAAAGACAAGTGGTCAAGCTCAGGTTATTCATGTCAAATAATAATCAAGTCAATTCACAAAACACCGCAGAGACGGAGGATGTACATTTGACCAAATTAAAAAAACTCTAATTTCATGTCACAAATTGTTCCGTAGATGTCATTATTGATTGACGTTCTTGAGGCGTCGCATGAAAACCACCTACTTCGACTCCTTCCATCTCCCTCGTCCTGAGACTCATGTATTTGCTTCCACTCCCTGACATTTACCTCTCGTCACTCTTCCAACACACCCAGAGAAAAGAGGTGATTAAGACCAATGACGCGAACACACACTCGCTCACTAGCTTAGAGGGGTTTTAAAGCTCTTAACTTTGAATCAACGTCCAATTTAATGTTTGCTCCGAAAACCACGGCGATGAAAAGACTCTTAAATTCCAGCGTGTTTAACGACGCCGTCATCACGAGACGATCCTGTGGAGGAAGTGAACGAACCTCGACTCTGTCATTTCACTCGAAGAGCAATGAACTCGTCTTTTATTGGCCGGGCGCGAGCTTTTAGGCGACGCCGTGTAGATCTGAGATTTACATCAAATCAAAAGGTTACTTGGTTCAATTACATGTTTCAAACCAGAATAGTTCAGAACCCACGACTTATGAAGACATAAAATACATCAATTTCACTGGTAACACTTTTCTACGGAGTATGATCTGTTCTTACCTCAGATTCAACCTGAAAATAAAGGTTTTAAAGTATTTTCTATAGTTTTTTTTAAATGTGACACAGTTTACACATATAAATTACTTTTGCTACTGACCAATATTTTACATTACAGACATAAATATATATTGTATTTGCAGTGTTATTATTTCTATTTATTTGGGCAAAAAGGTTTCAAAGTGAGTAAATATGACGACTCATGTATATTGTTAGTAATTTAAATCGCATTTTTGTGGAAAATAGCTATTTTGATTTAAAAAAAAAAAAGGATTTAAGAAAATATTGACATGCTTAAATATTGCAATAGTTTTTTCACAATAACATATTGATTTTTTTTTTTATATTAATTTTATTTCACTTTCTCCTCTTGGGAAAATTCCTGTGTTTTAATATAGTCATCTAACATAACAGCTTTGTGTGTTTACTATGTTACAACACTTTTTCTCGCAATAACAGCCTGTAATGAGTCGATAAAGATAAAAAGCTCATTGATATCAACTCAAAAAGAAAAGCCTACTATCCCCGACTAGAATCGTGATGTCAATCGCTACAGTTAATTTGTCAACGTTTATTGATAACAGCATCAAGCAACACAAGTAAAATTCAAACGCAGTGCAAATACACTAAAAAGTTAAGAGATAACATCACCTACTAAATCTTTTTGTAGTTTCAAAGTAATTTTCACCTTAACATACATCATTAAAACTGACGAGAAACGGTTTCCTTCAACTGAGAAAAATCTCTAAACTTAGGAAAATGGTGTCACCACATGATATAGAGTTTATAATCCATGTGTTTGTGTCTTCTCGTCTGGAATATTGTAACACTTTTAGTGTCTGAAAAAGAAGGATCTCGCCTGCAGTTAATAAAAAAACTCTGCAGCGAGAATTCTGAGCCGCTCTAGTAGAAGAACTTACATTTCTCCGATCCTTAAAACTCTTCACTGGCTGCCAGTTTCTTTCAAGATCATTTTATTCATTGATTCATCTGGTTCTTACTTTCAGATCTATTCATGGTCAGACCTTCCATCAGTGATCTGATCCAGACTTACACCCCAGCTCGGGCTCTGAGGTCTGTGGATCAGAATCTACTGATGGTTCCTGAACACGGTTCAGGACCAGAGGAGAGAAATCCTTCCAGACTGTTGCTCCTAAGCTTTGGAACCATCTCTGTGTTTGATGATCTACTATCAGGCATATGAAACATTACAGGAAAGGAAATAAAGCATCTCCTGATAATGAAAGTCTTCAAGAGACATTTTCAGGCTCAGTTACAACAATATTTAAAAGCTTTTATTAAATAAAGAGGAAATTAAAAAGTGTGTAACCAGACCCACAACAACACAGCAGAGCCGCCGTAGAGGGACGTCTTAGTCTGTCCTGTCCTACACAGAGGAGAGACTCTGAGAGTAAACACACACTCACACACACACACACACACTCACACACACACACACAAACACACTCACACACACAGCCTCAGAGTTTGCATCACTGCAAAAGCTCCCAGAAGACCTCGTTCAAATATTTACGGCGGCTAATAAATCCACAACAGTGCGAGACGGGCCGGGGGGAGGGGGCGGGGTCACTGAATGGGCCCCCGATTGTCTGCCAAGATCAGGCCCTTGAGGGGATTTTTAACATCGGATCAACCGGGATTTACAACAACACAACGCGGGATGAGCAGATTTACGACTTCATCATCTCGCTTGTTCGTCGAGCGGCCGGTCCGGCACCAGCAGAACCAGGACCCGCAGGACTGGAGTGGGCGACCTCCGGTGACGACGGGGTGTGGGGGGTACTTTAAGTACTCGCTCGTACACTTTACACACTAGTTCAGCTCTTTATATCCATGTGTGTTTCTTCCTCCGACACCCTTTTCACCTTCAGTCGGTCCGAGCGTGACGCCGGATCATCGACGTCCTGACTGCTGCCATCTTGTGTCGCTGGTCGACTCATCGATCGCACGTTACTCATTAGTGTGTAAGAAAACATCAATACTCTATTAACGAAGTATTGATATTCAACAACACTGTATCCAGTTCAAATCTTAGTTTATTTTGACCAAAGTTCTTTTACGCTTTATACTTAAATAAGTGTGTTGAAAATAATTTTTTTTTTTTTTTTTTACAGTTAATATTAACATGTTTGTTCAATTTGTGTTGCTATTAAACTTCCGGCCACTGGATGGCAGCAGTCCTCCGCAGCTAAAGGAACAATGAAATCCTGCAAGATCCCGGCCGTGACTGTGGACGAGAGGATACAGTGGACTCCAGCAGCTTCTAAAGCTTCAGAGTTGAAAGAATCTAGCGGAGGAAGAATATATCCATACACTTCATTAAAATTATTTTTTAATACTCTAAGGATAGTCAACAGCACTGTATCAATTTTAATTTCAATTAATAAAATATATTAATTTTAAATGTAATCATAGTTTCTTCAATTGTATTCATAAAATAAATACAAAATTACAATTAATGTGCAAATATTCCCAAGCTATTCAAAGTTTTAGTTTTTTGTGCTGCCAATAAACTTCCATCCTGCCGGGCGATGACTGAGTATGAGAGGATACAGTTGACTCCAGCAGCTTTTAAAGCTGATGTTTATATGTTAACATGCAAATATAAACAGTGTTTGTTCATTATTGTGTTGAAATTAAGCTTCCAGCCACTAGATGGCAGCAGTTGTTACGTCCTCTGCAGCTAAAGGAATAATAAAATCCTGCGAAATCCCAGTGATGACTGAGGACCAGAGGATACAGTTGACTCCAGCAGCTTTTAAAGCTGATGTTTATGCATTAACATGCAAATATAAACGTTGTTTGTTCATTGTTGTGTTGCTATTGAGCTTCCGGGCACTAGATGGCAGCAGTCATTACGTCCTCTGCAGCTAAAGGAAGAATAAAATCCTACATAATCCCAGTGATGACTGAGGACCAGAGGATACAGTCGACTCCAGCAGCTTTTAAAGCCGATATTTAGGTTTAAAAACAAGTGAAAGCAGTTACAACTTTGTCAAGAGTCATGTGGTCTGTAAATTTTACAACACCAGAGTCAAGTACTTGACAATACTACAAATACAGTTCCTACAGTATCACAATACATCGTATAGTTGCACCAGTCGCCGATACACACCTCTATTATTTACACAACATGATAAAACGCATAAGATTCAACAAGCAGCAGCGTCCGTCACGTGTCGACCACTTCATCTACACTTTTCAACAGCGCACAGGTTTGTTTGCTTAGTCATAAGTGAGTGATGTCCCCCCTTTGACAGGGGGCGCCCCCTATATTGACATGCGGTACGAAGAGCATGAGTCATACGTGACGCTCAAGAATGTTTGTCCAAGTGAGAGCAGCACCTGAGGAGGAGAAGATGGATGTTCTGCACACGTGTTTCAGTTTAGAGGCCAAGAAGGGCAGAATAACTGACATCGTCTAACTTGACCCTTCAAAGCTTGGCGTGTTTGGTTCAGACACGCGTGTGCTTCTGCGTCAGTCGTGAGGAACCACCGTGTTTACGTCACGGCGCGACGACAGATGGATGTTTACAAGTGGGGCCACGTTAGAGACTGGCTGAGGTACAGGGGCTGTTACATAATGGGAGGTTTTTCAATGGAATTATACAGTTTAAAAAGTAGTGTATTTATTATTAAAGTATTACCTAAAATGTAAAGCGGTTGAGATAACTTTGCTATGATATGACACTTTATATAAAACTTTACTGAATTAAAAACATGATGGAGAGTAGACCATGTTTAGGTCCCTAAAAAACAATAAGATCAATTTAAACAACAAATTAAAAACAAAAGATGCATAAATAAGACCTGAAATCAAGTTTATTGTATAGTTTCTGGCATCCAAGTATAAATACATTTAGTTTGGCCCTTGATTCAGACCTTAGATCATCTGCGAATTGATCGTATTCTTAAGATTAACCGCTTGACTTAACTATAAGTCTACTTAAATCCAAGGTGGATCCACCCAGAGTGGCTCGCACAAACTCGTAGAACTAGAGTTACTTTCAGGTCAAGACAAATCCTGTCTGCACTGTGACAGTTATTAAAGCAAGTACTTATATATGCACAAGGTGTCATCTATATCAGGTCTCAGTTGACATCTAAAATAAGTCAGATATCGTCGGTGTGAGTCAGTAACGTCTGTAAAAAATTGATATCATTAAACTTCATATCGTGGCATAAATCAAATCCCTTCACGGTGGCAGTATAAACCTCTGTGAAAATGCAGAACTTGGATCTTTAAACAGCCGTAAAACGCGGATTTTTAACCACTGCTGGGATGCTGCTTGGCTGCCTCCCCACGCTCGTCCTTCGATTCCAGAAACAATATAACCGACTGATTCTGGCGCTCTGGTCATGTTGTGAAAGTTAGCATTTTTCCATTACACTTTTGTTGAAATGCTAACGCTAGCAGGTGCTTGATGGTTGTTGACAGATCCAATGATCCGTTTGAGAAGCTAAAACAACATTAGATTAGTATAATAATGTGTAACCAACTCCCTATTTTGGCCCCAAGTTCGACGCCCCAGCTGCTGATCCGAGGTCAGCGTATCTCTTTTTAATCTGGCATCATAAATCAGCGCCTCCGTGGACGGACAAACTTCCAGGATCCATTAAGAGTTAATAAGCACGAGTCATGAACACAAAGGCCAGTGATCTCTTCAGAACCAGCCAGATGGTTAGCATTCGTGCCGCTCCGTATGCAGGCGGGCTCACCGCGACCTGACCGACCGGATCGCCCCACGTGGACCCCCCCACCCACCGCCAGATGCAAGAGGAAATATGGAGCCTCCGGGGAGGTGCGAGAGGTTAATGAATCCGGAGCCTAAAGCAATATGGCACCTCGTCTTCACGCGAGTACAAAGAGCAGCAGCAGATGGGTCCCGTGACACCCAAGATTTTGGGTCATCGTCCTGCACCGGTTTAATAAAGCACTAACTTGATAACCAACGATCGCCATGCGTCTTCCTCGCTCATTGAATATTTAATGTCGTGTCATTCACATTTAAAACGTCCTCCGTGTCGCCGCGGTAACTGAACAAATTAGAGCAAAATGACGCTTTGAATTTGAAATCATTTATTACTCCAGGTCCGTCGCGAAGGCGTCGCCTTCCACGAGACGAACGAGGAGATGACGTTAGAATTGTTGGCAGATGGTCACGCAACGGCTCGTGGTGTTTATTCACCGTCCGCTCTACCAGCCAGGTACGCTATCGTACCTGTTAAATATTTATAGCAGCGTTTGTTATTCCGTATCTTCCTTTTCTTTTGATACATCTCCAGATGAACATTTTATTAATCTACTGTAAACACGTCTTCTTCACACGCCTGGTACTTACAGCAGATGGTGCAGGAGAAGTTAGTGCGGCGGCGAGAAGGTCCCGAGTTTAAACTTTCATAGATTTTATGGGTTTTCAACATTGATGTGTGTAAACAGTTACACTGATAATTTTTTTTTTTTTAAGTTTAGAATTGTTTTTATTATCGTTCAACCTTTTTATCCCCTTCCGTGTTCATTTCTTATCTTTATTTATATATATATATATATATATATATATATATATATATATACGCATGCCTACAAGTCATGCTGCTCTTGACCAATCAGGTGTGAGTGTTTTGGTCATGTGATGTGGGAGGGGGGGGGAATGATGTCAATAAAGAAAAAAAAAGACTCATTAACAATAAAAAGTACAACAATTGTATTCATACATAATTGTTTAATGTACTAATACAAGGTTTCAAAATGTAAATTACTAAATAAATATAGTGCGGATTCTTAACATTAAGTGTATTACTATGGAGAGAAGCCTCTAGTGGTTATTTAGCGTAACTTCATGTAACCGGTTACAAGCCTCGACTACATGTGTAGAAAAAATAACCAAAAAGTTCGTAAGCTATGAAGCCAGTGTTCATGATATTACGCCTCATGCAGCTATACTTCGAAGCTGTACTACATTTATTTACTTTTTTTTAAAATTAAAATTAATGAGAAATATTCACTGCATATTCAATGTGTTCATTTTTGTGTTGCAATTAAACTTCCGGCCGCTAGATGGCAGCAGACATTACGTCCTCCACAGCTAAAAAGAACCATCTTATTCTGCGAGATACCTTCAATGTCTGAGGACGAGAGGATACAGTGACTCCAGCAGCTTTTAAAGCTGATGTTTGGACACATTTTGGTTTGAAAACAAATTAAAGCAGTTACAACTTCGTCAAGAGTCATGTGGTCTGTAAATACTGCAACACTGGAGTCAAGTACTCGACAATACTTCACATATATACTCATTACTACAGTATCACTATATATCGTATCATTTCCCCTGTATCGTATCATCAGATTCTTGTCAATACACACCTCTATCAAAATCAGGAATAAAGATACTCAGACTGTCCTTGAAGTGACCTCTGTAAAACTAGAGAAACATTAACAGTTAAACTATATTTGAAGCAAAAGAATGATACACAATTTAACTTCCCGTCCTCAGTGTTTCTCCTGCTCTCCTGAGCTCACGTCGTGTCAATGATGCCGAAGCACTGACAGGACTGTCCTTCCACTGACCTCTCCAGCACAGACCGTCAACGCTGGACCGACCACAAGTGGGTCAGAACAAGCGACGGCACATGAATAAAAACGCTGGTGACGTCACTCCTCGTTTGCTGATTCACGCTCAGACGCAGTGCGAAGTCATCGTGAGCTCAGCCAGAAGCCAAAACGACTGCCACGTTTTTTTTATTTTTAACCTCCTCCTGATTTATTTAGCAGTTAGTCTGCTTTCTAACGCTGGCGCAGAAGCCGACACGTCTCTCGCGTCCCGAGTGGAAACGATGACAAAAGAAGTGTTCTAGTGAAGGGCTTTTGCAGACGCCGTCGAAGAAACTTTCCACATGATAAAGCCCAGGTTACTGCGATGCGCCGGGATAATGGATTACACAGCGGGGTGCTTTAAAATAACATTTTACACCCGCCGTGCCTTCACAGCAGACACACAAACCATAACCGTATATTTCTTCTCTGACGGACTTGCTTTTATTCCTATAAATAAAAAGATTTTCTAGATTCCTGCGGAGATGTGAAAGAAAAATGTAGATTGTGATGCAGCGAGAATCGCATGATGAATGTATCGACCTATAATAAAAGAGTTAGAAGCTGTATTTTTCTTTAGATATACAAGTACTTGTTACATGTTCTGCCACAAAAAATGCTTCCTTTGAGAAACCTGTTATAATTAAAATACAGGAAAAAGAAATTCAAATAAAACAGTATACTAGATATATATGAACAATTTTTTGAACTTGCAAACTCAACATTACATTTTAAAGTGTCATTCTTTTCAACAACCCTCTCTGTAACGCTGACCTGACCACCCCCCCCTAATGCTTTGCCGCCCAGCCCACAGATCACAGCTGTCGATCACTTTTGAAACAGCAACAAAAATGTAAAACAGTTTTGTTGGCACCATAAGTAAGGTAGGTGTGTTAACTAGTAAGTCATATGGATGTGTTTAAAAACATCTTAAGTTGGTACATGATATTCAAATGTCTCATTTATTGCTGCTTTAATAAGACATTATATAATCTTATAATCATATTAACGTTGCGAAAAATAAACCAGGATTTTTAGTCCCATTATAATTAATTAAATTCAAAAGCATGTCCCTCATTGATTCAGATACAAAACATGTTTAAAGCAAATATAGTTAAAGATTAAGAACATAAAATAAACAGGCTAAAACAAACGAGAAAATCTATATACAAACATAGAAAATGGACCTGGCTGAGCTTTACACACAAATTATGTTTTTTTATATTGTTTATGTTCGTTTTCTGTACTAACTGCAAAATGAACTTGTATTTGTATAACATTTATGTTCATTTTATTTATTTATTTCTGTGTTTTCCTTGATTTGTTTGTGTTAAGATTCTCAATTAAACTTAAATAATAATTAAATAAACAAGGTTTATGACACTATAAATGCAAACATTGTTAAATGACATCTATTAAATGTAAGCAATGACACAGTGACCATGTATTTAAAAAATAATTACAAGCAAGTTTGTCACAAAATTCACAGTAATTGAAATGAATACAATACATTTTGAATTACTTACTTAATTAATGTACTTACTTAACTGAAGTTAAGGATGTTAATTTAGTTAACAAATCTGATAAACCACTGAAGGTCAACAATATCATTTTGTTATTGTAGTATAAACTGTTAGTTCACAACAATACAATGTTTGTGTAACTCCACACGTCCCTCAACAAAAACATCCAATCTTTCAAACCAACGAGAACGTTTAAGAGCAGGAAGTCTGACTGAGATATGGCTGAAATCTCCACGTCATCTTGAGTGCTGCATTAGGACCTGGCATGACCCGCTCCGGCGAGAACTATCTCCGATCTCCAGGATTTCCTCTCGCAGAAGCCGGTGAGTGGGTTTTAAATGACCGGTTTACACGGAGTCCTGTTCGCCGAAAACACAATACGGGGACAATGAAAATGGACTTAGAGGACATTGAACACAACATTCTTCTGGCTGTTCTCATACAGTCGATCTTTACGACTAACCAGCCAGATGAAAGAGAAGGAAACGTTGACGCCAACGAAAACAAGAATGTGTTTCAGTTTTGCTTTGTATCGGAGTCAGCGACAAATGCCAAGAATTTTAAACAAGTCGATGAAGTTCGTTGTGATGATTTGGATCTTGTCGTCAAAAGGTTTTTATGGCATTTAAAAAGTTTATGACGATTCAAAATGTTGTGTATTTTACAATCTCTTGTTAAATAATACAGTGCATTACTTGGAAGGAAGCCGCTCACATGGAACCAAGCTCGACAGCATCAAAGAGCAAATGGCTACATTAAAAGACTGAAGGAAGATTTGCTCCTGAAATATCTTTTGGGTTTAAGTTTGAGCAGATTGAGGGACAATGATTCCTGGCAAGAACATGGCGATACAATACGTATCACGATACAGGGTCAACGATACAATATATTGCGATAGTTGTGATCCTGCAGTCGTCGCCGTTTTTCAAACCAAAATATGTCCAAACATCAGCTTCTGGAGTCGACTGCATCCTCTCATCCTCAGTATATCATTCTTCCCTTGCCTGCGGAGGACGTAATGACTGCTGCCACCTAGTGACCGGAAGTTTAATTGCAACACAAAAAGGAAAAAATGCTGGGAATATTTAAATGTTTATTGTAACTAAACATATATATTATAAACACTTTATTCAAATATAAACCATAAAGTAGGGCTGCACGATATTGCAAATATGTGCGATATTCGATATTGGTGTTGAATTGTGATATCGATATTATTCCGATATTTTTTACTTTCACCTAAAAATGTGATTTGTTGAGAGTACTGTATGGGAGGTCCTAGCGTATGTGTAGCGCTCATAAGTTAGACTTACTTCCGTGTATATACTGAGTATATATCAGCGGGCCGGCAAGACGCGTCGCCATAGCAACCGAGCCTAGAAAGCTGAGCCGCACGAGACATAGAAGTATAAATTGACAAGTTTACAGAACATGTCAATGATTGATCGAAGTGTGCATTTAAGAAATACTTGATTTATACAATAGAAAATTATAAATTATCGCACATGTGTTCGATATGCATATCACACGTGCCAATATCGCGATATTGATCATTTTTCGATACATTTCCCTACCATAAAAGTAAACATAGTAAAAAAAATAAAACATGATTTGAAAGCCAACAAATGAATGAATGATTTTTTCTTTTTACGGAGAGAAAAGTGTTTTTGTTTTTACCACAAAGTAAGATTGTGTCAACGATAAAATCTTCAAATGAATTAAATTTAATTATCCATTAAGCTTTAGAAGTTGAAAACAGGTTTAGCGTCTCTATCACACCCATGTGTTTCAGTGTATATTACACATCCAGGACAAGTAAAGACAGGCGTTAAACTCCTACGATCAAAGTACTTTGTAATGTAATCCGACATTTCTTCCACGCTCACCGATTTAACACGCTTTACGGACGACGTTAGACAATTTGTTCTCGGCAGGAACATGACAAGAGGCACGAGAATGGATAAAATAAGAACGTTGTGCTCGCTCTACATTATGTGGAGCATCTGCGCCCGACTCTGTGCCCGCCTCTGGACCCGACTCTGGACCCGACTCTGGACCCGACTCTGGACCCGACTCTGGACCCGACTCTGGACCCGACTCTGGACCCGACTCTGGACCCGACTCTGGACCCGACTCTGGACCCGACTCTGGACCTTCAGGCGACATCAGAGGAAGCTTCCAAGGATTTCTGCCTCTTCCCTCTTCTTATGCTCCGACAATGTTTGGCGTCAACACCGGCGTTCAGAATAACAAGAGCGCTCATTAGAGGCGGATGAAAAATTAAAGAGGTGCAAACATACCTCCCTGCGCTGGGATAAGACTTAGTATTCGTGTCATGGAATGTGAGATCACAGCGGTGCAACGAGGGTCGAGATTCTTATGCACATACGATCAATTATTCATCGTCTTGTAATGTATGCTTCCGCCGTCTCTTCCTGAAGAGTTCCCGGACGATGACAGGAAGTCAAACGCAACATAAAAACGGAGCCCGAGAGTCTCTTTGTTCAGTAAAACACGACTAAGCTTCCTCCTGGGCGTTTTCTAGCAGGGTCGAAATATTTAACTAGATTTTCTCTCCGGGGTTTCACTCCTGTGAGATATTCAGTAACTTCCAAGTCTGGCCTGCAACCTCACGCCCCTCACGCCCCAAAACATGCAAATCAACCAGACTCTGGTGAACACGATTCAGACCCTGAGATTTAATTCAAGTCCATCCATCTCAACTCTTTCAGCTAATCCTCCTTCATCCAAATAAACGACACATAAATTACTCCATTTGTTCTTTTTCGTCCCTTCCTCTTTTACGATCTGTGTCTTACTTTATCAGAACAAGCTATCAAGAAGAAGTGTGAATTAAAAAAACAACAACTCTCAAAACAGTTTTCTTTCACAATAACATATACTGTATTCATGGTGTTTGTCACTTATTTGCGAAAATTAAATTTCAGGCCACTAGATGGCAGTCATTAGGTCCCATGGAGCTATAGCAACAATGATATCCCGGGATACCCAGACGATGACTGAGGACGAGGGGATACAGTGACTCCAGCAGCTTTTAAAGCTGATGTTTTTGACATATTTTGGTTTGAAAACAAATGAAATCAGTTACGACTTCGTCAAGAGTCATGTGGTCTGTAAATACTACAACACCAGAGTCAAGTACTCAACAATACTACACATATATACTTGTTACTATCCTTGATACACAGCACTATAAAAATCAGGGATGAAGATACTCAGAATGTCCTTGAAGTGACCTTTGCAAAACTAGAGAAACGTAGAAACATATAGAAAGTTAAACTACATTTTAAGCAAATTTATGACGCACACTCGACAATACTACAAATATATCCTTGATACGGCACTATCACTTAATGTGTATCCTATATCCCCAGATTCTTGATAGCACAGGGTAGTCTAGTATTTATTGAAAGTCCCAAGACATCAAAAAACAGTTCCTCACCAGGTGAGAGCCAAGTACCTGTGGAGAAAGGACGACGTGGCACAGATCAATGGTTGTGCCTTCAAACAACTGGAAGATTGTGACTCCGTCTCGAGGCAGTACACGAGTACGCAATAAAGTCCGTCAATATTTTCTTTGTAGAGCTCGCCGAGCACAAATCCTGTAAGTATTGTGCATAAATACACAAGAGCGGTCCAAGAACTTTTCATCTGGCTTCGGCATCTGAACATTAGCGATCGAGCTTTTATCGGCGAAAGTTCCATTCATATCTACTGTGTGTTCAGAACGTAAGAGCCCCCGAGGAATATTCCGACTCCCTCGTACGGTACTGTACAAGAGGCTTTGCCATGCAGGAAGGAGCAATTACCATTTCAAACGCGTGACTGGAGCAGAACTGGCGGAGAAGATAAGTGCTTCTAGGAGACTCGGGTCACCTTATTCCCTCTGATACCGAAGTTGCTCATGCCAGGAATCAGTGAAGCCTGAGTGGAAGCAGTGGGAGATCAGCTCTTGAAAAACTTCCAATAACGAGCCCGTTCTGCACCAATCAGAAGGTTCCGTGATCACAGAGGTCCGACCAGAACTTCGAGAGCCTTCACGACCGCGTTGGAATTAGTTCTAGTTTATTATGACGACGGCAGAAATGGATTAAACTAATCTCTATTGTCTATTGTTTAACCTAATGACCCATTTAAACCAGCCTTGGATTAGATCCATCGTCAACGGATGACGGAGATTTGTTACGTTTTTGATTCTTAAAACCAACACATTTCATACATGTTCTCCTACAATGTCTGACTTTTAGTCTTGGACTATGATGTTTGTCGATGACACAGTGATTCACCGTTACAGCAGGAGGCAGAAGAGGAAAAGAAATGGAAATGATATCTACTCCAAACACTTCAAGTGTCAGTCAATTCAACTATTAGACGAGTGGATAGTAGTTTGTTGCAGCCCTAGTTTAAAATGGAAGAAAAATAAAAAGAAGAACAGATCAAAAGAACGCGTCCAAAAATGGTTCAACTTTGTCACCAGTCGTTACTGACTTGTCAATATCAGTCTATCGGTATCGGTAAAGATATCAGGATCATCAAAGTTGGTGCATAAGATGTTTTTCTTTTTATTGGTATAATTCGTCATTCAGTCTCATATATATATATATATATATATATATATATATATATAAAATATAAATCAATCATTAATGACATTTCTTGTATTACATCAAATATTTCAGTTACTGTGTATCGCGATATTATCTTCATCATGGGCCAAATATCGTCACAGTATTGAATCGTCAATGACCCGTATTTAGGGATGTGAGAAAAAAAACAATACACTGACATACATCCAATTTTTTTTTTTATCATACTATATTGATACTCGACAGCACTGTGGTACTCAAATTACTATATAGATCTTTTTGGTTTGATTTAGTATGTGCAAAAAAAATGCTTTTATTACATTTTCAATTAACATTATTCACAGCATTAGTTATTTCAATTAATCTAAAGTAACAATGAAATCCTGGCAATGACTGAGGATGAGAGGATACACTGGCTGCTTTTAACGATGATTTTTTTGGGAAACAATAATTCGGCCATAAAATTCAATGTCCTTATGAAGATTATAGGAATGTATCCAAATACATCTTATCTTTTCGTGAGCCGAGTGTATCAAATCAAATGGTATAGTGAGATGTATCAGCTCAACCTGAATCGTACCAGCCTCACCGTCAACCGTTCACAGGACTGAACAGACCTTACAGGAGGTGAAGAATAAAGTGCAGGCACGGTGGATGAGGACTTTAAAATGAAGTACATTTCTCGCTGATGCATAACAAAGGTGGTCTTTTTGCCAACATTCCAGAATAACTGCGTGTAACTATGACACCATCATGTCAACAGAGGAAACAAACTATGATGTTGAAATTTAGCTTTAGAAACAACAAAGGTAGAATGAAAGTTAAGAATATCCTCATTTAAGTGTAATTCTTTCACAAGATTGAGACGTTACGTTTGGACAGGTGTCAAACTGCAAACTCCCAGTCAAGACCACCTGATCCGTCGCCATCACTCACCCGGAGCAGTGACCCGACATCACCTGCCGCAGTCATTCGTCAGGTTAGCGCTGCGAGGCAGTTGTCGGTTTAACGCCCGGCCAGCTCGTCGACTTCAAAAGGAACAGCTGAAGGACTTGTGGTCTGTTTTTTTCCCGTCAGGTGAGAGTCGAGTCATAAGTCAACGCTGGTGTCTGTCAGAACGGCACAAATAACCCTGGAGAGCAGAGAGTCTGCTTTAAACACTTCTGAACACAAGCCTTGAAGTCTCAGGAAAATATATCCATTGTTGCTCGAGTGGAACTGATCGAACCAACAGAAGAATCTAGAAACTTTCACAAGGTGGTGGAAAAAAAGGCCAAAAGGTCTTTAGCGTGATTTCGTTTCTGGGATAAAATCTGATCAAACAAATGCTTTTCTTTTTTGACATGATAATAATCACAACTGGATCGTATCAATGACCTCATATCAAGGCTGACAAACTCCAGCGACAACAGACCAGGATGTTGAACGAAGACAGAAAATTATTGCTTGTACAGTTTGTAACGAACATCTGACGTTGAAGTCAAGGATATATTTTTATGAAATGTTTGGGAAAACTTGTTTTTTTCCAGTACATTTCAGCGATTTGGTTTATAACATTTTAAAAGATGCCTTGAATGTCTCTTTAGTGATCAAAAAAAGTTTAATGAAATAGAATTAACTGAAAAACACACACAGTAAATGAAAAATACGTAAAATGAGAAAATCTGTTTTTTGTTGTTTTATTTTTCAATTACATTTTTATTATAAATAAAAGCAAAAACCTTTATTCCAACAATACTGACATCAGATAACAAAACGCTTCAATGTGTAAGTATGAATATTTGTATTGAAATGTTGTTGTTTAACTTTTTTTTTTAAATAATTGAATTCAATAATTTGCACATTGAAAGGTTAATTTGTTGTTGTTTTAATAAATGTTTAACAGATACAGTTTGATGTTATATTTCCAATATTCAAAATATATTTACTGACTCAATTTTTTAAAGAATTCCCTTTTAAAGATAACCTGAATGATTAAAGAAAGGGTAATTTTTGAATTATTGTAATAAAGATAATATATATATATATATATATATATATAGAATATTACAAACTCATTTCAACCTTATATACCAATATATTGATGATTTATTTCAGTTATTCAAAAAAATCAAACGCTTAAAAAAATTAAACATTTGAATTAAAACATTTTTTAATGTTTCAACATTTGAAATGATCTCAATTGTATCACAAGTCAACAACTTTGAAGACTCAACTTGTACTTGCAGCTCAAGCTAACTCACAGAGTAACACGAGACACTGCTACACACAAATGAAAAAAGTTCCACGGCTGTAGGAGTATTTTTGCACATCTGGCAATAGTTACCAATTAAATCTATTAATAATATATAATTGATCAAACTATAACCACGAAAGCACTTAAATCACACCGATGTCTCGAAATAACAATTATGAAACAAAGACGACGTAAAAATATTTATTTAAATAATCATCGAGACCATTAGCTCAGATTTTAAAAACTGACATAAGTGGAAAAAGGACTAAAATCTACCACTGAAAGTTTTCCTAGAAGTCACACTTCGTTTTCGTCTCTCCTTTCATTTTCAGAACGAGTGAGAGGAACGGAGAAGACATCAGTCGCTCTCCAGGGTTGCGTAAGAAGATTTCCATCACATGACAGCCGCCCGAGAACTTTAATTGATGCAGCGTTCACACACACACCTACACACACACACACACACACACACGCCTCGTCTGATTCTGTCATTAGTACCAATCATGGCATCAGTCTGTTGAGTTTATAAGGAGAGCGAGTAGAAAACGAGACACTTTTGTCTCCGAACATTAATCATTTGTCAACACCAGTGATGCACAACTCTTTTTAAAAACAGGTATTTACTTCAGATTATGGCTTGATTTTTAACAAGAATCCTCGACACAAATCCTCAACACATGACCCGGACTGTGAGTAACTCCCACATTTTCTGAAGTTTGTTCAGATGGACGCCAACAACATTAAAATCAACTTTAAATCAAAGTTTGACCATCGTCGACTGGTAAAAAATACACACACATTTACAAATTATCTGTGAAATATGGAATATATATAATAATATGTAATTGTTCATTTTTTACCACATTTAGTTGAAAACTCAACTTTGCATACGAAATGCCGTTCCTCGCAAACAACCCTCTCTGTAACATGCTTTGCCGCCCAGCCTACAAATCACAAAGTGTCGTAGCAACATAGACGTACGATTCAAAACCAGTATTGTAGCGACCAGTCGGCCGTCATTAATTAAAGCAGTTTGAGGAAAGGCATCATGGGAGTTCACCCTTTTGTTGGCACCATAAGTAAGGGTGTGGTAAGTTCTTCGTTTGGGTTGAAATGCGTCCGCCTGTTTAAATAATTCCTGCTTTTCAGAAGATATTTTTATCCTAAATACCCACTTACATACTTGTCTTTTATGTGGGGTAACTTTGTGTAATGCTGAATTGTGTTTGTATTATTTTACATTTCAAAGATAATGTATACATTAGAATGTTTTACAACAGGGGTCTCCTCCAGCTTCAGGGGTGTGTTCTGCTAGTGTGGGTTTACTCCAGTTTCCTCTCACCCTGCAGGGCAACTGCAGTGTTTTTTATCTGTAGGCTTGTGAGAGAAAACAACACATAACTCAGGGCTGCGGGGCAATAAAAGGGTTGGGGTCCCCCCTGCTCTGAACAACCCAGTAACTCTGTATACGTTCAAGTACATTTCAGGAGTCCAGTGCCAGCACCTGCCTTCTCAGCTCCACCGGCTGAACCGGCTCCCAGCTGGACCTGCAGCTCGCCCTGAATATGGATAGAGCGTCGTCTGGCAAGAAGAAGAGCTCTGGAGAGACTCAGCAGAGACAGCGAGGCTCGGGGGGGGTTGAGGGGTTGAGGGGTGAGGGGGTTCTTGAGCAGAAACTCAAATGGGAACCATTAAAGTTTACGGCCCGGGTGTGAAGTGTGACTATTCAGTTCGGAGAGCTACGAGAACGCCTCCGAAAATCCCTGGGTTTGACATTTTTTGTGTTGTGAAAAGGAAGGCGTGCGAGGATTGATTTCATGACGGCGTGCACGAGCCGTGCACGAGCACGAGCAGCACATCTGCGTCGGCTCAGCTGATGAAAAAAGGCAGCGTGGCCGGCGTCCAGCTCGCCCTCCGTCGCATCAGCGCTCTCTGAATAGAGTGATTCCAAACAGGATTCCATCGGCGGTAAACGAGGGTTCGCTCCGACGGGCGGGAGACTTCGGTGACCTTTGACACGCTGACGCTTCGCAGATTTTCTTCGGCGCTAACGTGACCTCCAGCGCACACCGTTTGAACAAGACGCGTAAACACTGCAAATACTTGGAGTTTGAGTCAACAGAGGAAAAACCTTTGCTTCTCAAAAGAACTTCACCGACAGATGAACCACACAGTAGCTCGTGCAGCCAATAGGGGTGTAAGAAAATATTAATACTCTTATTTCCAGGATACTGTATCAATATTCAACATTATTCATAGTTAATATGCATACATTCAGTACATTTGTTCACTTTGTGTGCTGCAATTAAACTTCATGACGCAAACTTCATTACGTCCTCCACAGCTAAAGGAACAATAAAATCCAGCAATGACTGAGGACTAGAGGATACAGTTGACTCCAGCACTCAGTTTTTTATTCAAAATAAATACAATCAAGTGTATACTGAAGTTGTTTTGAATCACTATAAAAAATACTGTTAAGCTAAGTGAAATAAAAGTATTTCATTTATTCATAATAACATGCAAATATGTATTTGTTTGTATTTGTGTTGCAGTTAAACTTTTGCCGCTAGATGGCAGCCCTCATTTTTCAAAGTAACAATAATATCCCGTCAGATGACTGAGGACGAGAGGATACAGTGACTCGAACTTCTATTAAAGCTGATGTTTGGTCATATTTTGGTTTGAAAACAAATTAAATCAGTTACGACTTCATCAAGAGTCATGTGGTCTGTAAATTCTGTAACACCAGAGTCAAGTACTCGACAAAACTACGAATATATTCTCGTTCCTACAGTATCACAATATATCATATCATTGCGCCTGTATCATGATAGGTGTCGTGTCGTCAGATTCTTGAAAATACACAACCCTTCCGACAGATGTATCACCCAGTAGCCAATGTAGTTTATAACTTGATTTGACTCTTTCAAAAGTAATACTTAAATACTCCTCAATGCTACTAAGGTTGTGAAGCGACTGATCTTAGGGGCACATGGTTCATGGTCAAAGGTACTACTGGGCATCCTAGTCTTATACATATCCTACTACTGTTTATCGCACAAAAGGCGAAGTATGATCTGTAACGATAGCATATTTCAGTACCAAGATGACAGATTTTTCCACAAGAATTCACTTCACTTTCTTAATTATTGTGATTTGCTAAACGCTCACAGTACTTGTAACATAAAGTATTTGGAGGGCTAAGCAAGTAGACACTGAGCTAAAGGCTATTAGCTTTGCTAGCTTGTTGCAGGCAAGTTTTTTTTTGTTTTTTTGTTTTGTTTTTTTAAATATGACCATTTTGTTTTCTATTTAAATATTGTATTGATATTTTTTTGTTTCATCTGGAAGCCCCAAAAATGACGTTTGTTTTTAGAAACAATATAAAATGTATTTTTGTTAAATAAAAAAAAAAATAGTATGGAATCGTCTCAACTTCATAACCACCTCTCTCTACACCGTTTTTACTTGTGTAAAAAATGCCATTTTCTGTGACTTAAACAGAAACTTTTTATATCCTGGTTGCAGATTTTACAAGAGACATTTACAAGTCTTGATGGTACCTCAACTTTAAGGAAAAAATGAATTCATAGTCTTGCCTCTCTGACCTCTGGGTTTCACCGAAAAAAGTAGGCATTTCACGAACGATGGTGGACAAAGCTATAATATAATATATATAATATATATATAATATAAATATAATTTATTTACTTAAAAAAGAATAGTGTGCATTACAAAACAACTTTTAGGGGGCTTTTTAAAACAATATAATTAACTGTTGGCTCTTCTTGAACTATAAGGAGCAGCGATGCTTAATGTTGTTGTTGTTGTCATCGTCCTACAATGGTTTACATAGAGACGAGGACACCAGGAAGTCCATGACCTGGATTCTCTGGCCGGTGCCGATGTAGGCGTGGTCATCGGTCACACTGTTTAATCAATACAAACCACAATACAGAGAAGCTGCACAGAGTAGGACGCAGCTCCAACATATTAAACATCACTGTAGGACCTTTAAACGGATGTCAGTCCACATCCATCCTAGTTTAAAACTCTTGATTTGTTCACCTTCTCATATTCAGAAGACATGTCAGGTTCTCCGTGGGACGCCCCAGAAGAGGTCAAGCCCCCCCATGGAGACATAGGCTCACGTTCTACACGAGAAAAGGGTTTTAAGTAAACCTTTCAACTTCCTAAAACTTAATAAAACCTCCACAGAGTGACAGCTGGCTGGAGGGGCCGGGGAAAGGTTGGGGGGGATTGGATGTAGGTCCCTGATGAAGCTCCGGAGAGACGACGCAACAAGACTCTTGGAAGTCAGAAGTGGAATTCTTTTGAAAGAATCTCTACAACAACCATGTTTTTTAAGTCTTTTAAATCAAAACTTTGACTGATCTGCAGATGACAACAACACGCCTCAGCTCCGTGTAGTAGGCGTGTCATGTGATACGGACTTCCAGATGTGGCATGGAGGACATGAGAGAGTCTGGCAACAAAACAAAGAGGTCGTGCTGTTTAATGGATCGGGTCTGTAGTGGAGAGCGTATGAAAATTAGTCATTTTTCTACGGAGAGTCACAGAATGTTGTTAGTATGGTCCTCTCTCGAGGCCAGCGGGCCAACCAGGGTCCACCAGGTCATTTTAAGTGGTCGGTTGGTCAATGCAGATTATATATCGTTACCTATAAGATGCGTGTTTATTAGTGTTGAAAGAAAGTATCGTGGTATATTTTTTCAAGATGACGCATCAATATTTCACCACACTGTACCGATTTTTTTAATTAAAATAGTTATTTTTCTTTTTTTGGCTTACAAATACATTTGTATTGTTTATATTTTCATTAGAATTAGTGTTAAAATCAAACAATTAAAAAGTTTTTATGTACAACTTATAAAATATTCACTGTGTCGATTATCTTTGTGATGTAATTAAACTTATGTCCACTAGATGGCAGCAGGTAAAGGGATAAATGAAATCCTGCAAGATTGTGGCAATGACTGAGGACGAGAGGATACAATGGATCCAGCAGCTTTTAAAGCTGATGTTTGGACATATTTTGGTTTCAAAACAGTTTGTCAAGAGTTGTGTGGTCTGTAAATTCTGCAACACTCGACAATACTGCAAATATATTATTGTTCCTACAGTATCACTACATATCGTATCACTGACCCCGTATTGTGATACATATAGCCAGATTCTTGACAATACACACCTCTAGTGGTCAAGGGACGTAATTAGATGGAAAAGGATGTTTGTGATCTTTTGAGTCTTGGAGAAGGAGGATGAAAATAGAATTAAAAGACAGTAGATGAGACTTATATTTCCAGTTAAGTTATAGAAAGTTCAGTGAAAGAGGTTTTTGTTCGGCATCGTGTGTTATTGAGTCTGATCTACAGGGTCCAGGCTTAGACCGACCACATGACCCGCTCTCCGGATCAGTCCGTCAAGTCTCCTAATGCCCTTTAACTTTGATCTACCCACACACACCATCACAGAGGCAGACCTCCTCAGAAGGTACATTAGACTCCGTCCCTCCTAGACCTGGTCCATGGGTCGGTCACCAGCAGTGGATCGAGGTACATGTAGGTGCTGACCAACTCCACTTTTCTCAACTCTTCTGCAGGTCCCAGAAAATTAAAACTTGCCAATGAATGTATCGCCCAACAACGGTAAAAATCACATAAAATGCACCTAGCTTCAGTGATGAATTCACTGAGAAGGAGTGAGAAATGGAGAGCAGTGTTGGGAGCTTAGAAAGTGGATTTCTATACGTTAACATTTTTGTGGGCTCGGTGTCAAGGCCAGTTTTATAAGGTTCTGGATGGATTTATTTCAAGTTGATTCAGATTCTGCTCTTGAATAAACACAATGGCTTAACTGTATCACAATGTACTTCGTTTTAATCACCAGTTCTACTTCACGCATGCTCTGCCCTCTACTAGCTGTCACTATAGGTTACCTCCCAAAGAAACCCGTAACAACTGCATGCTGAGGGCAGATGATACATTTGTAGAACCCTGGTTACAACTGTAACTGGGGTGTTTCTGGGCACACAAAACCTAAAAAACAAACACATTGAGCCTGATGTTGATGTGGTACTTTTATGTACATGGAGAAATCATCAAAGTCTAACTTTGACTGAAAACAAAACACATGCACGCAAACAAAATATTATATTGTGGCCCGTTTCCTTAAGCAGTCGACTTTACTGAACATACCAAGCTTTACTCAAATTATACATTTTAAATTTGCCTTATCATTTTCTGATTTGTGTCTTTATAGAGTTGCTACCAAATTAGAGTGTACAATCTTGTTTTAACACCCTTTTTTTTTTTTAAAGTGGCAAGTTTAGCCTTCAGTTTAAAACTACATTTTTTTATTAAGTAGTACTACACGTTCAAGCTTATAGGTCAATATCAAACTACCAAATAGAGCAAATTAATGAACATTTGGTCTAAAAAAAAAGTACAGTTTGAAGGATGTTAAAGGTAAATTCAATGTGGTACTTCTATGTACATGGAGATATCGTACATGTGTTCAATTCTATTGACAATGAGATGTTAATTTTTTTTATTAACTAGTACGATAGTTTACCTTTTATTTTTTAACTCACAATATCGAGTTGATAATCTTGGTGTTGATCATGTAGTTTTTACTTTCAAAGAGTTGAAAAATTCATTAAATATCACTGGAAAAGATCAGAAGCACCGACTCTTAACACATTCTAGCCAAAGTAAAAAAAAATAAAACCAGGACCATATGAATGTTTTCACATCAATAAAAAGGTTAAAAACAAACCAAAGTTATGAGCAATAATGAGGATATTACACTTTCATCCATCTTCCTAAACCCAGCGAGCGCTCAGAGGTCTCACACATGCTGACCAGTCCTCTGAAGCTGCTGTAGTGGGCAGAGCTCTGGGTGGAGTCTCTCTGTTTGTTTAGAGTGTTTGACTGAGATGCGTGGGAGGAGGAGAAGCATGTGTTTGGAGAAGAGAGGAGAGGAAAGAAAAGCCTTGTTTACAGTAGCAGAGCCAGAGCAGGGTGTTATTGATAAGATCCCGGAGCATCTTCAAGGACTTCAGGAGACAGTTTGAACTGAAACTTATCTGTTATTGATGTCTGTGCGGAGACACGTTGGACCGCATCTCAGATAAGAACCTGCAGCAACACTTTTGGTTTAAAATGAACCAACATCTCGTCCTCTCTGGACTCCAAAGATCTTGTTTGAATAATAACGCTCGTGTGGAGCAAACGAGTTTTGACAAAACAAAAAGTTTCACTTTCTTAAATAAAAGAGACTCACGTCGCTGTTGTAGTTTCTTCGTCTCGATGGATCCTCATGTCCGAGGAGAACAAAATCCTCTTCACGGTGCAACAAAAACACTCCTTCAGCGTCCACCAGACGAGCTGCGACAGCAGAAGTTTGGACTAAAAACCCGTGCGGGTCTCGATAGATCCTCCTCAGTCAGAGTCCACCGGCGTGTGTGAGGCGAGCCTCCGAGTCTGCGGCTCTGCTGGTGAAGCTCCGCCCACAACATGTAGCTCCGCCCACAACATGCGGCTCTGCTGGTGTAGCTCCGCCCACAACACACGCCCGCACGATGCAGCGACTGATGGAGGACGATAAATGACTTATGTATGAATACATGTATAAAGAAATGTATAAAGAAATGTATTAATAAATGTATTAATAAATGTATAAATAAATGTATACATAAATGTATACATAAACGTATTCATAAATATATTAATAAATGAATTAATAAATGTATAAATAAATGTATACATAAATGTATACATAAACGTATTAATAAATGTATTAATACGTAACAAAATGTATAAATAAAAGTCAAAATGTATAAATTACAAAATGTGTATTTATACTTAAAATCGCTCCATTCTTTGACAAAAAAAATAAATTAGAAGTAATTTATTTATTTTGAAATTTTGACATATGTATATTTATCCAAACTAAATTTCTTTACACATTTATACATTTTGTTACGTATTTAAACCATTTTTACGTATTTACATTTATACATTTATTTATACATAAGTCATTTGTGGTCCTTCATATTATTAATCCAGGTTTATTTACACGAACAGAGATTCAGTCTTTACAAAGCGGGAATATTACAACGAACTTAAATACTTTTATTTTTAATATATAAATGTGAATAAATACACTTCTATCGTATTGTATTTATTCATATTTATATATTTTAAAATATATTAAAATATATATTTTTGAATTATGCCTAGTAAATATATCACTTAAGTTAGATTTCTGTCCATTTTAAATGCTATTTATTGGTTGTCAATGATTAGCATACTAGCTAACTGGGGAGCTAGCAGGGTAACTAGTTGACAACTATATTGATTTTATTTATCATTTATAAAGTTATATTTTTAATTAATTATTGTGTCAAATTAATTTCTTCAGTTAAAATTACGTACATTTTTAATGTGATTTAATGGTTGTGATCATATAGGAGGCTAGCTAACTGGGAAGGTAACATGGTAACTAGCTAGTCACTACTATATATATATATATGTATATATATATATATAACCAATATGTCCAATAAAATGAAAATATCATGATATTTAAAGGGAAGAAAATAACATAACATATAGAAAAGTGGTATTAATGTTAATATGTAGTTAAAGTACGTGTTTACTGGTCTAAGTTAACAGTTTCCTGTATAGAAAATCGACCTAAAAAGTCTTCAAATATTTGAGCGTCCTCTCTTCTCCGCGGAGCTGCTTTCACGACACTTGATATTTATAGACGAGCGTTGTTTGGCATCATCTTTCACAGCATTATTTTTAACTTTTCCTCCTCATTCATGGTGTCAGCGAGCCTCCCTCTATCTTCCCAGAGCGCCCCGGCTGTCGTCAAACAACGCCCGACATCTGAAGGGCTTCGCCACAAAGAGAATTACAGGGGATTATGGGTAAAGGCAAACGTCTCGACAGTAACCACGCTCACCCATTCATGTAATCTCATTCCGCCCATGAAGAAGTAGCAGACGACTCATTCATTTTTTTTAAAGACTCTACAATGAGGATCATCCTCTAGTCACACCTTCTTCTTCACCACATCCATCCATCTGTATGGTTGTCTACGTCTTCTTCACCTTTTTGGTACAACAAGTATCTGAACCATTTGTCCTCCCAATTTAGTCTCCAAATACTCTCCATGTGTTCTCTGGTATGATCAGTTTGAGATCTTTGCTTTGATTCATTTTTTCTTCTTTTTGTGAGTATATAGAGTAAGAAAATATACTTACATTAATGTCTTTCTTTTTTTGACACATCATAAATGGAAACAAAATGGCTGCCTGTGATTTAGCCGTACAACCTCCAAGTTTGAAATGGCTGCCAAACTTGACAAAACTGAGTTGGAATATTCAGGCTGTGGTGCAAATATACAGACATTTTTAAACCTTTTTTCCACTATAAAGGTCATTCTACAAAATGTAATTTCAACTTTTACATATATATATATTTTAAAACATCATAAAAGTATTTTTTAAGACTCTCTAGTAAGTAAGTTTTGCTCCAATCTTAGGTAATTCTACAAAAATAATTTCCAATTGTACATGTATTGTTTTAAAAATATCTCGAAAAGCACATTCTTTAAGACTTTTGATTCAAGTTGTGTTCCAATCTTGAATACATTCTACAAAATATAGTTTGAACATTAACATGTATTTAAAAAAAAATCAAATTTAAAAGTACATTTTTTAAGACTCTGTAACACGTTTTGCTCCAATCTTAGGTAATTCTTTAAAATATAATTTTTTAATTTTACAAGATCTCAAGTATCTCGAAAATTACATTTCATTCATTTAAAACTATAATAATATGCATATTGTTCGATTAAGATTCTAAAATTATATATATATATATATATATATATATACATCAAGATACATTAGCAATGCTATTGACATACCAAGCTAGCAATTTGTTGTTGTACATTTTTTGAACACTGTTCTATAAAGTGCTATAAGGTGGTATATTTAAGATAAATGGATCATATCAAACTACCAGAAGGAGAAATGAAGGAGAATTTGGTCTGAAAATGGTAGTTAAAAAAAAAAAGTTAGATGTGTATTCGATGTTGGACTTTGTTGTACATGGAGAAATTGTCCATGTTCAGATTTGTATCCACAATAAAAATTTAAACATGAATTTTGTTAAATATACACTTTCAAATACACATTTTGTACTTTAGGAATAGACACAAAGGGCACAGAAACAGATCCCAGATGCATCGTGAAGAGGGTGATGGAAAGAAGCATCTTCCTCTAATGGACAGATGTCAGATCACTTCTTTATCTCATAATCCCTCACATAGAGTCAAGGATTACTTCCCCAAAAAGATTACAATCTTGCAGACTCTTGCCAAATGATGTTGTGCAGCAACATGAGGTGGTTTTGAACCTTCTAGATATTCTCCATTAATGAGTCTCAAGATAAGGAAAATATTGAGCCGGGATTTGAGCGACCTCCCGCTGACGAGCACGTCTGCAGTGTTTCACACTTGCTGGAATTAATTTTCTGACACTGAGAAACATAAAACTATTAATCACTTGAGGGATTTTTACAAAAGCTCACTTGACCACGTCGCCCTTAATCTGCCGCCGCCCTCCAATAATATCCTCGCCGACTCACCAGGAAGCGCACAGACGCCATTCATATCGGGGTCGGACCCCCGGCGAGCTTTTATCAGGGTTAAGTACACGACAGACTCTTTGAGCGACACAGAACCGCAGATTTAGTGATACCAGGATTTACCCAGTTTGAGATCCTGTGAAGTGTAAATAACGCTTTTTGTTGTCCTTGAAGTTGAAGATCCTTACGTGACGTTTCTACATTTCCAGAAGAGCTTACATAAATGTATCGTTCTTTTATCAAATGTCCTTTTCCGAAGGACTCAAAGGGGACAAAGAGTAAGTAAGTAAGTAAATAAGTCATATTTATAAAGCGTTTTTCTAGACCAGGGTCACGAAGCGCTAAAACAATCAAAACAATACTCAATAAAATATATACTTTAAAAGATCAGGACACATAAGACAAACACAGGAGTCTGGAGAATCAAGGAAAAGCCTGAACAAATAAAAGTGTCTTCAGATGTTTCTTGAAGGAGTCAGTAGATCATCAAACACAGAGGAAGATCGTTCCAAAGATTAGGAGCAACAGTCTGGAAGGATTTCTCTCCTCTGGTCCTGAAGCGTGTTCAGGAACCATCAGTAGATTCTGATCCACAGACCTCAGAGCCCGAGCTGGGGTGTAAGTCTGGATCAGATCACTGATGGAAGGTCTGACCATGAATAGATCTGAAAGTAAGAACCAGAATTTTAAAGTTGATCCTGAAAGAAACTGGCAGCCAGTGAAAAGTTTTAAGGATCGGAGAAATGTGAGTTCTTCTACTAGAGCGGCTCAGAATTCTCGCTGCACAGTTTCGTATCAACTGCAGGCGAGACAAATCCTTCTTGTTTAGACACCAAAATAAACTGTTACAATAGTCCAGACGAGAAGACCCAAACACATGGATTATAAGCTCCAGATCATGGTTTATTATGAAGATCTACAACCTGATCAACAGCAAGTGAACCAGCATCACCGTCTGTGAAGAAACCTTCAGAAACACTGGAGGAACTAAGCCTGTACTCAGTGACCCTCATTTGAAACGTATCCATTGATTTTCTCCACTAACCAGAAAAGGCTCCACAATCTCCAATCGATCCAAACATCTAACAGATATTTCAGGGAGAATCTTTAAGGAGTAATACGGGCGTATACAGGAATCTGGACAATTCGACATGGTTGGTACCATTATGGTAGCAGCACTAGCTTTAGCAACCAGTGATGCAGATTCAGGTACTTTCAGAAAATGTATTTATTAAATGTATTTGTTTGAAAACTGCTTCAAGTATTTGGAAAAAAGTTTCCATGTCCAGGAGTTTCCCAGAACATCTAACCAGGCACAGAGGAGGAGCAGCGGTTCCACTCTGAGTCTCTTTCGCATAACTGAGCTTAATTCTTGTGTTATCTCTGGGTCAAGGTGACCCGGAGGCCCGAAAACAAATGTGTTTGTGGTATCCATCACTATGACCCAGAGATAACACAAGGGATACCACAAACACATTTTTTCTCATGCCTCTGGGTCACCATGACCCAGAGATAACACAAGGGATACTACAAACACATTTGTTTTCGAGTCACCTTGAGACAACAGGGTTAACATCGTATCGCTCAAGGCAAAAACAAACTTGTATCTTTTGGTCACAAAACGAGTCTCAAGATCACAGTTGAGAGAAGAAAAAAATCATCAACCAATAAACAAAGAGCTTTGTCCTTTGGCTCAGCTCTTTTTTATTTCACTGTCTTTCTTAGCTAGTTGTATCCCACTCGAATTTGTTCATATTGTTCCTTGTACAGTTATCAACGTTAACTGAACATTTAATTCTCGAAACCTTTCACATTATTTTGATGAGCGATAATCACGACCTCCTTGGCAGATGTATTAAGACCTGTGATCCATAAATCAATACTGCTATCATAGAGCCGATCAGAAGCCGGCGTGTGGTCGAACAACTTCTCAAATCCGGGTCAAACTACGTCCTTAAAACTTGTGTGAGCAGCGACTGAGAAGAATCTTATCTTCCAGGATCATCTCCTGCAGTGTGTGACCAGCAGCGGCGCCAATAAAGTGTAAAGTTGCAGGAAAAGTCAACACAAACAAGAATGTGGAATAATGACTGTGGCGAGATAACAAACCGTGGACCGCATGGCGGCGTGAAAAAAGATAATTTAGCTTAGACTTCTAATCTTCTGTGACACGAGAAGATATGTTGAGGGGGAAGAATTGTGAAGGACAAGATGATGCTCCTTAATGTGGTTTTTGCTCGTCTTCCAGACTGTCTACCTCAGACTTCCTTTGTGTGTCTGGGCCCTGATGGGATCTGGGATCCGGGCGAGCGAGGATGCTGCAGTGGGAGGTTGGAGGTGAAGGTCCTGCACAGCTGCAGACTGTGGATGGGGGGAGGAGAAGAAAAGGGAGGAAACCCTGGAGGCGCTGCCCATGAAATAATGAGCTCCTGAATTTTGATGATTTTCTTCACGAGACACAGTCAGATGCTCGACTGCATCCTCAGACAATATGAACTCTGGTTGACTCTCAGGTGACGTTGGACTCAATCTGAGCGTTAGCTTGTCCGCTAGCTCGGTTAGCTGTACTTGTACTTGTTGAATATGTGAGTCTTTAGAGGATTAATGTGAAGTCTTTTGTGTACATTATTGTTCTGGTCAGTTTCTACCAACACAACCTATATTACGGTGAGAATATTGATACAATGATATTCTATGTCAATATTCAACAGCACTGTAATATAAAATATAATTCCTTTTTTTAAATTGGCTTTCAATTCATATTTTATTGATTTATCTGAGTTCTATTATGGTTTATATTTCAAATAATTGTGTATAAAAAAAATAATAATTTGATTCACAATAAACACAGGATTTGTTCATGTTTGTGTTGCAAATAAACTTCCGGCCACTAGATGGCAGAAGTAATTACGTCCTCCGCAAAAATCTTTGATAGTGCAACGATGACTAAGGACCAGAGGATACAGTGACTCCATATATACTCCATATTTTGGTTTTAAAAACAAATGAAAGCAGTTACGACTTTATGACATCAAGAGTCATGTGGTCTGTAAATTCTACAACACCAGAGTCAAGTACTTGACAATACTACAAATATATCCTTGTTACAGTATCACTATATATCGTATCGTTGACCCTGTATCGGGATCTGTATCGTATAACCAGATTCTTGCAGATACACACCCCTACTTACCACCAAATCATTTTTAATTTCAATTAATTTCATAATTTCACAAAACAACCTTTTGATCGAATCAATGCATTGACTTCCATGACTCATGACGTTAGCTTAAAGCTAAGCTAACGTAGCATGTCAGCAACAGTGACAACAATGTGTAGTTTCTTCTACAAAGACAACAACAATAATGTAAAAACCTTGAAACCTAAGAAAAAGCTGTTGAGAATAAAAGCCTGAAGAATAATACTTTCATCATAACCACATAGTTGAAGATGAACGGAAAGATGAAGTACAGCAGGAAGCTAACCATGCTAACTTGAGATGCTTCTCTTCGTCAAGATAAATCTTCCATAAGTGACACTTATATTGCTATTGGTCCCTTTTTCCATTTTGTGAATTATAGTTAAGCCTCTTTATCATCATCATTCACATTATAAGTGTCTCTTGTCTAAGATTATATTATAAGTTATATTATCTATTCAACTTAAATGCCAGAAAGTAGTATATAAGAAATATCCTAGCGTTTGCTGATAAGGTAGTAATAAAAAGTAATAGCAAAATATGTTATAAAAATAGTTCTTGATGAAATGAGTAACTCTAGACTTAAGTGTTTTAAATATAGTGTAAAATATTGTTAGTAAAATCTACTTTTAAGAGCTTTTACACTTGTTTTTTTCAAGTAATCTAGTCATTTAATATGTATTTATACTTGTTCAGTGATTTATTATCCAAGTATTTATTGTCTTCTCACGATTGACTTTTGACTCTTCAGGTCAAGAGTCCAAGTGACCCGTGGAGAGTTTTGTAAAGTCTTCCTGGTGTTAAAGTCCAGAGAGTCAAAAACAGGAGCTGCTGAACATTCCATGGAATTCTGTGGAGGTTCGTGGAATGTGTAGGAAAACATCTGAGTGAAAACAGTGAACTTCCATCAGCTGCTCGGACTCAGAGGCTGGACAGGAATAACAGAAGAAAATATTGATAATCAATTTGATTACGTGACTACATTAATCTATTGATCAATATGTTTATATGTTTTTCATGATTTATTGTTGTCACATTTATTAATTTATTTAGAAAATAACAACATTTTCCTCTATATTTTGGTTTCCAGATTTACTTCCTGCCTTTTTATTATTAGTGAAAAAATAATATGAAATCTTTCCTAATTTTTTTTTTAAAGGCTTAATATATGTCTGTATATATATATTTTGAAAATAATGTTAAAAAACAAAACAATATCATAATAAAATAAGATGGAAATATTTAGTAATAGGATTGCAAAAAGTATAAAGATGTGAAATATTAGTGAAAATGTCCTATTACCTTTTCACAAAAAATATATAACAATATATATAAATAATTATAATGTTAATGTTAATTTTTATTTCTTTAGTTTAAAAAAAAATAGGACATTTCCACCAATATTTCACATCTTTATACTTTTTTTTCATAACAATAAGACATATTTATATACAAACAAGTCAACAATGACACCTTTTTTCGTTTTTACAAATTGTCAAATTATTTAACAACTTTAAAAGTCATATTTTGAAACAGTATTTGTGTGTTTAAGAAGAAATAAATGTGGATTCAATTTAAGAAGGATGAGTTTTTAAGTTTTCACTGTTCCTTTCTAACATCAATATTTCCACCAACTCTCACTGTAGAAAAGCTTCAAAGTTGGAAATGTATTTGTCTTCTTTTCTTTGGTCGACTCATGCTTCCTGGTTTCATAAACCTTGTTGAGAAGGTTCCGTGAGCTGCATCCGAGTCGACTGTCATAATATTTGTCGACTCTCTGCGGGAACAAAAGTGTGTTTGCAGGACGGAAGCGACTTCTTTTTTCGTCATCTGTTTTATTTTTGGACACACTTGTGGTGCCTTTGCTCCGAGACACGGATAAAAGTACTTTAAAAATCATCTTAAGAGCCAATAAAGTCGAGGCGACGCGGCGAAAACGTCCCATACGAGCTTATCTCTGCAACAACAGATGCCAAAACAATCCCTGAACTCGACTGTCTTTGTATTATTCATCCACGCGTCTTATCGCGTCAACAGACGGTTTTCATGCTCTGCCAGAATAACTTCATTTATCGCTTCATCTCAAGACGATCGTTCCCCAGACACGTCGGTCAACTCTGACAGAGGAATGTCAAGTCACTCTCTCGCACTTCAGGCAATCTCTCCAGCTGGGTCTGACCCAGGGACTCCCCCCGAGAACACCTCACTCCAGCTGTCTTCTGCTCTCCTGCATGACTTATCTACTCTCTCTCTATAGAAAATAGCACAGTAATGCACAACATGATAAGGCGGGAAAAAGATGTAATTGGCCCGGTTGTCATGGCAACAAATGACGAGGATAACGAGCTGATGAACGAGGGTTTGTTTTTCGGCTAATTAAGGAACAGCGTGATGGTTCTGAGCCGCGGAGGCTGCAGGGTTGAGGTTCAGCCTCATGGAGAGGCAGATTTAAAGAAGGAAGTGATGACAAGTGGAACGACAACTTCAGTGTCTCTGCCACGGAGGTTTTTTGTGTTTGTTTCGTTTTTTGAATTGCTCTCTTCAATTAATGACCTTGGCAGAGGTATGCCTTACTCTATTTTCCTTTATCTGATTATTATTATTATTATTTGATTAAATGACACCTTTAAATGACATTTTTGTAATTTATGGTAAAAACAAAAGAGCTGTATTTTACAGTAAAGTTAGTGAAAATGTCATATTATTTTTTCACTAACAATATATAACAATACCAATAAATATATATATAAATATACTGTATATATATTAAATAATCATTAAAATGTTATTGTTGTATATTGTTAGGGGAAAAAAAATATATGACATTTCCTCCAATATTTCACATCTTTATACTTTTTTTTCATAATAATAAGACATATTTATATACATATGTGTAAAAATATTCTTTATTGAAGATCTTTACTGTAAAAAATAAATAATTTACCTGTAGATTAACCTGTATGATCAACTGGACCAGCAATTTGTTTAGGTAGAATAATACATTTTGACCATAATTTATGTTACTTTAAGCAATTTTCTAATTCATTTATACATTTTTTACTCTCACAGAGAGATTATATGTTTTTGAAACATAATGAAACATTAAAAATTAAAGTTACTTGCTGGTTCTTACTCCACAGTAATTCAATGTATTTAAGAAGGTTAAATACTATTTTATATTTTTACTGTTTGTTCACAATTTTTCACCATCTTTTCATCACCCTTTTCGTGTAGCCGTCCACGGGTGAGGGCGAGGGGACACCCTGGACAGACCACAGAAAGAACCAATCTTTAGACAGACAACCACTCACAGGATCATCAATGAACTCCGGGAACGAAACCACAGTGTTTTTTTTTTGTTTACCCTCTCAGTGCGACAACTGTACACAAACCTCTGCATGAATAAGTGATGACATTTTTTAACGTGTTCAATATTTCACCAACACAAGCCAGAAGGAACTCGCCTGCACAACACACACACTCGACGGTCAGAGAGAGTTGAGTCCGGACTGGAGTGAGCAGCTGCAGCACAACCACCGTCCCTCATTAGACTCGGTGTCGTCCAGCCTGAAGGTAGAGATGATCGCAGGGGGAGTCCAGATGTCACACACACACACACACACAGACACACACATGCACACACACACACCGTCACAGCGGGAGCATCGACATGTCAGGGGAGGGTTTTGTGTCGCCGGTGGATCCTCATTGTCCAGCTGGCAGGACTCGAGGGGGAACTTGCCCCGATTCGTCCTCTTCATTCACACCTATTGAGGGACCTGTCGGCTCCATCGCCATGGCAGCGGCAGCATGACAAGTTGATGGGGGGGGGGGGGGTGAGGGTGGGGAGGGGGTGCAGCATCAGCAGCGTGATGACCCCCCAACATGTGAGTCCAGTATAAAGAAGAGGACTCACCTCTGGAGGAGTCTGCAGTCAGGTGGGGTGATCGGGGGGCTGCGGCGGCGGCGAAGGAATCCCCCTGGTAGTAGATGTGTAAGCGCGTGTGTGTGTGTGAGGCGTGTGTGTGTGTGAGGTGTGTGTGTGTGTGTGTGTGTGTGTGAAGTCGTAGCTGATCCAGCAGATGCAGACGAGAGCCACCAATGGAAGGAGGCGAGAGGAGGGGTCTGTTGGCATTACATCATGGACTGAGGTTTGCAGGGGCTGGGCTGAGGGGGTGGGGAAGGTGTGTGTGTCCTTGTGTGTGAGTGTGTGTGTGGGTGTGTGTGTGTGTGTTGCTGCAGCAGAGGAGTGTCGTCGTTGCTGCACCTGAGTGACAGAAACGACGTCACAAAGAAAACAGTGACCGGTGGAGATGATTCACACACAGATGTGATCCAGATGCTGACCTCACTTCCTGTCCTCACACACACTCACACACACACACACACACACACACACACACACACACACACACACACACACACACACACACACACATGACACACACACTACACACAATTTCTTCATCACCTCTTTTGTCACGTGTTGTTCTTCTGAACTCACACTCACCTCTTTCTGTCTGGTCCGTGATTTTATCAGTTGCTTCAAAAATCCCTTTGATAATAAAAATAATGATAATAATAATAATACTTATAATAATAATATATTATATACCTAAATACACCATATACTTATAGAAAATTAAATCAGTGACATCAGAAGATTGAATGGTTGAATTGAACATTTTAATTTTGAAATCTTGACATTTTTAATTAAATTATAAATTTTTTTTTCGTTTTTAATAAATTCACTAATTTGTATATAAAAGGTTGAATTAGTTGGTTTTCAATTAAATAATAATAATAAAAAAGATCGTATTTAAAAAAAAATTGATGTTCTTATTACAATAAATCACTATTCATAAAAAAAAAATTAAAAATCTTATTTTTTTCAAGTTCAATATAAAAAGTATAATAATAACCAGACGATACCAAACTAGTACTGAGCTACTTGTTGGAACTTTCAGCCAATCACGCGACAAGCAGATGATCATGTGACCATGTAGAGCCACTGACGCGTCAATTCATCATGGTTTCCAAAGCAGAATCAATTTAATTTGTTTTACTTCACAAGTTAGTTAGTGATTGAAATTCAGTTCAGTTCAGTTTATTTTCTTTAGTTATTTCTAAGTGCTTTAACTAATCAATATTTGGATTATCTTGAATAAATAACAACAATGTTGAATTAGATGCAATAGTAACTGACAAAATATTTCAAATAAATATGAAACAGTTTTTCTATTTAATAAAGAATGTTTGGTGGAAAGAATTGAGTGTAAATCGATGAGTCAGGAGTGATGTAATGATAGTTAAGATGTATTAATGTGTGAAGTTAGTGTTGGGGAAACACACACTATTGGCTGAAGTTACATTCAGAGATAAAAAAGTTTGTTTTAATACGTCTCAAGAATGATACAAACCTGAATCATTTCTTACACAAGAAAATGCATAAATAAAGAACCAATAACTGCAACATGAACACAATAACTAACTAAAGAAATAGTCAAAACAATAAAAGAAAACGAAAATACATTACAAACACTCAATTGTTTCTTCATTATAGCTAAATGATTCATAATTTCCCTCCATTTTTCCTTAATTCTTCATTTCCACCATTTTTTCACAATTTTTCCTCTATTGTTCCTCCATTCTTCCTCCATTTCAACCATTTTCCCTCCATTTTCTTTCATTTTTTTTATCCTTTTTCTTTCATTTTTCTTAGATTTTTACCAATGTTTCCTCCATTTTCCTCCCATGTCTCCCCAATGTATTCCTCTATGTCCTCCATTTTCTCCATTTGCCTCAATTTGTCCTCCATTTTCACTATTTTTCCTCCATTTCTTAAATTTTTTCTATATTTTCCTTAATTTTTCCGCTCCATTTTCCACCATTTTCTCTATTTTCCTTCCACTTTTCCTCGATTCTCCATTTCCACCATTTTTTCACATTTTCACTTATTCTTTCATTTTCTCTCTACTTTCCATCATTTTTCCTTCATTTTCCTCCCAGTTTTCTGTGATATCCAATTCCAGCTCTACATTAAGAGATATTGGTTCAATGTTAACATTATAAAGGTCTGGTTTTTAACCTTTTTTATTTATTTTTCTGAGCTTTATTTATTGAATAAACTTCCATGTGTAATGAG
Organism: Callionymus lyra; assembly: GCF_982586985.1. Classification (NCBI taxonomy): domain Eukaryota; kingdom Metazoa; phylum Chordata; class Actinopteri; order Syngnathiformes; family Callionymidae; genus Callionymus; species Callionymus lyra. Next base: position 7,060,549 of record NC_141823.1, read on the forward strand.
AAGAGGCAGCACAAAGGAAGACACAACAAGAAGAGACTGAAAATAGATGAACTAGAAAAAAGAAACATAAACAAGTGGATCAGCAGCAGGAAGTGAGTAAGTTATTAAGTAATATTTGAAGTGAGCTGTGATACTATCATGGATGTCAGTGCAGGTCCTGGAAGATGACAGCGTGGCGACTCAGGGTCGTCTCAACAAGGACAGAAGAGCGAGATAGCGTCGCTGGAGGAGACAGAAGCTCCAGATATGAAAGTCTTTGTTTACACGAGTGAACCTTAAGTCAGAACAACACGATCTTCCTGCTGGATCTGGTTCTATAAATAAGAGATGAAGCTCCAGGTCTTCTGGATACTTTCATGGATCCTCAAAGAAGACGACAGTAAATCCTGATTCAAACCAATCACAGTTTTTCTCTGACCATTGAGAGTTTGAAGAAACACGTGGAGGAAACATTTTCACAGCAACTTTTTCGTTATTAATTCAAAATAATCTAAATTTTGATTAGTCAAAGCGCTTGGAAATAACAAAACAATTAAGATGGATGGATTTAAATAACTAACTAACTTGGTTCTAACAAGTATCGAATTAATATTCACGGCCTTGGTCACTTATTAGAGTTTTTTCTAAAAAATCCACACATTATCTAGTTTTGATCCTGCTAGTAATACTACCAAAACTTTGTACTGAAACACGTTTAGATACTTGTACTACCTGAAGCGTTTCGGTCTGTGCGACACAAGAACTGAAGCTCGAAACTGTTGCTTTATTTTATTTTATTTTATTTTATTTTATTTTATTTTATTTTATTTTATTTTATTTTATTTTATTTTATTTTATTTTATTTTATTTTATTTTATTTTTTCTTCTAACTTCAAGCATCACTTACAGAAAAAAAGTCAATTCTAGACCAAAATATATAGAAAACAGTAAAATGAATCTATGAACATTTACTTTTGTGTCCATTTCATGTACATGTCGGTACATTTAAGGGTTCATTCTAGATTATGTGAATATACTGATCAGAACCATCAGAACCCTTAGAATCATCAGAACCATCAGTTATATCACAACTATCAGAACCATCAGAACCATCAGAACCATCAGTACTATCAGAACCATCAGAACCATCAGTACTATCAGAACCATAAGAACCATCAGAACCATCAGAACCATCAGTACTATCAGAACCATAAAAACCATCAGAACCATCAGTACTATCAGAACCATCAGAACCATCAGTACTATCAGAACCATAAGAACCATCAGAACCATCAGTACTATCAGAACCATCGGAACTATCAGAACCATCAGAACCATCAGAACCATCAGAACCATCAGTACTATCAGAACCATCAGAACCATAAGAGCTATCAGTACTATCAGAACCATTGGAACTATCAGAACCATCAGAACCATCAGTACTATCAGAACCATAAGAACCATCAGAACCATCAGTACTATCAGAACCATCAGAACTATCAGAACCATCAGAACCATCAGAACCATCAGTACTATCAGAACCATCAGAACCATCAGTACTATCAGAACCATCAGTAGTATCAGAACCATTGGAACTATCAGAACCATCAGAACCACCAGTACAATCAGAACCATCAGTACTATCAAAACCATCAGTACTATCAGAACCATAAGATATATAATAAAATATAATATATATATATATATTTGCTACAAATTACAAACACAAATTACAGACATTTTTTTTTATTTAGTAAAAGTATGACAAGGCACTGGTTATTCACTGAAACACTCTCTCAAATTTTCAACAGTGTTTTTTCAATTAAAAAAAAAAGAATTTGCAAAAACAGATGTTTTAATACATGTAGAAATGAACACAATTTCACAATTGAAAATTGCAAATGAGGCTCCCAGGGATTATTTGTATTTAATCATGTATTTTAAGGCAAAATAGTGTTGACGAGTTTGCTTTATTTTCCTCAAATTTTTATCCATTTTCCTTTGTGATACCCAATTTTCATCCATCTTTACCCAATCATCCTCTGTTTCTGCCATATTCCAAAAGTTTTCTCCAATTACCATCATTTTTCTTCCCTTTTTTATCCATTTTTCTCAATTTTTCTCCACTTACCTCCATTTATCCTCCATTTTTCAAATTTCTTTCGCACTTTTCCTCCATTTTTCTAAAATATTTCTCAATTTTTTACTTCTATTTTGCCTCCATTTTCACCATTTTGCAAACAACCTATTTTCTTAATTTTTCCTCCATTTTCCTCCAATTTTCCTATATTTACCTCCATTTTTCTCAAAATTTCCTCCATATTTCTCCCAGTTCTCTGCGTTATCTGAGAGATGATTTTGTTTCAGTTTCAAATGCTTCTGATGTCTCTGGTGAAGATGATGGAACATCAACCAGAGAGTTTCTCTTCATGAGAAGAAACATCTGCTGAGGACGTCACAGTCTAAATGGACGAAGGTGTTTCCTGGTGTCTGTCGGTGAAGACCCTTCTTTCAACACCACTCACTACCCTGTTGCCGTGGCAACCTCCTAGCCTCCTTCCTCCCTCCCTCTCTCTCTCGCTCTCTCTCTCTCTCTACCTCTCTCTCTACCTCTTTCTCTCCCTTTCTCTCTCTCTCTCTCTCTCCCTTTCTCTCTCTCCCTCTCTCTCTCTCTCTCTCTCTCTCTCTCTCCCTCTTTCTCTCCCTCTCTCTCTCTCTCTCTCTCTCTCCCTCTTTCTCTCCCTCTCTCTCTCTCCATTTTTCCTCTTTTCCCCACCATTTTCCATCCATTTCCACCATTTTTCCTCCATTTGCCTTATTTTTTATTTTATAATAACCAACAATTGTCTATTTTGACCTTCTTCAAATAATGATACCAGTTTTTGGTGTTTTATTTAAGGAGGTTTTTAATAAATAATCACTTGTTTCATTTGATTTCCAGGTTTAATGGAAGTTCTCGCTCTGGACTGTTGTTTCCAGTTGAAGGTGAAGAAACTGGGGAGGAGAGTGAAATAAAAAAGTGTGGAGGCGTATCTTGCGGTCTTGCTCACGAGTGAGGGAATTATCTGGATTATACAGATATCGTCACCGAAAAGTCTTCATTGAAAATAGTCGTAAATCTGTCGACCCACGGTGGGCGTGGAGGACCTCAGAGAAGACTTCTGATAATTCTGAGGTCATTCTGTTCTTCACAGGAAGTTCTTCGACGTCATCATGTTGTGACACTTGATCAACTGTCCAGAGATCAGTTCCTCAGCTGCAGCTCATCAGCTTGAATGTGTGTGTGTGTGTGTGTGTGTGTGTGTGTGTGTGTGTGTGTGTGGGGGTGTGTGTGTGTGTGTGTGTGTGTGTGTGTCGTCTCCCCACTGGCCTTCCAAACTGTTCTGGTCGTGGCAGGATCTCCGGGTCAATGTGACCCCGGGGTCGAGAGTGTCGTGTGAGAAGCAGCTCCAGCAGGATCGACTCGAGCGTACAAACCATTGATGAGAAAAGTTGTGCGTCCAGCTGCGAGTGTGTGTAACTAATGTCTGACACCGAGATGTTCGTCTTGTTATGTTGTGTATCAGTGACATCATTGATATATTTCAAATGTTGAAACTATCATTTTATTATTGATATGTTTATTTCAATATATGTTTAAATAATTTAATTCAATCTGTCTATTAAATGGTTGGATTTGTTTGTTTAATTAAAAAAAAAAAAACATTTTAAAATGAATTATTTGTTTGATATTCTTATACCAAATATTTTAAAATACATCTTCTAATTTCAATATTTTTTAATCCGTAGTCTTTTAAATTCAATATAAAAATGTATAACAGTGACACCAGACATTACCAACAGAGCACTGAGCTACTTGATTCAACAGCCAATCATGCGACGCTCATGCGATCATGTGATCACGTAGAAAAACTGGTGTCAATTCATCATGAAGGATTTAAAATATTTGTATCTAATGGTTGTTTTTACAGCTTATTGTGAATTTAAAAGTAAGAGCGAGTAGCTCGGCGCTCAAATGGATTAGTCTAGTATATATATAGTCTGGTAATATTTAATTTAAGAGGCTACGAAAAATTTAAATGGCTTTATTGAATTATTAGAATTAGAATATCAGTCGATGTTAAGAAAAATATATATTAAAAGTTACATTTGTAAATGACAAATTCAACCTTTTCAATATAGAAATTGTTGATTAAGATTTTTCAAAAAAAATAAATGTACTATTTCAATGTATAAAGTTGTGAATTCAATGCTTAAATAACAACATTTCAATAAAATAAGTTTAAACGGTTTAAAAGGTTAAAATATTCTGACGTCACTGATAAACTTCCTCACTCATGACTCAACAAGGACAAATAAGGATTTTATTTTAAATATAAAGTGTTTTAAAATGGTTTGACACGAACAAGAAAACTCCTAAAAACGACTCTTCGTCTTCAGGATCAGGATCACGGACGTTACATGTTGTTTTCATGGATTAAACTGGAACCAAACACTTGGTAACGATAGCATAAACCAAAGAAAGAAGGGAGGACAGAAAGAGAGCGATGTGTTGAACAGCTGAATTCATCTTCATTCCTATCTCGACCTGTTTCCTTGGACCCCGGCTCTGGACCGTCAGGTGGTCCAGCTCCCCCACACAGCAGCTATTTCAACCCTCAGGAGAAGTTTAGCATCAATGCTAACAGTAGCTTCTACTGCCAGAACCTCCATCATAGCAACATACAGTCAAGAATGTTGAGCTTCTCTGTGTGATTTTTTAATCCATTTCATTATTTTTATTATTACAAGAGTTTTTTTGCATTATTTCTATCAGTGTTTAAACATTTTAATTTTAGGGGATTTTTAAAAACGTTTTAATTAAGTAAAAATGTAATAATAGATTTTAGAAAATAGTTTTTCTGTTTGTTTGTGTTCACATCGGGACTTAAGTCTTGTGGCTTTGTTTTCCATTTTTATAAAATATTATTTTTGACTATTTTTTCAACATTTTCGACTGAACTGAACGTTGGTTTTGCTGCATTTGTATCCATTTTTAGAAAAGATACATTTCTGCCATAATTTATTTAAAATAAAAAATATAATTGTACATTTTCAAAGTATCCTCACGTTTGAACTTTGGTTTGTATTCATCATAAGAAACATTAATCTTTGCTAATTTTTTCTATTAGAAAAGAAGATTTTTTTAATTTCAGAAAATCACATTTTTAACATTTCCGCACATTTCTTTGTGTTTACATGGCTACTCTGCGATACAGCTTGAGGTACATGTAGCAAAATACACCTGTGACTGAAATGTTCTTCCCTTCTTTTATCCCTTCAGACCTTCAGGTCATCTTGACCCAGAGACAACTCGGGATACTACAAACACATTTGTTTATGGGCCTTGGGGTCACCTTGACCCTGAGACGACAAGTGTTGAATAAATCATTGTGGAGAACTTTGTGAGGCAGAATTATGTTTTGTTTTGAAGTGTTGCCTATTATAACTTTAGATGTTAGCATAAGCTAACGTTGACGTCAGATTTCTTCTTCTGTTGGTGCGGTCGACATCCTCTTGGGTTTACAGGCGCCCACGGTTTTGGCTCGACAAACCATTACTCTATGTGTGAGACAAGTCGTCGGTCGAGCTGGCCAGCAAGACCCGGACCTCGTCACCGTCACTCGACAGTCGCACGCCTGCTCCGTAGTGACGTCACTAAGTTTGTTTTCTCCATAAACTGAGAGCAGACTCTTGGCAGGAGGGCGAGGGTGGCGCCCCAACACCCCCCACCATCCACAGCTGGTATAATAGAGGGTAACCTCTCACATGAGTCATCACTAATGGGGTGGAAACTGTTCACTGCCGTCAAGATCCATTACTTTCATTGTGTAAAAACCAGCTTTGACCAACATAAACCCGGGTCACGGCACCAGGCAGTAAGAGTTGTGTTCCGATGAACCGACCCCTCCCCGGATCCATACCTGGTGGTGATAAAGAAGGACAGACACAGGAATGAGTTTAAGAGAAAATGCTCATTTAGTGAAATATGCAAAAGTAAGAGAAACAACTCACATGATCATGGAGGCTTAGCAAAGCAGAGATCTATCGCAGAGATGTCTTCGAGTGCCAAACACAAAGTTCTAATGAAATGGCGGATCTTTTATAGTATGAATATTCAGGTTAACTCCTTAGTCATTTGTGCATGTAGGATTGGTCAGATACTCTAAACAATTAGCTTCTAAGATGGCCGTCTCCCATTGTTGGTTGTGGAATGTTACTGCATGTTTTATCAGTTGACTTACGCAGATGTCTGTCCTTGGTGTGAGCGTCGACTTGACTTGTACTGAAGAATAGCTGAGCCCATGGATTCTAAAGAGAGGCAAAAAATATTTCATATGAATTAAATATGAACGATTATCAGTTAATCAAGTGATTATTTGAAATGTGTGTTAAATCTAGATGATTGATTACAGTAAAGTTGTCATATCCTTACACACCTGTTTTGAACTCAAATGTTGGAACTTTTAATTTTTAGAAATTGAAATGTTGTTTGTTTTAAGCACAGATTTTTCCATATTTATAATTAAATGAAGGAAATATTTTCAAAACAAGACGTGGTGTCACGTTCATGACTCTAAATCTCCCTCACGTCGTCACAAAAGTGAAAAAAGCCATAAAAGTCCGGGTTCAACATCATCACTTGTTTGTCAGAGTCGACCTGCAAAATAGACGACAAAACTAATATCATGTAACGACTGAACCAGAAACTCTCCTGAGTCCGAGCCGCTGCAGAAAGTTCTTCATTCGACCGTCGGACTCTTCCAGGCGGACGGAAGGATGAGTCAGTTTCCAAGAGGATCGATCGTCTGCTGGATCAGTGAAGCTCTTCTGTCGATAGAGAATTCTGTTTGATCGTCGAGGCTCGACTCGGAATCTCAATGTTTCTGCTGGAGACAGAAAAGATACATTATTGAGGCGAGAACACGGAAGAACATCCTCGGAATATTGAACCGTTTTTCTTAGTTTAACTGAGAGATTTATAGTCATCTGTGTATTATTAGGTTAAATATATGAGAAATAATTATTGAAATAACGTTCAAAATAAATGCTATTTTTACACAAAGTTGGACATTTTAATCCAAATATTTAAAAATATATATTTTTAGATTCAGTATTTTTTAATTCATAGCCTTTTAAATTCAATATAAAAATGTTGGTATAATAACTATAATATATAATATTTTTAAATATAATTTAAAAGGCTAAGAATTATAAAAAAAATAGAATTTGGAAAATAAATGTTTGAATAATTCGAATTTTTTTTAACCCTTCTGTTGCCTCTGGGTCAAGGTGACCCGAACGCCTGAAAACAAATGAGTTTGTGGTCGACCTCCCTGGTTTACATTAAATTAAAAATGTTATTATTCAAAATTGTATTCAATCCTTTTTTTATGAAGCATATATATATAAATAATATATATATATATTTTTTAATTACATTTATTTAATTGTAACTTATTTCAAAGTTGACTATATATTTGAAAAGGTATTACTTAGTATCTTATTTTTACTTTATCTACATCATGAATGTAACAGTTAAACAAATATAAATTAAAAAAAATTACAATAAAAATATACAAATGGATTGTTTGACTTATTTTAAAAATGACTGTCAATCAAAGTCATCCAGATCCTACTTATTTTTTTTTTAACATCACACACCAAAGGTTTAATCCAGATTAAAACTAGAATTAGATTCTTTCGTCACTTTACAAATTTACAAATGACTTGATGGAAATATAATCAACATGAACGATACGACTCGACTCTTGAAAAACGTCATTTTTCAGCAAAAACATTAGTTTCAAACAAGTTGAAAACAACATTTATGTCAAACAACTCAGAGACTCACGATCCTCCAAGAACCAGACTCTTTAAATATTAAAACCAGATCCAACTCGTCCTCGACACCAGTCGTTGCTCAGCGATGCTGTCGTCGCACAATAGAGCAGCTGATGCTTCACAACAGACTCCGACTACACAAAGTCACTGCGTCTGCAGTGAAGATAAACGGCTGGTCTTTGTCATGTGACTCTGCAGATGGAAACTAAATTGGGATCAGAACCAGTCGGAAGGAAATACACGAGTAACAATACGACGACAAAAGATAATCCCAACACAAAAGCTCTGAACAATAGTTGTTTAATTGGAGTCAGATTTGTGTTGTTTAGATCAGGAGGCCTCAGAGAATCAATGATGTCACGAGGAGAATAAACTTATCAAATTAATGGTGTTGCTGATATAATTTAATATATTTTCTTAATATGATACTTTTGTTTTTCCCTCATTAAGGGAATTTTAAATTGTTCAGATTATATAAAAAACTGAATTTGCATATGAGAAATGATTTTAAAAACAACAACAACAATAAATAATAACAATAATAGAAATTAAAAGTAAAAAGTAAAATAATAAGAAATAATGAGATGATAATAATAAAATAATAAAGTCAAATTATAAATTAAGATAAACTAAATTAAAAATAAAGTAATGCCAAAAAGATAAGAAAAAAAAAAGAAAAATCTTTTACATTTTTCTCTCCTTCCTGGAGTGATCTGGTTAAACATTTACTTAACATGTTAATATGTTCCTTACATCATCTATATTTTACTTTCTATATATTTTATCTTCATCAAACTACTTGTTTAAGTGTTTTTCTCTCACAGCCTCGGGCAGAATGACGTTAGCTAACATTAGCATGAGCGGCTAATGCATAAACAGAGGTTAATAACTCTTGTTTTACTTCAATATTGCAGTAATAGGATGGTTGTAAGTGACTCTCAAGACTCCTCAACACATACAAACAAAGTACAAAAAGTATTTATGCTGCAACACTGACTGAGGAGGAAAATAGAAATGATTGAAGAAATTAATATTTTCAGTCTGGTAGTTAGCAAGGCTAGCATAGCATGTTGCGCAGCAGCATTACATGTTTTCAATGTGACGTGTGTGAATGTGTGTGTGTCTGCATGAGTGCAAGTGTGTGTGTGTGTCTGCATGTGTGTGTGTCTGCATGAGTGCAAGTGTGTGTGTGTGTGTGTGTGCATGTGTGTGTGTCTGCATGTGTGTGCATGTGTGTGCATCTGTGTGTGTCTGGATGTCTGAATGTGCATATGTGTGTGTCTGCATGTGTGTGTGTCTGCATGAGTGCAAGTGTGTGTGTGTGTGTGCATGTGTGTGTGCATGTGTGTGTGTGTGTCTGCACGAGTGCAAGTGTATGTGTGTGTGTATGTGTGTGTCTGCATGAGTGCAAGTGTATGTGTGTATGTGTGCATGTGTGTGCATGTGTGTTCATGCGTGTGTGTCTGGATGTCTGAATGTGCATATGTGTGTGACTGCATGTGTGTGTGTCTGCATGAGTGCAAGTGTGTGTGTGTGTGTGTGTGTGTGTGTGTGTGTGTGTGTGTGTGTGTGTGTGCATGTGTGTGTGTGTGTGTCTGCACGAGTGCAAGTATATGTGTGTAGGTGTGTGTGTGTGTGTGTGTGTCTGCATGAGTGCAAGCGTATGTGTGTGTCTGCATGTGTGTGTGTGTGTGTGTGTGTGTGTGTGTGTGTGTGTGTGTGAGCAGCTGTGTCTGCAGGTGAGCACAGAAGTGACGTAAACGAGGACGATGTGAGACGAAGTCAAGAACAAACTCTTCTCCAGCCTCGTCCAGACTGACCTGCAGGTCCTTGAGGAGGAAGTGATGTCATCGATGACTTCAACTCTGACAACAAACACTCGTGGAGACGTTCATCGTTTCCTCGAACCTCGTCTCAGTTCACTGAACATCAAGTTCTTTCTGTGGATCTTCAGAAACTTTATAGTTCCTCCCTGTCCCTGCACTGACATGTGTTTTGGTTTTTCTTCAAGAAAAATGCTTGAAAAACACATTTTTAACCAAAAAAAAAAAAAGTATTCTGTTAAAACACTTTTTTCAATTGAACACGTTCTTTTATTGTCGCAACATTTTTTATTGAAGTGGATTTTTATTGATTTTATTAAATAATTGTTTTGTATATTTCAAACCTTTTGTTTATTCTGGCAACTTCTTTATTGAAGAGGATTTTTATTGATTATATTAATTATTTTTTTTGTATATTTCAAACCTTTTGTTTATTCTGGCAACTTCTTTATTGAAGAGGATTTTTATCCTCTTCAATAAATATATATAGATATTCTTTTTTTCCTTTATTTAATTGAATAATTTTTTTATTCAAGCAACTTTTCATTATTGAAAATATTTCATTAAAGAAACATTTTGTTATTTGATTGAATCATTTGAACTAAAACATTTTTGATTGTGGCACTTTTCTTTTTTTTATTGGAGCGCCTTTTTTTTATTATACTATTTTTTGTTAAATTTTTTATTTTTGGTTGAAAAAAATCTTTTTGATTGAAGCAAAGGTTAAATTTTCAAAGCAACTTGTTTTTATTAGATAATAACAAAACAAATCTACCTCCATAAACTAGTCACAGAATGGAAAGAACATGTTTAATATTAACTGTTTAAAAACTATTACACATACAAAAATGGAGGTGAAATGTCGAACAATTGTCAAAAATTTGATGAATTTTACACCAAAAACTAACCTTTCACGACTAACTAGACCATTTTTAAAGGCTGTTTTTAAGGCCAAATAAAATGACTTTAGTTCGACATCTAAGTCATGGAAGCAAACCAACAAATTAAAAAAACTTGCTGACTGAGCATTTTCCATTGTGTTGATCGTTGAAGATCAAAACTGACCGAGATCTAGTTTTGTGAGACAAACTTCCTGTTGTCGTGTCAAGATTTCAACACAACTGCACCTGGACGTCATGTTTGGCTCGAATTCTCTGCAGCTGTGAGACTTTTCTGAGGAACATTTGTGGATGTTTTGTTAGTGAGGAAATCCCAAAACTATTATGAACTCTATTTTCAAATTACAAACGATTACACAAAATATATCTGAGACGTCGCCAGTTGATGATGTCACGCGATTGATTTTTAATCAGCTTTAAATACGTTTTGTGACATCCATGGCTACTATGGAAATGGGTCTGGTTACACAGCTGTAATCTCAAGCCCCTACGCTACCTTCACTCTTATACCGGAAACACAGACTTTGTTTTAAAACAACAGAAGATAAACTTTGAGTTAAAGTTAAAATGTTCCTATTGTGAATCTTTTCATACAAACAATAATGTTAGATTTAACTCAAAACAACCAAACTTTTGTACGACACGTTTTACACTTGTCTCCGTGAGCGTAAGACTTGTTAGCAGCTGCTAACGCTAGCATTGTAGTTATGTGCTGTGTCTCAAATCGCATACTAGCGTACTAAAAGTTAGTATTTTTAGTGCGTTAGTGCGTCTCAATTCTTAGTATGCGAAATTTAGTGCGCCATGCACACTAAATTGGCGTACTAACACGCCCACAAAACTGAGTATGGTTCGATGGACACTAAACACACTAAACAGCCGCCATCTTAGTGACGTTTTAAACGGAAGTTAATAGTCATATATAAACGCATATATATACATATACTTACAGGTGCATTTTCAGCAGCAGTAGGAGGATAAACACGTCTTCGCTGCTGATACCAACTTAAATATCTCGTGATTATTTAGATTCTGATATTTTTTCTTTATTTATTTTTCCAAAGTTGCAAAACGTGCTGCCAGCATGTGTCGGCGATAGCGTTCAAACAGCTGGTTGAAACATCGTTAAATAGTAGTAGAAGAAGAAGCTGTCATGTGATTTCCTGTTAGTGTGTAGCAGCAGAGTTTGATTTGAGACATACTATCTGTGGAGAATTTGCGTACTAGTTAGTATGTACACTAAACTGATGTCTAACTTCTAGCATACTAAGAGTAGTATGCGATTTGAGACACAGCAATGTTGTTTCGATTTTAGAAGTCTTTGTCAACCATTACGTTTGCACACATTTAAAAATAGCTTTTGTTGATCCGAAGTTAAATGTAATAATACATCATCCAAATCAAATCCTCAAGAACTGTGAAAGGTGATGTCATCAGGTGGGGACGAAGTTAGAGACACAGATATTATCATAGACATATATACATAGACAGGGCATCAACTGCTGCCGCCCACTAGAGCGGTGTGTATACAGGGCGGCCATCTTGGTACAGTGTCACTCACTACTGCAGTACATTATGTCTATAGAGGAATGATGTGTTCACGCTATAAAAGTGATCATAAATCGCTTATTTGTCAAGTTTTTTTCAGGGGGTTTGTTTTTTAAACCTCAGACCAGATAGATAGACAGTATTATATATATTTATATTATTATAAAATAACATTTTGAAACAAATGAATTTGATAGATTAAACAAATACGGCCCAAACCGTTTTAAATTTGGTCCAGAATTCAGCGAATAATTGTATTTTAAGATTGAGAAGTACCTCCTTCCCTGCAGTTGTTAATGCTGCCTCTGATGACACTGTACCAAGATGGCGGCGCTTTATACACATCCGTCTACAGTCGATGCGGCGTCTATTATATATGTCTATGGATATTATTATTACGTTACATATTTCCACGATCCCAGATCCGTCCCGTGTTTTCCTGTCAGCCGCAGCTCTTCCTGCCCATCAGCTGATCTCATGTTCTCAGCTGTTTCCACTTCAAGTCTGGATGGTTGTTCACAAACTGCTGCTGTCGTCAAGTGTGTTCTGACCCTGACTGTGGGATCTAATCCTGACCTCAGATAGATCCCTCTGGGCCTGGAGCTTGTTTTGTCTCCGACACAAACGTTTACGATTAAAATGACGCATCCGTGACTTTAGTCTTCTATCGAGCGCTGATGCTGTTTTAAACTTCTTTGGTTTTGAATCATTTATTTTCAAATAATTTAATTAAATATTTTCCATTTAAATAGTAGAATTTGTTTTATTTGCTTGATTTAAAAACATTTGAGTTTCATGAATCCAGTGAATTCTATGTAAAGAAAATGTTGGTAAAATAGTTCCACCATACAATATTGAATTCAAAAGAGTATGAATTAAAACAATATAGAACTTTTTTAACAATTATTTCAGTATCATTGGAATAAGAATATCAAACTAAGCGTTAAAACGTTGAAAATATTAGATTTTCCAAATTGAACCCATTTTTTTTTATAAAACTATATATTCAAATTATTAAAAACATTTAAAATGTTATTTTACCATTATCGAAGACAAACCTCAGTAGATCAAAATTTAATTTGCTTTTCTACTAAATATTTATTTTTTGTACATTTTTAACCAAAATCTTTTCATCAGGAGACGGAGTTATTTGCCAGCTCTTCATTCTAAGCTAACCTGGTCAGCTACTGCATCAGGTTCCTGGACCCCGAGCTGTCAATCCAAAGTGTTACGGATAAAAAATGTACTCTTACTACCTTGAAAATAAAAAAAGTTTGTAAGTGATCATTTACAGTTTTATTACTATTATTATTTTCAGAAGTTGGTATCTATCATGTATTGTGGTAGAGGAAATCATAAAGGGATAGTCCACAAGATTACAAATATTGTTTCTGGCGACCCTCAGTGTCATAAAAGTGTAACTGCGACGCTATATTGCAACATGTGCATCAAACAGAGAGAAAAGCTCTTGTTGTGTTTGTTTCCTTTTTTAGATTCTAAGTTACTTTAAAAAGTCTCTCTGCACACAACTGTTCAAAAATATGAACATATTTAACGTATTTGTGCTTTAACAAGCTCTTTAAAATACAAAAACACAAAATAAATCATGTGAAACTGTGTGGAAACTGTCTTGCTTGAGGCCTTGGCTCCCGATGTTGATGAGTTCTTCACCATCATCAAGTTGACCAGAAAAGCGTCTGCTTCGACTTCCTGAGATGTTCAAGCTGGTTAAAGATCCCTGAGTTTTGCTGCGTCTTTGGAAAAACAAGCTCCTTTGAAGACTTTGCAGTTCAAGTGACACCTTCTCCATCAGTGAAAACATTGGTGACCCCATAAATCACACTTCACATGACGACGGGGGTTTGCAGAGCAACAATGGGGCTTCAGTGGTGAGGTGAGTCAAGAGGAAGAAGATTTGCTGAGAGATCTTCCACGTCTGATCTCCCAGATGACCTTTGACCCCTGGATTCAGGAGAGACACACACACTGGTGTGTGAAGCTTGTGTGTAGTTCTTCAAAACCACCATGTGGAGACAAGAATGGATGGATCGACAGTTCAAACGACTACAATCCACAGATACTACTCATAAGTTCTTAATGCTGAGGCGGCAATAACAAGATCGATAAAGTTCTTTGAAGATTCCTAAGAAGCGATTGGCATCTCGTGAGCAGCTGATTTCTAAATACCTTCCTGATATTTGAACCTCAGAGTTAAATCTGTCCAGCGAGGACTCCCTCCTTCTCCTCTGTGGTTCATGTGGGCAGCGACTGGATGCCAGGGATGGGAGCGGAAGAGTGGTCGGTTGAAGTCCAGTCCAGCCGCAAGAGGTCTGATGGTATGAGCGGGCGGAGCAGTTACAGGAGTCTAGACGCAGACGAGGCAAGAACCTGGACCAGAACCGACCACCGGGCATATAAGGGCACAGCATCTCTGCTCAGTTCTCTGGAGAATTGTACGATGACGCTATAAGATGAGTGCTACAGGTGTTCAAAAGGAAGAATGAACCAGAGAAAGTTGGCTCTTCAGCCGACTTTACCGTCCTTGTGGGATAAGTTAACTTTAGGAGGCTAAAAAACGAGGCAGTCCTGTTGAGATCATTGACTAGGGTTCACTTGAATTGCTAAAGTCTGCCCTGGAGACTCTTCTATCCTCATTGACTTGAGACGGAACAATGTTTTTTTTGTTCATCACCATCCACACTTATCCTAGTTCCCGTCGCTAATGCAGCAGCATCGGAGCAAAGAGGCAAAGACTATCCACTCCCCAGAAACCTGCTGCAACTCTCCTGGGAGAACACATTCCCAGGGCTCAGTTGCTCCAATACATCCTGGATCTCAGATTAAGGAGCACGGTCGTACGGAGACTCAAACTCCTCCATATCAAGAGAAGCTAAGGTGGCCCTGGTGTCTTTTCAGGATGCCTCCTGAGTGCCGCCTTCAGGAGGCTTGTCCAATTGGATAGAGACCCTTGTGCAGAACCTGTTAGCTGATCTTAAACATTCCACTGGTGTAACCTGGTCCTCATCCTTTTATGGCCACAAAGTCTTGAAAGAGATTCTGTCCAGTGAATGCCAGTGAAGAGGGTGAAGTCTTGGTGATTGGTTTGAGAGAAAGATGGGGAAGTAGGTATTCTCTCTTGTCATTTTGAGTATGTTTGGGAAGCCAGAAGACAGTTGTACACAGTTATCAGTCAAGTGGCTGAAAAGTGTGGGAGCGAGAGACGAAGAGGGTGGGAAAGTCTAGAATTAAAGGGCCAAGTACTGTATTTTTCAATAATAAATTGCAGATTATAAAATGTTATAAGCAAAGCAAGACAGTCTGATGAGTCAAACTTCGTAAGTCTATTAACATGTACCATCTGGCTCCATATACACACTCTATAATATTTTGTGGAAGATGGCAATGGAGCTTGTGGTTTTACTCGGCTATGCCGCGTAGTATTACTACGCAAGGCACTGTAGTGATCCGTAGTATGCCTCAGAGTAATACAACTGAGACTCACAGTGTAGCTTCGTAGCTAACCAAAGTCATAGTAAAACATTTTAAAAGATTGCGTATCACCCACCAAGTACAACCAGAACTAATACACAGGGCGCACCTTGGATTTACTTCAAGGTTTGTCATATAGTCCAAACAATACAGTAGGTTTTTCCTTCTATTGGGTCAAGACTTCTTTAGATTAGGGTTCTGAGAATGTTTAAGATGTTTAAAAGTTTTACCTTACCTTACCTTAAGAGGCTGAGAAAAGTATCAGTTAAGTGGGTTAGATGGAATAGATGGAAAGTATGGATCGAGAGACAGTAGATGGTTCAGGATCTAGGGGCGGCAAGGAAAGTGTCTCACACAGAAGAATTCGAGAGGTGGACGGGATGGTACGACAGGTACGAGTGGACAGGAGAGGATTAGGTTGACTGTTCTGTGCAAGAATCCTCGTCATCATCATGTTTAAGATTCCTGTGATCCACGAAACAATCGATCAGTACTACTGTAGCATCAAAGGAAGTTCTACTCTGAGGTACAATCCTGTTCACGACATCTCTACACCTCGTCTCCGTCTGTGAACTGTTGTTTTATTGCAGTCGTGACTTGATATTGTCTGCAAAGCTCACCGACTTTTGTTTGCTTTGCACTTTAATAACACGTCGATACGAGCGTCTCTCTAGATAAGACGAGCTGCAGAGAGATGAGCCTCCGGTGAGACCCTTACCTCGTGATGGTTCGTTCAGCTCCGCATCCAGAACCTTCAACTTCGAGTTAAAACCTTTTCCAAAGCTCTCGCAGTTTTCAATAACGTGTGGACTCCAGGTGGGTGGATTTCCCAGAGTCGCGGCGTCTGCATCAAACAGGCGCCGCACCTGTTCCCGCCGCCCGCCGCCCACCGCCCGCCGCTAAATGCTCTCTTTAGAAGCCGGCGAAGGCGAGCGCGGCACCAGGTGCAGGTTCACATCCTCGCACTGAATCAGAGCTTTGTGTCGAGGCCCGAGAGTCACGCACGTCTACACTCTCGCTCGCTGACGTCTGACTTCAGATGAAGACTGGCCTGACATGAGCTCCAGCACCGTATCGCAGACTTCTTCTGACGCCGCACCTGTTCCCCCGGGAGTCATTCTACAGGAACTATAGATCTTTCTAGGACGAGCCGTTTGATCACTCATTGGAAAAACAAAGGCATGAATTGCAATTTATTTTGTGGTTCTATTGTGACCTTCTATTGTGAGCAGATTAAATATCTTTACCAACAGTCTTTGACATAATTTATAAAAATGTTTTACTGTTTAATTGTTTTAATGTTATTTACTTAAACAAGAGATAAACTGAATTTTGATTTTTTTTTTTAGAACAAGGGTTATGGGTGGTAAATTTTCCTCAGTGTGTCTCCAGCAATAATTGACTATCTAAGCCAGCAAGTAGTGATGTGTTGATGAAGCTTCATGAAGCAGCTGATGCCGTATCACAATACAGTTTAAAGACCACTAGATGTCACCCTCAGTGAAAATGATGTTTCCTTGAATTAGTAGATCAGAGTCAAAGATTATAAAGCAAAGAGTGACATCTAGTGGTCTTTTAAAATGAAGACACTATATCATGAAACAACCGATGCTGTATCATGAAGCCTCGTCAACTCCTGACTCCATCAAGTGTATCATACAGTTTAAAAATGTCCTTTCAGTTTAAAAACTTCTTTCCCCCTTTGTTTCAAAAGTTATTATCTAGCGTGTGTTATGTGGTGGTAAGTGGAACCGTAAAGGGACAGCGCGCAAGATTCAAATGTTGTTTCTGGCGACCCCGTGTGTCGGAAGAGTGTATCTGCAAAGGATATTCATTTCAACACAAAAATAAAGAAATGCTACTGTTGGTTTCCCACTTCGCTTGAAATTGTCTCTCAGCATATTTATAGACACACTTCAACCAAAACAATAAGAACAAATAAAAATGTAATATAAATCAAATGTCAAAATCTTACGTAATGTTGCTTTAACAAACCGCAAATATAAATGTGATTGTGCTGTTGTTGTTTTTTTTACTTGCTTGAGACCTTGGCTCCTGCAAGGGTTCATCTGCTGTCTTTGATGTTAAAACCAGTAAAGAAACAGTGTCTTTGTAATAGCCAGAACACGTAAGTGTCACAAGGCGGTATATAAAAACTGTAGGTTGGGTATAAATCATGATTTTTATGTAAGAAAATTAACAAATCAACATTAAAAACATCACAACAATACATGACTTACTAACAACTGTGGTGATAAAGACAACTTATATGATTGACTCATTTCTTCTTCGTAAAAAGGAGTCAAAGGTGAGTAGATTTTTGCGTACGATGAAACAAACACTTTTATAGTTGTCTATTATTCAATTAACTATTTTGATTGTTTCAAAAAATATTTTAAATATGTTTAATCAAAGTTTGAAATAATTAAATTGAAGATCATTAAATGTTTTTTATTTGAAATGACTGTCCTGTTCGATAGAGAAACTGTTGTATTTGACAGTTTCCTTTTCTCTCTTTGATGACCGTTAGCAGATGCTATTAAGAACTAGCTTAGCAGGAGCTCAGCGCTAACAAGCTAGTAGTGCTTTTTTTTTAGGCTAAAAGAAGAATCTGTGAGAGGTCAGATGTCTCTGCTCAACAAATCCCAAGAGGCCCAGAAATGGACCAGAAGGTCATCCAGCAGAAGGATGAAGTCAAGAGTGTCTCTCTCGACCTCTGGTTATATTCATCTACTGGCTGCTCCTGAGACCTTTGACCTCTGACCTGGCCCTGGTGTTCACACTTCAGTCACAGCTCACATGCTTCTGCCACATCTCTGCTCCTCCTCCTCGTGGAGAGAGAACGTTCCCAGATTTAAAACCCTGGTGATGTTTTCCTTCTTTTTTCTTGTAGGATTTTACGCAACTTCTGCTGCGTCCTCCAGGGGTTCGGCGTGAATACGAACATGTGAACTTGAGTTGCCCCAACACGCCCTACTTGTTGGACTCGCAGCGAGCTGTCAGAGCGGCGGTGAGGTAATGATGTTCCACCCAAACCAGAACATGCTGTCGGATCAACGGGAGAACAGAACACGTTCAGGAACGACACGTGACGAGTCCAGTTACTCACGTCTTCTGTTGCATGTCGTTCCTGGTTGTTGCACCTTTTTTTTTTTAGCTCACATCCTCGCTCACGATGTATAACAAGTGCATCTATTTGTTCTTCCACTGATTTTCCAAGGTCAGTCGTGGAGGAATCGTCTGAGAATTTGAAGCTTTTTTTATACCAGTGTTGTAAACACGACACAGGAACATTACAGACTATATAAATTAAATAATATGAATGAAATAAAAAGAGACGAATAGATAAAATGTATTTAAAAATACATTAAAATGAAATAAGAGACATAACCACAAAATTACATAAAAACAAACAATGAGTTAAAATAAATACATATGTATATCAGTCTAAATAACAGTTGAAATTATTAACTTTGAATTAGTTTTCTGAATTGTTGTTTCCACTATTATAGCATCATTTTTATATTGAATTTAAAAGCCTGTGAATTACGAAAAATGTCATTGTAAAAATGTATTTTTTTAAAACTATATGTGTAAACATGTTTTTTTATTTTTTATTTTCAACTTTTCTGTATAGAAATGAATGTATACTTGTTTGGGGGTGAAATCATCATCAGGTATCTTTGGGGCTTGTTCACGAGTGAGGAAAGAATAGATCGTTAGGTCGACAGTTGGATTATTACCACCAAAAAGAGAGCTAAGCTAAAAGGCAAGGCTGTCTGTGTACCGGTTCTTACCTCGACCCTGATTGTTGGGACCACAAGAACAAGACCAGAATTATTTTCTCCCTCGGGGAAGCATCCAGGAGAGGCTTGGAGTAGAGTCGCTGAGAAGAGACACTTCGGGACGCTTCACTGGTGAGGTGATCAGGGCATGTCCCACCTGTTGGAGACCACAAGGAAAGCCCAGGATACCCTGTATTTCAACTGGCCTGGGAATGTCTCGGGAAGAGCTGGATGCTGTAGCCGGGAGAGGAAAGTTTAGTGGCACTGATGTACGTCCAGGTCTCAATCACAAGGAGAAGGAGATGTTTTTTTGGAAACTTGGGACGTAAGACTGTTTTCCAACCGCAGTGGAATCACGCTCCTAAAATAGCTTTTTCCCATGTTCCCCTTAAATATGTTGGTGGGATCGATTTTGACTCCACCCAGTGTCAGAAGAGTGTAACTGCAAGGTCGTGGACCCTATGATGCCACATGTTTACGTAACATCCCCATTTTAACAAACACGTCCATAAGTTCGATTGATATCAGTTCCTTATCTTATCTTAAACAACTGTACAAAATCAACTTCAATATACTTTGGATAAGACAAACAGGTGGGCCACAAAAAACGACTTCTGGGTTTTTAAAGGTTGACCTTGAAGAGTAGAGCATCGATAGAAGAGAAAACTAGAGACTTCTACTGAGTCGTGGCTGTTCAACAACAAAACCCATCGCGATGGAAAATTTGTCAAAAACAATAATCAACGTTGGAATGTTACATAGTGCAGCTTTAAAGTGTCCACATTTACGCAGCCTCTGTCAACACGGTCCGTGTAAATGTGACAACACATACTCCAGTGATCCGTGTGTGACAACAGGATGTTGTTCCACAAGCTTAGCGATGTCATTTTAGGCATCCATCACTCGCTGGAATGTTGGACACGATCCCAAATCCCTGGAAACACTGGGCCGTCCTCTATTCACTCCAGCATGATGAATACCTGCTCCATTGTCTGCTGGTTTGTCTCTTTTTGTTGTCCTTCTGTTAACTGTAGCTGGTCCACGACAGGTCTGAGCAGGTCTGATGTGTCACTCAAACGTCCTCACACCGTCTCACCTGTGTGTGTGTGTGGGAGCAGGGGTGGCCCAGGAGGATCAGTCGGTGGAGGATCTACTGTAACTGTTGTCGCCCACAGAAGCAACATCGTGATAAATCCTGCACTTTATCAGGGAAGAGCATCAGGATGAAGCCTCGGAACATCAGCGGAATATTAACACGTCCACAGAGAAGAAGCTTCTCCTGCTTCCTCTGAGATTCTCACCAGTTACAGCATCTGTATTTCATATCGACACACAAATCAGTATTTATTGTGTATCATTTCTTCTCTTTAATTTACATTTATATAAACATTTACTTTACAACAAATCTAATCTAAAAATAGTAAATATGTTGACGTTTATGCAACAAATCATAGCAATTAACTTGGAATATATTTATATTTTTTATATTAAGGATTTACTTGAGTTTGATGTATTATTTATTCGTTGTTTATAATAATAATAATGATGTTATTAGAGATAAAAGAGAAAATGAAGGACTATCGGAATCATTCTAAAGCGTTACTGCCCTCTAGTGTCACATGTGTGACATTAACTTGAGAGAGCTCGAAGCGTTACTTACTAACTTGGTAACTAATAAATAAACAAACTTCTCTTTTCTTCTCACATCCCGAGTGTAAATAAAAATATATTTGAATCACTCGATGTACTTTTGATCATTAGAATTTAAACATGGTTTCTCTGACTTGATTGATTTTTATCTTGAAAAATAAATATAGTATCATTATCTTGTGCATATTTTCTACTTCACATACTATTGATATCTTATCTCAACTTCTTCCGTTTATCTGGGTTCGGGTCACGGGTCAGCAGCATCAACTGGGCTGACCCAGACTTTCCTCGCCCCCTGTTCCTGGGGGACCCCAAGGCGCTCTCATTCCAGCGGAGAGACATGATATCATTGATACATGTATGTTTATTAAATAGTATTCTTAAGATCACACACATTATCATTTACTTTGATTGATTTTATTTATTGTTATTTTATTATTATTATTGTATAATTATACAATAATTATACAATAACATGAAAAGTATTGATAGTTTTTACATCACTACTTGTTTTTTTGAGTTATTACTTGAGTTATTTTCAATTAAGTTTTTTTTTAAATGAAAATATAAATAAATATCTGGAAGTTCAGCAAGCGTTCTCTAAACAATTTCCCGAAGGAGACCTCCTGAGGGATCAATAATGTTTTACCTTACCTTACCTTATTATCAACAATATATTTGTTTTCATGCATATATTTCTAACATAATATCTGACTCATTTTTGTTAGTTATATATATATATAAATATATATATGTATATAATTTTATCTTTTGTTTCCTTACATTAATTTGTACAAGTTTTGCCTTTTCCTGCACCATTTCGTTATTTTCTATTATTATTTTATGTTGTATTCTTTTATATTTCGCAAAAAATAAAAGTATTCATATTGCAAATTCGTATTTAAACTTTTTATTAAAAAATGAATAAGCATATAAATAAATATTTAGGTCAATATTTACAACGCCATGTGTTTATAAACGTCATCCTATGATGAACGTGGCTCTTCTTCTTCGATTCTGTCTGAAAATGTAAAAAACATTTCCACCTAGTGGGTGCTTAGAGAATAGCATCCCCATAATAATAACGTATGTATACATTTTTTTCTATCTATTATATAGAAATTGGTCAATTGTTATATTAAATTACAAAGACGCAATTATTTATAACACTATTAGACACTTTTGAACGACTGAAATAATTGATTTTTAATGTTTTCAAAAACGGAGGGGTTTAGCTGAGATGTCGGTCCCACGGGGTAAATAAATCGAGCGCATCTCACAACCATCCCTGCGAGCGAAAAAACCAAGGATTCGAGGAGGAGCTCGCTCGTTTATTCATTCACGTCAGCCCGCTTCCGCCCCGTCCCTCCTTCCTGCTCCACACGACAGGACCCTCCGGTGACGGTTCCCACGTCCACAGACCCCGCGATCACGTCGCCACCATAAACCCGTTCTGGAACCAGGTGAGTCGCGTCTCTTTCCGAACCCCTCGTCGCCCGGCGAGGGTTCCTTCCCTCCCGCCCTCCTTCCTTCCCCTCGCGGATGTCGACTCGTCCGAACCCCCGGCGAGGACGAACTTGTTCCAGGTCCTGCCCGGACCAGACTCTCGTCCTCGGCCGCGGATAAAACCCGGTGTTAGGAGAGAAATAACATGTCGTTGTTGGTTTGACTTCCTCGTTCCTCCTGCCATTAACAGATGGCGTCGAGTGGGGGGGCGAGGGGTTGATGGTGGGGGGGTGAGGGGCTCCATCAGAAGGCCCTTCACGAGCTCAGACTCCATGATCCTCCAGAGCTGGGTCTGGAACTAAAGTTCTGCTCGAGGATTCCTTACTGTCCCCCACAGACGTGTTGAAGGTTGAGGGGGTCGAGGACTTGGTCCAGTCCTCGACCCCCTCAACCTTCCTCCTGCTGCACCGTCAGTCAGACCCTGGACCCCCCAGACCTGGACCCGGACTATGATTGATTCTTCAATTAGAGACAAAAGAGTCGCTTTTATCGAGTTAAAACAAACAAAAAAACAACTATAAAAACAGGTGATATTTCTAATTTAGTCGTTTATTTTAACCTCCATCCCATGACTGTAGCTAGCATCACTGTTGACACGCTAAGCTAGCAAGAATGCTAGTAAATAAAATGCTAGTTTCCCGCTAAAAAAACAACCTTAATTATGTTTCTTTTACCAGGAAATGGTATTTGAATTGTGTGCTTGCTCGAGAGCTCGGCTCCTGCAAGGGTTTGAGCGATTGGTTTTAACTTAAAGAAACAGTTGCTTTGTAATAGAACGTGTTGTGGTGTCATTATTACTTTATTATTTAAGAAAAAAAACAAGGTCATGAGTTTAATTTTGGGACTAAAAACAGACAATAACAATAAAACGTGTCTGTAGTTCTTGTTTTTAGGAGCTTGTTTAATGTACCAAACACAAAATAAACTGATAATAATAATCACATACTTGCGTACTTAAACGAGAGTCTCAATTCTTAGTATGTGAAATGTAGTGCTCCATACACACTAAATTGTCACTAAAACGCCCACAAAACTGAGTATGGATCGATGGACTCTTTCTACACTTAACGGCTCCATCTTAGTGACGTTGACGTTGTAAATGGAAGTTACGTCATGTTTGTCATATATATATATATATATATATATATATATATATATTTATACATATACTTACAGGTGTATTTTCAGCAGCAGTAGGATAATGACACATCTTCGGCGCTGATACCGGCGTAAATATCTCGCCAATATTTCTCATATTTCTTGAAACCAAACGTGCTGCCAGCAGGTGGCGATAGTGTTCCTACAGCGGGTTGAAATCATACTTAAATAGTAGTAGAAGAAGAAGCTGTCGCGTCATTTCCTGTTAGTGTGTAGCAGCAGAGTTTGATTTGAGAAATACTATCAGGAGAATTAGTTACTAGTTAGTATGTACACTAAACTGATGCATACTAACCAGTGCACTAAGAGAAGTATGTGATTTTAGACACGGCACTTGATTTCCTAGCATTAGCTATTGTGATGTAACTACAGTCTTCTTTAAAAAATACCCCCAACCCCCCTAAATTTTGAGTGTTTCTCTACGAGAATAAAGGAATAAAATCCTTTAAGTTGTGTTGGAACTTGCACGCTTGAGAGCTTGGCTCCTGCGAGGGTTTTGAGTGATGTCACTCAAAGAAACGGTTGCTTTGTAAAAGCCAGAACTCACTGTGGTCACATGATTTCTTTGATATGTAAGAAAAAATAGAACATGGTAGTTAATTTATGACTTAAAATTTTGTTCGAAACAAGTATTTTCTCGAGTAAGAATTCTATGTTGGACTAAAACAAGTGATATTCACAATATCAATAAAATAACTTGTCCCCGGACTCGTCTGATTTAAGGAACAACTCTTTATTTTCTCAAATCCTTCTTCTCTGATGTCGGACATTTCTGTCGTCGTCTTTTTCTTCAAATCTTCCCCGAGAGACTCGTCCTCTGCTGCGTCCGACCGTCGACGCTGGCGTCCGTCTGCAGACGAGCGTCTCCGACGGATGAAAGCGTTCGGATCGATAATGTGTTGTTATTACGCCTCCATCTGTATTCAAGCCGTACGTCCTTGATCGCCCGCCATCAGAGACCAGAGGATCAGGACGTATTGATCATGTGACGACGGATAAGAGATGTTCCTGATGAGAGAGATGTGTGATGATGATGATGAAGACGATGATGATGATGATGATGGTGGTGTCAGCACTTTGTGCTGCAGGCGCGGTGAACAAAAACAAGGGGGCGCTGATGTTTCTGGAAGATGCTGAATGTGTTGACGGGTCACAAACCATACAGTCAGAAATTCTGTTGTTTGAAGTGTAGTTAGATGGCAGTTGGGAGGAGGCCCCGGGACAGACCCGGGAGAGCGAAATAATGTCTCTCAATAACTCCGTTTTTTAATTATAGGAAGAAAGTGAAAGTGAACGTTTGTTTGTCGACCTTTGACTTCAATATTTAATTCATTAATTTACAACTTTATTGACACCATTGACTCACAGAAGTGTGTGTGAAGGTCCAACTGAAATGAACCAATAGGCCGCTGTCTTTGTCGTAAGCTCCGCCCCATTGAGTCTGAACAGGAAAAAAACGATTTCATTGGCTCAGCAAGCAGTCAATCAAAACACCTGATTCATCAAATATTAAGAGTGTGTATTGGCAAGAAACTGACATACGATACAGGGGCAAGAATATTTTGTCGATGTAGTAACAAGGATATATGTGTAGTATTGTCGAGTACTTGACTCTGGTGTTGTGATAGTGTAGTAACAAGTATATATGTGTAGTATTGTCGAGTACTTGACTCTGGTGTTGCAGAATTTACAGACCACATGACTCTTGACGAAGTCGTAACTGCTTTCATTTGTTTTCAAACCTAAATATGTCCAAACATCAGCCTTAAAAGCTGCTGGAGACACTGTATCCTCTCGTCCTCAGTCATCACCTGGACCTAGCTGGATTTCATTGTTCATTTAGCTGCCATCTTGCAGCTGGAAGTGTAATTGCAACACAAAAACAATTTTAATATTAGCATGTTAATAAAAAAAAAGAAGCTATAAAGTGCTTTTGGACACGTTTTACTTTTATCACTCATTTCCTGCGACTAAGAAATGAATCAATCCTACTGTGCTTTAGTCGCAGGGATCTTCGCATTAGTTCTATTTGATCGTCTTCTTCTCTAGAACATGGTAAAGAAAATACATGTTCATCTAGTTCAAGGATCTTATGGAGGGTTAAGTCATAGTTTCAAACTTTGGCTGATCTTCATCGCACAACATGAACGAATATGGAAGGACGGAATATAAAAAAAGTTTAAATGCCCAGAACAAATATGATGAAATATATGTTTAAAAATGATTTTAAACTTCAGAATTAAAAAAATACATATTTTTTTAATAAAAAAAATAAACTGTGATTTATGGAACATTATTAAATGTAATATTCATGTCATTTAAAAACAAATCATAAAGGAACCGTAGACAAAACAAGTATGTATTTAGTATTTTATTTGAAAGAAAAATTTAAGTTAAATTAATTTGGAAGGAAAAACACAAGAAATTGTGATTTTAAGAAATATCTTGAATATATTTTGGTCAAAGTTGTTTGTAACAAGAACATCTTTGAGGATGTGTTTATTTAAGATGAAGCGTCATGTGTCTGAATGATTGGCAGGTGGTCACGTCACATGACTTGTGAGCTCGTTGAGTTCGACCAGGATTGAATAGATTTTGTCGTGTCAGTTGTGTGTCGACGTGTGTCGACGTGTGTCGACGTGTGTTCTTTTGTTTCTTCTTCCTCGTCTGTTGAACGTGTTTTTACTTCCATGTGAAGTTAATTTTCAGTTTTTCTCTCTGTACTGAGTCGATACTTAGAGCTGAGCCAGAAGACACGGCTCTCTTTGAAATATTGTTTCTAGTCTCGCATTGAAATAAACTTTGTTTTTAAGTTGATAAATGAAAGTTATTACTGGTTAATTTTTAACTCAGTGAAGAAACATAAAATAAGTTAAACGGAAGATTTTTCAACTTTGACATTTAAAGTAATAAAAACAAAAATGAGCAAACTTGGGACGAAAAAATAAAATTAATACATTTTTTACTGTTACACAACACATTAATTTGTTGTGTTGACATTTCAGAACTTAAAATAAAATGATACGAAAGCAATAAAAACAAAATGCAGCAGAAAATAAAAAGTATTCGAAAAATATCAAGTGTTTCTGTGAGTAAAGATTTGTTAATATTCATTCAGAAAATAGATTCTTTATTTAAACTGTCCTTCAAAAATATGTTCTTCCTTCACTGTGTGAAGTCATTGAACAGTTTCTTCTGTCAGTTGAACAATGAGGTTTACGTTATAATATTCTGTTGTTTGGACATTGTGTCGTTCTTCTCTACTGTGCTGTGTTGTGTTGCGTGTTCTGCAGTGTGTTGTGCTGCATTGTGTTGCGTGTTGTGCTGAGTGTTGTGCTTTGTTTTGTTGTGCTGCTTATTCTGCTGTGTTGTGTGTTGTTTTGCATGTTCTGCTGTTTGTTGTGCTGCATGTTTTGATGTGTGTTGTGCTGCATGTTCTGCTGTGTGTTGTGCTGCATGTTCTGCTGTGTGTTGTGCTGCATGTTTTGATGTGTGTTGTGCTGCATGTTCTGCTGTGTGTTGTGCTGCATGTTTTGATGTGTGTTGTGCTGCGTGTTGTGCTGCATGTTCTGCTGTGTGTTGTGTGTTCTGCTGAGTGTTATTGTGTGTTGTCCTGCGTGTTGTGTGTTCTGCTGTGTGTTGTGTTGAGTTTTGTTGTGTGTGTTGTGCTGCATGTTCTGCTGTGTGTTGTGTTGTGCTGTGTGTTGTGCTGCATGTTCTGCTGTGTGTTGTGTTGTGCAGTGTGTTGTGCTGCATGTTCTGCTGTGTGTTGTGTTGTGCTGTGTGTTGTGCAGTGCGTTGTGCTGCATGTTCTGCTGTGTGTTGTGTTGTGCTGCATGTTCTGCTGTGTGTTGTGCAGTGTGTTGTGCTGCATGATCTGCTGTGTGTTGTGTTGTGCTGCATGTTCTGCTGTGTGTTGTGTTGTGCAGTGTGTTGTGCTGCATGATCTGCTGTGTGTTGTGTTGTGCAGTGTGTTGTGCTGCATGATCTGCTGTGTGTTGTGTTGTGCAGTGTGTTGTTCTGCATGTTCTGCTGTGTGTTGTGCTTCGTTGTGTGTTGTGCTGTTGTTGTGTTGTGCTGCATGTTCTGCTGTGTTGTGCTTCATTGTGTGTTGTGCTGTGTGTTGTGTTGGATGCTTGTGTTCCCCGGAGAGTCGCCTCCTCCTCTGGTTCCCTGAAGTACTCGCCTGTGACAGCGCGTGTTGTTCCTCCGATGCTGATGCAGGTGGTTTTGAGTCGAGCTAATGGCCACGTTTGAAAAAAAAAAACATTGGCTAGTCTTCAGGCGTACTGGCTTCAAATACTGTTTGTGATTTAGATTTACTCAAGAACTCTCGTGGAAAGTCCTGAACTTTTGGCGTCTGGTCGCTGTGTATCGACCAATCGGAGAACAGATTCATCACATGATGAACCCAACGGTACCACAAATTCTGGCCGCCATTTTGACATTCCTCTAACTTTAGACCCTTCAGTGGATTTGACCTACTTGTTATCTGCGACTTGAGAGACGACAAAAAAGTTGTTTTCCTGCTGGAAAAACGACAGTAAAAAGCTCCAGATGTGTCAGTAAAATACACATTTTTAGACACTTTTGTGTTTGTGAAACGATCTTTCTGTCGACAAAACCTTGAGACAGTTTAGGTTTTATCTGATACTGTTGACGAGTACTTTTGTAACATGATATATCTATATTTGTCCTGTAGTGTTCCCAAATTCCTGTTGGTTCTTGAAAAATATCAAAGGCTTTTTCCCCAAAAATGTTAAGCTTTAAAAACAAAAATAAAAGCAATTTCTCCTATAAGGTGTTCGATGAGAACCATGGTCTGGGACTTCTAGACGTCAGTGACTTGTCGTTGTGTCGTCACTGTGACTTGTGTGTTGATGTTTTTCTCAACAGTTTCCAGACGATGATGTCGTCTTTATTTAAAACTCCATCAAATTGTCTTCTTGATCCAGAGTCTCCGGAGCTTTGATTGACAGCTCAATCAGTCGGTTAATGAAGACGTGTTTAAAAATATTTGACACTGATGTACACAAGTGTGTGTTGTACTTTGTCAAAAATGTAAGTTTTGTTTATTGAATAATTGAATGAAATATATATATTATATCTATATTGAAGGTTACACTATTTTTTAAAGGATAAAATGAAAAATATCTCTTATTTTACAATGAATAGTATATTATTTACACATAGAAGTTGCTTTTCTAATTCAAATATTGCAAAATAAACATTCCTAATTCAATGTATATCATTTTGATGCAAAATTATTTGCACTATTACACTAACTTTTTTATTATAAATATAAAAAATAAAATGACATTTTCAAAATGTAATCAGTTTTTAATTTGTTGCCTTTTTAAAATGTTTGTTAAATATCGTTAACATTTTGACATTGAATTTAAAATGTTTACACTTTAAATAATACATTTTCTAAACTATATTAAAAAAAATAATACATTTAGAAAATATTCAAATAATTCAAAATTAAGTATTAAAAAACAACAATATAGAAACAATTAAATTTAATAGCTGAAAACGCAACAACAAAGTTGAAACAAAAGAGTAGATGAGAAACAGGAAGTGGACGACCAGGTAGATGTTGATAACAAACAGGAAGTGATGTCGTGAACTGTCACCGGCTTCTGAAGTTGTATTCGTCGACACTGTTGTGCGTCTGTGTGCGGAATGTGTTGTCAAGGTGTGTGTTGAGCGACATCATGTGACTCGTGACCTTTCTTTGGTCCAACGCTGACCCCCTGAGTGACCTTGAGCAGTTTCTGTTCCAGCTCTTAGTTTGACACGAGCCGTCTTTGAACGCATCACGATGCACCTTGACTCGCATCGGTGTGAGTGTGTGTGAGAGTGTGTGAGTGTGTGTGTGAGAGAGAGAGTGTGTAGTTGTTCGTAACGCTACACTCGTCAGACTTGCTTTGTGCTTCTCTCTCTCCATTTTTTCTTCCTCTTTCTGTTCTCCTCCCCTCCCCCACTCTCTGTTGCTGTTCATTCTCTTTTTCCTCTCTTGCTCCGTTTCCTCCTCCTCTCTCTCTCTCTCTTTCTCCCCCATTCTCCCTCTTCTCTCACCCCCTGTCTCACGTTGCACACTGCCCCTCCCTCTCTTTCTTGCACTCACGTTGCTCTCTCTCTTTTCTATCCTTCTTTCTCCCCCTCCCCCCACTTCTCCCTTTCATTTTCTCTTCTTCCCTCCCTCTCTCTCTCTCCCCCTCCCATCCTCACTCTCCACATCTACTCCCTCCCTCCCTTTTTTTATCCCTCTTTCATTCCACGCAATCATCTGTTCTCTCTCTCCCTCTCTCTCTCTCTATTATGCCCCCATTTTGTCCTCTGCCATTTCACTCCCTCTCTCTCTTTCCTCCATGTTCTCTCCATCCTGTTGTCCAGTTCGCTCCACGTGACACATTAACGATACAAACTTTATATAGAAAATAAATCTCTATGATCGATTTGTTTAAATATTTCTGTGAATCAGAAACAATTTAATTCTATTTCACTTAAACCTGAATTTTAACTTCCGTTCAACAAGTGTTTGTGCGACTCGTTTGAAAACCTGCTCAAATCTCTAGACGTATTTTTGTTCCCGATGTTTTTTTGTTGTATTTTTATCATATAAAAGTCAAACTTGGAGGCAGAAATCATGTTCAATCGACAAAAACATGTTGTTTTGTGTGTTTGAAAACTTCCATAGACGACTGCATCCTTGCACTAATGGCTACAGACCGAAAAAAAAAAAGACATGATTATAGTGAAGGTATTTAAGAACGTGCAATTTAACAAAACTTTAAAATGCACAATATCATTAGGTTTGTTAGAGAGTAGAACACATTGTCATAAATAGGGCAGTGGTCCAAGTGGTATCCTCTCATCCTCAGTCATCGCCTGGATTTTGTGGTCCCTTTAGCTGCGCAGGATGTTATGAGTGTTTAATGTTAACAGAAAACTGTTAATTCTAAATTAAAAAATATATATTTTACTTTACACACTTTGTTGAAATATAAACAATAAAATAATATAAAAAATTGACTTGAAAGCCTAAAAAAATAAAAATCATTTCAGTGCTGTTGAATATCAACAAAAAAACAGATTGCAAAACTTTGTCAACTCCTCATCTATAAGTGATTGTTGCATTACTGCCCCCTACAGGAGCGGAGTTTAGCGAAATGTATTAGAGGATGAGGGGGAGTCCAATCATTCATCTCTCTCCGTCATCCCTCCATCCATCTTCCATCTCTTTTACCGCATTCTGCTCTTCCCATCCCCCTCTGCCTCTCTTTCTCTCTCTCTCTCTCTCTCTCTCCCTCTCCCTCCCTCTCTCTCTCCCCTCCCATCTCTTCCTTCCATCCTTCCTCCTCCTCCTCTCTCCATTCTCTTCCTCCTCCTCCATTCGCCAGGACTCGTGTCACTCACTTTTCTCCTCTCCTCCTCGCTCGGAAGAAAGATGGAAGGATAGAGCACGAGACGACGAGCTTTTGTTCTCCGGCTCAACTTTGAGGTTGAAGAATCACTTTATTGGCAAGTTTTGTTTTTATTTGTGGCGGAAGGGGGAGGGGCCACACTAGCCCCGCCCCTCCGTGTACGAGAAGCAGCCGAGCGTAGCCGTCAGTCACGGTGAAGGATGAGATCTTTGAAGCACCTGAAGCCTCACACCAGGAGGAGTGTGGTGAGTCGCTCGGCCATTATCGCTCCTGGTTACCCAGCATGCTTTGTGTTCCCGCGTCTCATCACGCTCTCAAAGTTGCCATCATCAGTTGATCATCCCTTCTTTCATTCTGTCATTTTCCTCCCATCGTCTTCTCTCCATCGCCTGTGGCTCCAACTCACCCTTTCACTCCGCCTCCCTCCCTCCTCTCACGTCGCCCTTCCTCCCTCTTCCTCCCTCTTCCTCCCTCTTCCTCCTCACCCTCTCGCTCCCTTCCTTTCTCTCCCCTCTTCCTCCGTTCCGTCTCCCAGTGTAGATCAGTGGGTCATCTAATCCTGGATTATCGTCCATGATTTTCACGTTGATAATCTTGTGAATGCAGCAAGACTTTCAAAGAGATGTTACTGAGGAGCCTGCAGGTGTCGGCGTGAATCTCAAAACATCTTGTTTTTAAAGTATCATCTGAACTGCTCAAAAGTGGGGAAACTCCCAATTATTCAAAATTCCTGTTACGATTAGAAGTTCTCAAAGGCTCTCAGGGGGAAAACAAAGATGTTCCTGTTTTTTGTCGCCGGTTAAATTCAATCTGGATTTAGTGAAGTCCTCAAGAGGTCTTGACTTTCGTCTACGGCCATGTTGATTCAGAACTCTGCAGCCAGAATTCTGACCTGCTCTAGTAGAAGAACTCACATTTCTCCGATCCTTAAAACTCTTCACTGGCTGCCAGTTTCTTTCAGGATCAACTTTACAATTCTGGTTCTTACTTTCAGATCTATTCATGGTCAGACCTTCCATCAGTGATCTGATCCAGACTTAAACTACAGCTCGGGCTCTGAGGATCAGAATCTACTGATGGTTCCTGAACACGGTTCAGGACCAGAGGAACAATCTTCCTTTCTCTCTGTGTTTGATGATCTACTGAATCATTCAAGAAACATCTTAAGACGTTTTTATTTGTTCAGGCTTTTCCTTGATTCTCTGAGACTCCTGTGTTGTTATCAGTTTTATCTTGACCTTTAAACTATATACTTTATTGAGAATTGTTTTGATTGTTTAAGCGCTTTGTGACTCTGGTCTGGAAAAGCATTCGATGAATAAAAATTACTTATGTTTCTTATCACGGGAGAACGGTGCCAGAATGTTAATTCTAAAACACAAGAAACATTCTGTTTATTAAAGTTTCTAGATTAATCCTCACGTATGACCAGGAAGGAGAAAGATCACGGTGTGTGTAGAACGACATCTTGAAAGCTTTTGAGCCACAACACTGACATGAGTTGAAAATATTTCAAGTTCTTTGGCTCCTGGACCTTGAAGTTTTTAAAGCAAGTATAATTTGACTGCTGTGAGTGATAGTGTTCTGAAGGAAGATGGTGGTTGAAATGATTGAAATTATATAAAGATCTATTAAAGCAAGGAATAATTATTTTGAGTCACCAGAGTCTATATTAAGTGTGGAATAGAAACTCGCAGGAGGGAATATCAACAGAAGTTTGAAGGAAAACACGTGAAAAAGCTTCTAAACAATCTAATAAAATGAAATGTATAGTAGTGACTAATGAGAATAAACACCAGTCCTGCCATGAGTGTCAGGAAGAAAGGGGCTCATTTGGAAATGTTACTTAAATGATACTTAAACTCAAGAAAATATTAACCAAAATACAACGTGAATCCAATCAGGTATTTACTAGTGATGGGTTGGTGAGGCTTCATGTTGCTCCGTCACTAGTATCCAGACAGAACATCACAAATACAAGAACAAGTTTCACTTTAATAGTTTTCTTCAAGGACCAATGAATAGGAGTTAGGGGTGTAAGAAAATATGGATATAATGGTATATTGTGATGCTAACACTAAAATATTCACAGTGTTAAGTCATTTGTGTGCTTGTGAGCTTTTAAAGCTGATGTTTGGACTCATTTTGGCTTAAAAACAAAGTTAAAAAAAATGAAACACTGACAGATACTGTATATTACATGTTACTCCAGGTTGTTAATGTACTTCATTGTTAATAAGTTTACATTTGTTGTTAATAACATTTTCTCATTTGATTAGAGAGTTTTTGCTCATTTCTTTGTTGTACTAGCAGAAAAAGTGTTGTTCCTCTAAAAAAATATATTCTTCTTAGAGTATCACAATATATCGTATCGTGATACACATCGTATCAGCAGATTCTTGACAGTAAACAGCCCTACACACAGTATATGCTGGAGTCTGAAAAATGTGAAATAATATGGAGTCCATTCCTGAAATTTCTGTAGGAAAACGATCCGTCTAAAGGAAACCAATAGGGAGTAAATGGACGAATCCAAATAAAAATGTATGACGAGATCAGGTGAAATAATAAAAGGTTAGAGAGAGTCTAACATCATCAGTATTACACTTCAAGAAACATCTTAAGACGTTTTTATTTGTTCAGGCTTTTCCTTGATTTTCTGGAACTCCTGTTCTCAGTTTTATCTTGACCTTTAAAGTATATACTTTATTGAATATTGTTTTGATTGTTTAAGTGCTTTGTGACCCTGGTCTGGAAAAGCGCTATATAAATAAAAATCACTTATTTACACTGAACATGATTATTCTTATTTTATTTTCTATAGTCCTTATAAAGGGTGTGAACGTTGGATATAAATACAGTTATGCAAGAAAAAAAACACTCCTTTACGAGTCACACTCACCCTGGATTCTCTGCCCTTGTGTCCCAGGAGGAGGCGAGCCGGCGCCTGGGTAGATGTGAGCCCAAGGTGATGGCCCGGCTGGTGGACACAAGCACACAAACAGATCCAGTCGTGGTGCTGTCCTTGGCCCAGGCCGCCGTGCTAGGTCTCATCTCCCAGAATGAAGTTTTCGGAGCCACCATCGCACCCAACGGCTTCTACACCGGCGAACCCAAAGAGTCCCCCGCGCCCACAGTAGAGGGAGTCGACTACGAGTACGCGGACCAGCTCATCGGCGCCAACGGCGACTACCTCGGGGAGAACCTGGGCGAGGAAGGGCAGATGCAGCCCAGCTGCAGTCAGCGCCGGTGGCAGCAGGGGCCGCCGCAGCACCCGGACAGCAAGATGATCCTGCCGGAGCGCCACGGCCTTCCTGGCGGCGACCTGGCGTCTCAGATCAAAGGGGAGGCGGTGACCTCGGGGATCTCCTCGTGTGTCCACATGCTGAACAATATGGCCCCCAGAGGAGGCCTCGTGCAGGTCGACCCGGCGACCCTGAGAGGGCCCAACAAGAACTGTGCCGAGTGCGAGAGGGAGGTCACGACCCAGCAGCCCGGCGCACACGTGCACCCGACTCCCAACCAGGTACCTCACAGGGGGGTGGAACAACATAGATCGCTGCAAGGCCAGAGGCCGATGGGGGGTCCGGCTCGGGCGATACGAGAGGACGGGGAGGACGTGGAACACCAGGGGAACACTATGATGAAGACTCAGGACGAAGCCATCAGCAGTTACTTCCAGACCAGCGAGGTGGGTGGCTACGATTCCGGGGAGATGAGCATGAGTGGGGAGTACGAGGACAACAGTCAGAATATGATGTGGACAGAGGGGGGTGCGGGGGCGCAGCAGCAGCAACAACAACAGCAACAGCAGCAGCAGCAGCAGCAGCAGCAGCCCCCGAACCAGCAGCAACAGCCGCGCCGACACGGCGGCCGCAGAGTGGACCGGCTGGACATCAACATCCAGATCGACGAGTCCTACTGCGTGGACGTGGGCGACGGGCTGAAGCGCTGGAAGTGCCGCATGTGCGACAAGTCGTACACGTCCAAGTACAACCTGGTCACGCACATCCTGGGCCACAACGGCATCAAACCGCACGCGTGCCCCCACTGCGGGAAACTCTTCAAGCAGCCCAGTCACCTGCAGACCCACCTGCTGACCCACCAGGGCACGAGGCCGCACAAGTGCACCGTCTGCAAGAAGGGCTTCACTCAGACCAGCCACCTGAAGCGGCACATGCTCCAGCACACGGACGTCAAGCCCTACAGCTGCCGCTTCTGCCGGCGCGGCTTCGCCTACCCCAGCGAGCTGCGGGCGCACGAGGTAAAGCATGAGCGCGGACGCTGCCACGTTTGCTCGCAGTGCGGGATGGAGTTCCCCACTTACGCTCATTTGAAACGTCACCAGACGAGCCACCAGGGTCCGCACACTTTCCAGTGCACCGAGTGCAACAAGTCCTTCGCCTACCGGAGCCAGCTGCAGAACCACCTGCTGAAGCACCAGAGCCCCCGACCGTACACCTGCACCCAGTGCGGCCTGGAGTTCGTGCAGCTCCACCACCTGCGGCAACACTCGCTCACGCACAAGGTACCTTTTCCTGCTTCACCAGTAGCTGCTCATGTTAGCTCTTGATCACTAGACTTTTCTAAACCAATGACAAAGACTCCAGATGACATGAACCTACAGGACGTTATTCAGATGTTGTAGCCTTGTTAGCATCGTAGAGCAAATGGTATATTGGACTCTTAACAAGTTAGCTGCAATGCTACGTTGCCTATAAACGAGCTCTGAACCCTAAGCTATGAAAGTATATCAGTGGCATGAGAATATTGAATTTCGAAGGATAAAACTTTGATTTTTTTTCTAAAGCATTGAATTATTAATTGTTTTGGAATAATTTGATTCAAAAACTTCTATATTAAAAGGTTGATTTTTATAAAATATAATTTCTTAATTGGAATATTTTTCAAAATGAAGGATTTTTTTTTCTCCACAATGAGCTTCATATTCTCTGTTCAATTATTCAGATTTTTATTTTTTCTAAATTCAATATAAAAATGTTGTTAACGAGACATTACTAAAAGAGTACCGAGCAAGATTGGCCTTTCAGCCAATCAGGTGGCACTATGATGCCTACATTCTTATATTGAATTTAAAAAAACGCTACAAATTGAAAAATATACCATTTTGAAAAGGGAAAGATACAATTATTGGAATAAGAATATCAAACGATATGTTTAAAAAAAAAAGTAATTAATGTTGGCCAAAACTTTTGTATTGCATTTTAAAGGCTATGGATATTTTTTATTTATAGGAATTCAAATTTCAATCTATGTGTAAAAATGAAAAAATTAAAAGTTTCATCATTTTAAATGTTTGATCATTCAATTACTGTGTTTCAATCTCTTTGACTCTGTTAAGGTATCAGCTTTTGTGGTCAAGAGAACTTTGACTTAAAACTTTGTGTCAAACCCTTGCAGGGCATGAAGGGTCACAAGTGCGAGGTCTGTTCCCGAGAGTTCACCCTGTCGGCCAACCTGAAGCGACACATGCTGATCCACAACAGCGTCCGGCCGTTCCAGTGCCACGTCTGCTTCAAGAGCTTCATCCAGAAACAGACGCTGAAGACCCACATGATCGTCCACCTGCCCGTCAAACCCTTCAAGTGCAAAGTGAGTCAAAACTTCACGTCGCCGACGATCCCACGAGTCTCACCTCCCGTCGCTCCCCCAGGTGTGCGGCAAGTCCTTCAACAGAATGTACAACCTGCTGGGTCACATGCACCTCCACGCCGGCAGCAAACCCTTCAAGTGTCCTTACTGCACCAGTAAGTTCAACCTGAAGGGGAACCTCAGCCGCCACATGAAGGTCAAGCACGGGATGGACGTGTCGCCCGAGGGACAAGGTGCGTCTTTACTGCGTCTTTGCATCTTTACTGCAGTGTCGGAGTGTGTTAGTGAGGATCAGTTGATAGGTTTTAATAGATCATGATTATTTAATGTCTTTATGTTGAATGAAAGGTTGCTGTGATTTAACTTCAGAGGAAAGCCTCTTGCTAATAGACCATTAGCATCAGACTTTAACTATATAGAACAGGTTATTGTGTTAAGGAGTGTGTATTTGTAAGGATCTGTGCTATACCATATATTGTGATACTGTAGTAACAAGTATATATGTGTAGTATTGTCCAGTACTTGACTCTGGTGTTGTGATACTGTAGTAACAAGTATATAGGTGTAGTATTGTGGAGTACTTGACTCTGGTGTTGTGATACTGTAGTAACAAGTATATTTGTGTAGTATTGTCGAGTACTTGACTCTGGTGTTGTGATACTGTAGTAACAAGTATATATGTGTAGTATTGTCAAGTACTTGACTCTGGTGTTGTTATACAGTAGTAACAAGTATATATGTGTAGTATTGTCAAGTACTTGACTCTGGTGTTGTTATACAGTAGTAACAAGTATATATGTGTAGTATTGTCGAGGACTTGACTCTGGTGTTGTGATACTGTAGTAACAAGGATATATGTGTAGTATTGTCCAGTACTTGACTCTGGTGTTGTGATAGTTTAGTAACAAGTATACATGTGTAGTATTGTCCAGTACTTGACTCTGGTGTTGTAGTATTTACAGACCACATGATTCTTGACAAAGTCGTAACTGATTTCATTTGTTTTGAAAACCAAAATATGTCCAAACATCAGCTTTAAAAGCTGCTGGAATCAATGTATCCTCTCGTCCTCAGTCAATGCCCGGATCTTGCGGGATTGTATTTTTGTTTTTAGCTACTAAGAATGTATTTAATGCTGCCATCTAGAGGCCAGAATAAACACAAATATAAATCTTAATTGTAAAAAAAAAAATTAAAAAAACGAACTCTTATTCAGATGTCATAAAAAAAGAAACCATCAAATTATGTAGTAAATGTTAAATATCGATACAGTGATGTAAAAAAAATTTTTTTTTAAATGCATCTATAGTTTCTTACACCTGTAGTGTCTCGAGTCAAGGACTAATAAGCCAATAAATCCTCACCGTACATCATCGTCTCTGTACCGTCTTCCCCAGACGTCCTCCCAGAGATGGAGAACCCGGGCGAGTACGAAGGCCAGAACTTCAACTTCAGCTCACCGGACAACATGGACAACAACGGCTCCCAGAACCTCACCAAGCTGACCACGGCCAACATGGACGACATGGAGGAGTACTACAACTTCGGGAAAGACAGCAGCAGCTACAACACGACCTGAGCTGGAACCAATCTCTCCGACACAAAAACGTTTGGACGACTCCGGAGACGCCAGAGGGGGGCGAGGACTCGGCTCTGGGCCTTGGCTTCCGTCCAGCTGGACTGACTTGGGAGGCCCAGAAGGAGAAGGACTTCTGAAGCAGAAAAAAAAAAATGTCTGAAGCTCCAAATTTGGACGACTTTTTTCCCTCCGACCACTTTTTCTATGTCGTGTGTTCGTATCGACTCGAATAGATCATTATTCACATGGAGAACCTTTCGCTCATGGAGTCTCCACCGTATTTACTCTCTATATCCCGACCTCCATGCATAGTCTCACGCGTAGGTTGCTGGTTCAGAACCGGTGCAGAGAGTTGTAGCTTCTCGGCCTTTTTCCTGGTGGAACCAACGAACCGCATCTGTGCGTCTTTTTCAGTCGAGCGTACGAAACAAAGCACTTTTCTCTCGGAGACCACGACTAGCATTCGACCGCCAGAGTGCTTTTATTTTGAAACCGTGAGTCTGGAACGTTTTTTTGTTTTTGTTTGTTTAATGACAACAAGCTTGTCTCGTTTGGTTTCTAAAGATAACGATCCTTGAACGTTGTTGCTCAAGATTGTTATCGTTGTGTTGACAACGTATAGATTTGTTACTTCTTCATTCAAGAAGACGCTTCATGTTTTATCAAACAATTGTTTTATTTTGGAAGTGATGGAACCATTACAGGTTCAATCGTGTCTCGTTTCCTACAATCAGTAAATCCTAATGTTAGCTACTTATTTAAAAAAAGCCTTTTGATGTTTTATATTTTCTTTCATGCTTTAAAATCACAACTTTTTGTTTCTGAAGTTACAACTTTAAGACATGGGCTTCCGGTTTCAAAATAAAAGCCTCCTGGGACCAGAAGGCACGTCTACAGTTAAGAAGATAACGTGGGACCACACGTTAGATTTGTTCTTAGGTTTTTGTAACGCACTTTTTTTTTCAGTTCTAAAAACAAACGTGTTCCTTCTCTTCACAGCCTGTTCTTCACTTTCAATGGTCTAAGTTTTTTTCCTCCTCTGGAGGAACAAAAAAAACCCCAAGATGTGAAATCCGTTTTTGGGGTTCGGCTGCTGTGAAGGTAGTTTGTCTCAGATCGAAATGAAAAATGACGACGTGGCTGATGACGGTGATTCTGTTTTCGGGGTTGACGGTCGTCGCCCCCTGGCCTGCCATGCAGGTCAGTCTTGATATGCACACTAAACCGCAGGAATGGTCCAGTAGACTTTTTTTTTTTTCCAGATAAAAACTAAAAATGGAACTTTGAGAACTATTTAATAAAAGTTCGAGAGTTTAAAGTGTGAAGATTGTGTTTTGAAGCGAGTCGACGGATGCTGAGCTCAGATCTACGACAGTATGGAATTTGAACCTGTTGAAGAAGTTCTTCAGCAGGTTCTGGTGAATCTTCATCCAGGAAGAAGAATGTTCTTCTGAAGGTTCATTTAACTAAATAGTTATTGTAAGGACATCAATTTTCAAATTGACTACTTTTAATTCCTATTTTATTGAATTTCAAATAAAAATATAAACATGATGCACTTCACACAATAACTCGTATGATGGAGATTTGGAACATTTTATAAGGTGTAAAAAAAAAAACTAAAATTTGTTGAAATCTATTGCTATTACGGTACAAAGAAAACTGGGTAATACTGACTTGTATTTATCTTTATCTTATGAAAGTATATCAGTGTCATCAGAATGTTAAATGGTTAAATTGAACACTTAAGTTAAATTAAGCACTTAATATATACTTCTTTTTTTTAATAATTCAAATGAATAAATGATCACAATTGGAATAAAAACAACTATATAAAACTTTATACATATTCTAAATTCCATATTTTTTCATTAGAATGTAACGAGTAAAAACTTACAATACCAACATTTCTATTACATTTTAAACGCTACGATTATTTTAAAAACATTTTACAAATTCAACCTTTGAATATAGAAAAAAATTAATTAAATTATTAATAAAACATTAAGTTTGAAATGTTATATTAAACCAATATTCTGATGGACGTCCATAGTTTGAGCTTGAATGCGTCAGAATGAAGTCTGCAGGAAACTCACCAAGAGAACTTCACTGGACCAGGTGCAGATCTACGTCCTGGTTCCAGATCCTTCGATCTCTGGCGTCTCCATTCCTTCGAAGACTCTCGGTTTAAACCTCTGCGACAATCATGGTTGTCGGTACAATATCCTGTTTGTGCGAGAGAA
Source organism: Callionymus lyra (assembly GCF_982586985.1). NCBI lineage: Eukaryota > Metazoa > Chordata > Actinopteri > Syngnathiformes > Callionymidae > Callionymus > Callionymus lyra. The sequence goes on from NC_141823.1 coordinate 7,101,135, forward strand.
TGTAAAAGCAATCATTTCACAAGAAATCCACACATGCCGACTTTAATCAGGTCTTTTAATAAATAATATACAAAATATTATTTATCTGTTAATTCATGCTTTAATTAAACTATTAGCTTCTATATGCGAGTGTCAGTGAAATGTAGCCTTTTGTTTTATTCACACAATTGTATAACATTGACATTTCAATAAAATGTAGATTTCAGGTATTTTATACTGTACATTTATATATATTTATTATGAACACATTTGACTAAAGATAAGGTGCTTTTAGAAAATAATTCACATGATAGTTGCATCACTTTTCGAAGAATGTAAATTAAAAATATAACTATTGCTAAAGCACAATATTTTGCACATTATTAACATTAGTAATGGCCAAATACAAATAAATCTCATGAATGTATCTATTATATAGAAAAAAAAAGATCTAGAGATGAAGTTATCAAAGGTTGATCACGTGATACTCCATTACATTTATAATATTTTAAGTCACTTGGTTCATTTGTTTTGACGCCAGTTTTTTCAATGAAAATCTTTCTGCAGCAAAAAAAAAAACTTTAGTGGAAAAATTGCTTTTGCGTTTTTCTCTTGCACATGCGCAGACCAGACCATCATCTCCAGAATAAAGAGTAAAATAACAGTTTCTTTGCTCTTATTTTCTTTTAACTTCCTCGCGCGTCTGGTTCACGCACCAGTTTTCAAATGTGGCGCCATCTGCTGGTGTGCACAAGAATCGACTACGATTGTAAACCAACGTTTTTAACGCTTATAAATAAAGTTAAACTTTAAAATAATCGCGGGAAAACGTCTGAATACGCAGATCAGTTGATCACTTTTTCCTCAGTTCCCCACAGCTCTGTCCAGGTTGGTCTTGATGGCGTCCAGGAAGTCCGTGGTGTTGACGTAGTGCTCGTCCAGTTTGCAGCTGCGAGAGTAAAATTCCTTGTGAGTCGTCGGTTCGTAAAAGACCAGAACACTAAAAGACCAGAACACTAAAAGACCAGAACACTAAAAGACCAGAACACTAAAAGACCAGAACACTTCATCAGAACTCACTTGCTCAGGCCGTGGATGCAGCCGGCCAGGTCTTTGGTCATCACGCCGCTCTCCACCGTCTGCACGCACACGCGCTCCAGCGTCTCGGAGAACCTGAGGATCAGGACGTGAGTCGCCTGAGGACACGTCACATGGAGGCGCTTCGAAAACCTACTGGATCAGATCCTGGTTCCCGTCCAGCTTCCCTCGGTGCTGCAGGCCGCGGGTCCAGGCGAAGATGCTGGCGATGGGGTTGGTGCTGGTGGGTTTGCCCTGATGTGAGAAGAAGAACGTTTAGAGTTAAAGTCTCTTCATCGTGGTCACGGTTTCTAGTCTGTACCGGAACATTTCCTCAGGGGCCACAGTGTACACTGTGAGGGGCCCACGAGCCAAAATACAATGGAAAAACCCGAAATTAAAATAAGAAAATCAAACCCAAAGACAAATCTAAATATCATAATACAAAATATTTAAAAACCTTTCTTGAGAACAAATGTATATAAAAAAATGTATTTATTTTCTAAATATGATCTCAATTTTCTTTCAAATTATTTTGAAAGGCAAGAAATATTCACAAAAAGGACTAAAGAAGAAAAAGGTAAAAAAAAAAAGTGCTGAGCAAAGTATTTAAGAAGGTTATACATGTACAGTTAATACAATAGTTGATATAAAATTAAACAAGAATCATTTTCTATATGCTCTACTGTAACGTCACGAGGGCCACATTAATACCATCCAAGAGACTTTGTCTGGTCTGGACCACAGTCCATGGCCCTGAAGAACTTTGAGACAATTTACTTTTTTTTTTTTAATCAAGAATCTATGATCCATCATCGTTAAAACATTTAAGACTCCGTTTATAAACTTATGAATTTAATCTTTTAGTTTTTTTTTATATTTTTTGGTCCCTCCAAAAAAAGGACTAAATAATTTTGTAAAGATTTAGATCTTTTTATTGGGCAAGAAATAATCATTTGTTTCAATTCAATTCATTTGTTTGAATAATTAATAATATTGGTAAACATTTTATATTGAATTTACAAGAATACATTAAAAAAACATTATCCAATAATATAATGAAATAATAATTCAAATATCAAACTATGTTAAAATCATTCATTTAATATGGAAAATACAACTCAATTACCTTTTTCTATAAACAATCTATTATTCAATTGTTAAAAAAAATAAAAAAAATCCATGTTTAAAAAACAACAACCTTTTAATAGTAAAAACATTTAATTCCATATATATATATATATATATATATATATATATATATATATATATATATATATATATTAACTTGGTACTCGCATGTTAAACACTATAAATGATACAAACAATAAAACTGGTCTTACTCATGTTTCAAAGTGATTTTTAAAAGGTATAAATCTTCAAACCTAAATGAAATGTTTTCTACATTGATTCCATCAGTGATCAAGAGTCTCACCCTCTGATGCTCGCGATAGTGTCTGGTGACGGTTCCGTGAGCAGCTTCAGCTTCGATGGTTTTCCCATCAGGACAAACCAGAACCGACGTCATGAGTCCCAACGAGCCGAAGCCTGCGGAGACGCAAACATGGAGGTTGGTCTTGTGAGAGGTAGTCTGTGATGGACTGGTGAGCTGTCCAGGGTGTCCCTTCCTCTTTGCTAACGTAAGCAGGTAAATTCATGCTCGACTGTTTATTTTTGTGGATTTCCAAGGAGCGTCTCACCCTGAGCCAGGATGTCGGACTGAACGTCCCCGTCGTAGTTCTTGCAGGCCCACACGAATCCTCCCGTGGACTTCAGGACCTGAGCCACCATGTCGTCGATGAGCCGGTGCTCGTACCAGATCTTCAGCCTGTCGAACTCGGGTTTGTATGTCCTGAGAAGAACCACAGAAACGTTTCTTTTTAACCGAGCATTTTGGAAGTGAAACCAGGCGCTCACGTCTCAAAGATGTCCTGGAAGATGTCCTTGAAGCGTCCGTCGTACGCCTTGAGGATGGTGTTCTTGGTGCTCATGTAGAGCGGCCACCTCCTCTGGATGGCGTACTGGAAGCAGCTGTGAGCGAAGCCGCTGATGGACTGAAGCCACAAGGTCATACTCAGAGGTCACCAGAGGTCAAAGACATGTGCCTGAGATAAGATGTGACGCAACATTCCTCGTCAAAGATTAGCAGAAACATCAAGAGTCCAATAATGTAATGAATACTTTGACAAAATACAGGAACCATGTGAACACAATGAAATGGATACAATTTGAACTGAAATAATAAAAAGTGGAAAATGCCAAGAAAATTAAATTCTAGATCAGCAACATTAAGAACTTTAAAAACATGTATAATTATATATATTTTTTAAATAAACTGATCCAGATAATTAACCCAAATAACTGAAATTGATTAAAACAAAATGTCCAACCGGTGCAAACCATGTGAACACAACACAATGTCAAGAAAATACAAAACTAGATTTTTCTCAAATGGCAGAAATAAAAAAAGAATGTATTCCAACATCCATGGACAATATTTCCAAAAAAGTCAAATTTGAAAATTGATGTAAAAAAATATTGGCTACTAAAAGAACCATGGGAACAATTTCTGAAAATTTTGTATCATTTGAATGTTTCTAAAAGAAAAAAAATCCTGAAAAGAGGAAATTTGCAAAAACCCAAACCCATCTAAACCATCTCAAGTCAACCATGTAAACATTATTATATTTTTAGAACTAATGATTTTTAGACAAAAATGTGGACAATTGGATTTTTTTTTTCTTCAGAAAAATCCCAGCTCATCCGTGTAATACACAATAAAACAAAAATGTCCAAAGCAAAGCATGTGAACACAACAAAATGTCAAGAACTTCTAAAACTGAAATTATTGACACAATTACAGGAACCATGTTACACAGAAGCACAATATCATCTCTTTCGCTTCTGAAAGACAAAAGTTTGTCAAATATGACCGTTTGTCAAATTTCTAAAATGACAAAAAGTTACAAAATGCCAATTCAACCATGTAAAGATTATGAAGTTTATACAACTATGAAGAAAAGGAGTCAAATTTGACTTTTGCGTAAACTAAAACAAAATGAAAACATTTTTTTTACCCAAACTTCAATTGAAATTCAAAAAATACAACAAAACAAAGTAAACCACTTTTAGTGAAGCATTTTTTCCTGAAATGCAAAAGAATTAAGAAGCGACAAAACCATATTTACATCCCAGTTGAACCTTGTGAACATGACTATATGTCAGGATTTTTTTTTATAATTTGAAGACGTTGTCTTCATTTAAAAATGGGAACATGTAAAAAAAAAAAAAAAAAAAAAAAAATCGAACAAAATAAAAGGTCAAGTCTGATGGAAACAACATTTGACCAGAACGAAATGTCAGGAAATGTTAACAAAGATGAAAAAAGGTAAAACACACATTAGGAAGGAAGAAGAAATTAAGCTCACACTGCAGCTCTCTGGCAGAAAAATCCTTCAAGAGTTTTGTGGAGCCAGATGGTGATCCAGAAAAATAACCAAAATGTAATCATTCGTCTACGTGTTCCATTGACAAATTAACGAAAAAAATGTATTTGGTTTATTAGTTTTTAAGCTATTTTGCTACCAGACGGACAGATACGCGCCTCCTTGGCAGAGGTACTAGCAACTAAAACAGCCTCACCTCATCAGTGTTGTACATTCCCATCCCACAGCCGCCGCCAGGAAAGTCGTACACTTCCCACTCCGTCTGGCTGCTGCCGTCTGCTGGACTGAACACCATCTTGAACTTGCCGGGCTGGTCCACGACGAAGTCTGTGGCCTTGTACTGGAACACGGAGAGGAAGTTTTAGAAAAAAAAGTTTTACGATCCATTCAGATCCACGTTCTTGCCTGGTCTCCGAAGGCGTGTCTGCCGATGGTGATGGGCTGCGACCAGCCGGGCACGAGGCGCGGAATGTTCCTGCAGAGGATCGGCTCGCGGAAGACCGTCCCGCCCAAGATGTTCCTGATGGTTCCGTTTGGACTTTTCCACATGTTCCTCAGCTTGAACTCTGCAGGGAAGAAAATACATTTTCCAATCACGACAATGTCGAACGACCCGATGATCGCGTTCCTCACCCTCCACCCTGGCCTCGTCGGGAGTGATGGTCGCACACTTGACGGCCACGTTGTACTTCAGGGTGGCAAGGGCGGAGTCAATGGTGACCTGGTCGTTGGTCTGGTCGCGGTAAGGCAGACCCAGATCAAAGTACTTGAGCTGGACATCGACGTTGGGGAGGATCAGCTGTAAACAAACGCTTTGTCAGCGGATTTAAGAAACATTTGGACGTCTATTCAAAATATTACTAAACTGCACGTGGTGCAAAAAATTCACTGACAGCATCAGTAATGAGTTCACAGAGAGGGGGTGAGATGAGTGGAGAAGGTTTTTAGAGTAAAAAAGTGATTTTAATTCAATTAAAAGACCAGTAAGGCGTCACTGTGGGCTTCCATTTTTCTATCTTCAACTGTGCTCCTCAGTCCAACGCTCTATAGTGTCTTTAGAACTAGAATCATTTTAGAGCGAGGCTGGAGCTCTTCTCATTATTCGTTTTTATTTTACTCCCTGTTCTTTTACTCTTGTTTGTCGCCATCTCCCTCCCCTTCTTATACGCCACACTTTCCACAGACCGGTGTCGGCTCGTTCGTAGTTCTGCCTTGTTTGATGTTGACACGCCTCTGCTCCCTTGACTTTTGTTTTTATTTCCTTTGACTCGTCGAATTGTCATGGATATTTTTTGTTATACTTTTTTTATTATTGACCTTTATCTTTTTTCACTTTTAGTGACAAGTGAGTTTGGCCTCCGCTTTGTTCTGGCTGGATTTTCTCATTTGTGTTTATTTTGATATTTGCATTTTCAATTGAGATCCAACTTAAACTCATAATTATATGCTGCCATATTTTTAGTGTAATTTTGTTTGGACTTAAAAGTGTTTGTAAATGAAATTGTATTTGATCATTTGGGTTGAATCCTTGTTTGTATCTCAGGACTAGGTCCAAATCAAACGATCACTGAGATTTGTGAGACCTTGAGAATGAAACAAAAAGTGAACAAACATGCGTTTGTGTCTTCACACCTGGACTATTGCAACAGTTTGTTTTCATGTCTTAACAAGAAGGATGTGTCTCGCCTGCAGTTGATACAGAACTCTGCAGTGAGAATTCTGACCCGCTGTAGTAGAAGAACTCACATTTCTCCGATCCTTAAATCTCTTCACTAAAAAAGGTTGTTCCCTCCTTATTAAAGCGTTACTGTTACCTTCTCTTTGATAAACTCCCATATGATGCGCGTCATCTCGTCTCCGTCCATCTCCACCACTGGCGAGGTCACCTGGATTCTCTTGGTCGCATCTGGAGAATCCAACACTCATCCATCAAACTGACTCACAATTACTAGTCATTTATTAGTGTAATTGAGCAGCGTAAAGACAATGATTGACATGTCCAGTGATTTTAACTCCAACCCCTTGCTTACACAATGTCTGTGACGTCACTAGTTTGACACTTCATTGTGAAATACATTAGAATCTTATCTCGACCTTGAGTTTTACTGGATCAATGGAGCTCAACAAGTCACGTGTCTGAAGTACACGTTTGAAGTACTTCAACATTTACAAGCGGAATTTACAATTATTTAATATGTAGTTGTTGTTTGGGATTCTTTTTGTCAGATTTAACGATAGTTTGTTTCGGTTTATTACGTTTAATTTCCGCTCGTGTCGCTTTAAAAACACACTCGAGGTGTGAAATGAACTTACAGTTTCGCTTCTGCCGGGAGACTAGAGCCGGTGACGCCGCAGAGAAGCGACGAGGCAGCAGAGAAGCGACACTTCTCGTCACGCACGTCTTCAGGTGAAGCGCCATGTTGGATTGATGAATGACAGGAGCTCGCGCCAGGTGCCCTGCGCGCCAAGACTGGGACACGTCAGTGCCGAGGGACCGACGCTGATTGGTCAGCGTTCAACCAATCAGGTCAGAGAGTCGGAGGCCGCTGCGGAAGTTGTTCAGGTTTAATGTTTACGACTTAAATTAAATTAAATAATAATGAGATTGACTACTTCTGGGTTTAGATTTATAAAAATAAAACCTTTGTTTGTCACCTTCCTGATGCAATTTAAAGATGCTTTTTATTATAATTACACATCGTTATGGAACACATTATATTCTCTCTAATAGAATAAGTAAATTACATCGAAGGTATTTCCCAATTTTGCAGTGGCTAAAAATGTCTATATATGTATATTTGATTAAATATTTACAGAGTTCCACCATAAACAGTTCAAGCGTTCTTTCTAGAGATGAAATATTAAATGTACAAACACACCTGTTGCAAATATTATCCTATAAACGACTCTGGTTGACTCTGTAACTAATAATATAACAATTATTTATTATTATTATTTGCACTGTAAGTAAGTAAGTAATGGTTATTTCTAAAGCGTCTTTCTAGACCAGGGTCACAAAGCGCTTTAACAATCAAAAACAATATACAGTTAAAATATATACTTTAAAAAGTCGAGACACATAAGACAAACACAGGAGTTTCAGAAAATCAGGGAAAACACAAATAAAAATATATTTAGAAGTTTCTTGAAGGAGTCAGTAGATCATCAAACACAGAGATCGTTCCAAAGCTTAGGAGCAACAGTCTGGAAGGATTTCTCTCCTCTGGTCCTGAAGCGTGTTCAGGAACCATCAGTAGATTCTGATCCACAGACCTCAGAGCCCGAGCTGGGGTGTAAGGCTGGATCAGATCACTGATGGAAGGTCTGACCATGAATAGATCTGAAAGTAAGAACCAGAATTTTAAAGTTGATCATGAAAGAAACTGGCAGCCAGTGAAGAGTTTTAAGGATCGGGGGAAATGTGAGTTCTTCTACTAGAGCGGCTCAGAATTGTGGCTGCAGAGTTTTGTATTAATTGCAAGCGATACAGATCCTTCTTGTTTAGACGACAAAACACACATGCTATGTGTGGGTTTCAAATGTGAATTTATGTTTAATATCTTTCTGTTTCTCTTGTGAACTTGCTGCAGTAAAAACAAACATTTTCCCCACAATGGGACAAATAAATGTATTTTTATCTGAGGAAACATTCTGATAAGAACTTGTTAGTACAGAGGAGTCACACCTGTAGACTTCTATTACAACTGAATTAAACAGAACGTGAAGAGGTTGTCATATTGGTTTATTAAATATAATTTCATCTGGAAAGTCAGTCACTGCTTTTGAACAACAATAGAAGGCTCACAGAGAATTTAGACGGTCAGTAACAAACTAATTCATGTCCAGTTAACACACTTTTCTTTGGAGATGAAAAAAAAAATAAAGAATGGCTGCACTTGAATGAATGGCTTTATCTTGCTAATATAAATAACAAGTGAAAAGTTGAAATGAATGAAACAAAAAGTGACGTTGGTCTGTTGCACAAGTAGAGTTTGTTAATCCCACAGCAGTTCATGGTCAAGTCGTGGCGGCGATGGAACCCTTCTTGTCGGAGAAGAAGCTCCTGAGCATCATGACTTGACCGAGGCCGATGACGAACAGCAGCAGGGTTTCGCCGAGCGACCACCAGTCCACGCGCTCGTGCAGGTGCTCCGCCCTCGAGCGGTCCTGGGCCTCCCTCAGCCGGTACCACACCTGCGTCTCCGACACCACCTTCAGGATCTCGTGGATGGAGACGGACGTGGACTCCAGCTGAAACAAAGACCGGGATTAGTTTCACGCTCCATTTTTTTCAAGATCAAAAAAACATGGTGCTGGCTGTGAAGCAGCATCGATCATGCTTTGAATTAGTGTTTGTGCTAAAGGAAAAAAAACAAAGTGTGTTAGCTTAATCAAAAAGGGTATTTTTTTTCCCTCTCAATAAAGTTAATTTTTGCCTTGAAGATGTTTGAATAAAAAAATGGCCAGGGTGTGTCACAAAACATTTCCTGAGAGCTCGCAGAAGTAAGAAAACATGGATGCATTTTAAATTAAACAAGTTCAGGAAAAACATTCCATCAGCCAAAAATGATTCCAAATTCAACTGCTTCACATTTCTTTACATACATTTAACTCAAAATTCACAATGTCTCGCCTGCAGTTCATACAAAACTCTGCACCGAGAATTATGACCTGCTCTAGTAGAAGAACTCACATTTCTCTGATCCTTAAAACTCTTCACTGGCTGCCAGTTTCTTTCAGGATCAACTTTAAAATTCTGGTTCTTACTTTCAGATCTATTCATGGTCAGACCTTCCATCAGTGATCTGATCCAGACTTACACCCCAGCTCGGGCTCTGAGGTCTGTGGATCAGAATCTACTGATGGTTCCTGAACACGCTTCAGGACCAGAGGAGAGAAATCCTTCCAGACTGTTGCTCCTAAGCTTTGGAACCATCTCTGTGTTTGATGATCTACTGACTCCTTCAAGAAACATCTTAAGTTACTTTTATTCTTGCAGGCTTTTCCTTGATTCTCTGAGACTCCTGTGTTGTTCTCGGTGTTATCGTGACCTTTTAAAGTATATGTTTTATTGAGTATTGTTTTGATTGTTAAAGTGCTTTGTGACCCTGGTCTAGAAAGATCTTTACAAATAATTATTACTTACTTACATTAAAACCGTTTTAAATCCTCAATAAACAATGCCAAGACCAGCACAAGCAACCTATGAAGGTCAATGTGATGAAACTGGAATTAGGGTTCCTACTGTGTGAACTAAATAAACTTTTAACTTCATTTTTAAACACATCACAAGGCGCTGACCAGGAATGTGTATTGTTTAGTTTTTAAAATATCCAATACTGGTTTCAAACAGGTACTTTTGAAAATGTGCCGGTGCTTTAATAGTGCTGAGAACGGTCGGTGATTAATGAATGAATTATGTCTTCAAAACCTGTACGTTTTATGTCTAAAATGTATAATTATAAAATCACTTTAGTTAAGCAACAATACAACAAAAAAAACTGTAACCGGTCATTTTGAATCAGTATCTGAGCTTTGAGAATAGAGAACAAGAAACTTTTCACCAAAAACAACAAAGATTTACTCTTTTGCTCTGTGAGATTCTAATGAGAACTTTTTTGTATTGTTTTTTTTAGTTCCTCAGGTGCAGCCTTCTGGTTGGTACACAGGGGAGCTTGATTTCTCCACCACAGCAGCAGGTTAAGAGATTGTTCCTAACTCAAGGCGAACAACCTCCACCATTGCATATGTAATAATGGAAGCCATGGAAGTTGTTTACCTCGACCCAGAGACCACACAAGGGATCCTACCATCACGTTTATTTTTCGGTCTTTCGGGTCACCTTGACCCTGGTATAATACAGCAGATTATACCTTTACATCAGCGTTTTTTTGTTGCTAAACAGCTCAAATAACAGATAAATAAGAGAGTGAGAGTTGGAGCGGGAGGTGCAGGTTAAATACTGAATTTGGAAGTTGAGGTCAATGAGCAGGTTTTTTTAGAGACAGTATAATCCACCTCTAGACATCTGACAACTACACGTGTTATTTGGAGAGAAAGCGTTTAGGCAACAGATGGTTTTCTTTCTACGATATCAATTCTTATCTCAAATTATTTTTCCTTTAGAACATTTTTGGAGCTCTGGTAGAAACTTTTCTAATGAACATACATTGTATTTTCACTAAGATTGTAATAGTTTGACAACATGGCACAGGTACAATGAAGTGGTACGTCGCAGCCTACTGCCACCAGTGTGTGAATGGGTAAAAAATGTTGTTTTTTATATGTTGATTGGAGAAAAGTTTCTGTTACATTTTTAAATGTAAATGAATTAGTTTGTCCTTAATAATAAAAGCTCAAAGTACATTTTGTAGAGGTTATTTGTTAATAAGATATTCTAGTGTCGTATCATCTTTACAGTTTTGCCTCAGGGTCCCTTCATTATCATGTCGGTCAACATGGATGTACTTAACATTACCTGAGTCAACGCGGTCGTGTGCGTCATGCCGGGGAGGAGTGGCGCCTCGTCGCCGAAGCGAAAGTCCAGGTAGACGGTCTTGTGCGAGAAGGTGGAGAACTCGTTGCTGAAGCAGATCTGGTAGACGCCCTTCATGCCGGTCGTGTGCGAGAAGCTGTCGTACTGCTTCTTCTTCTCGTCGTAGAGCACGTTGTGGAGAGGATCCGAGACCGAGCAGTCCACGTCATAGTTCCCCCCCGTGATCACCTGAGACACAAGACCCTCATGAGTTTGTCTTCAAAGTGTCTTCTGAGGTCCGCTGGACTTTTGATTTCCTCGTGAGACAATCGGTGGAGAAAAGGTTTCACAGAGTTTTGTATCTACTGAAGATATATTTTTGTCATAATTTGTAAGAGCAGGGGTCGACTACTGCACTTCTTCAGGGGCCACATTATATAGTTGGACTCTTTAAGGGGCCATTAAGTCGGAAGACAGAAGCTAAGAGCCAACATATGATGGAAAAACTTTTAAAAACGACACGAGTACAAGTAAACAGAGAAAAATACAATTAAAAAGAGAAATAAAGTCATTAAATTAATATACCAATAAAACACGTATAAACCTTTGATTTAAGTAAAAAAAACATATTTAAAATGTAACTTTCTTTCTAAATGAGAACAACATTTCAGTCCTAAACAAAAAAAAAACTAAAAAAGGAGTTAATGCAATAAATGAATACACAATAATATTGTTATCTGTCAGAAAAATGTTCTACATTCACTCAGATCTACTCTGACTTCACGAGGGCTGAATAAACGCCAAGGGGCCACAAATGGCCCCCGGGCCACACTTCCCCAGGTGTGTGGCTAGGAGGAGATCATGGGTCAGATCCAGGGTTGACATGAAGTCAGTTCGCTCTTAAGTATCTTAAGGGGAAATTTGAAAATATTCATTGTACATAAAAAAAAAAAGTTACATTGAATTATTTAAACATATGTTAACGTTCAAGAGAAAGTTTTATTTTTACAAAGAGAAGCGACTTTGCGGAAGTGCTTTAAAGATTCACGTCATTCCATAGAGTTTTTATTTGGACTTTTATGCTAAAGAAAAGTCACGTCAGATACATGTGTGGAAGTAGAAATAAAAGCTTCAAGGAAGGTTAACGTGAATCGATGACCTTTTATTTGGACGTAAACAGACTGAATGAAGTTCGTTCACTCACTTGGTAGTCGAGATCAAACTTCACATCTTGGTCCAGATCTTCGAAGAAACACTGTCTGTCATTGTCCGGGAGTTCGAAGGTGAACTCGGTGCCAAAGACCAGCAGGACCTGCAGAAGTAAGAGAGTCAGTCCGGAGCACAACATGCTGACGGACTTCATCAGCGGCGCCTCTGAGCTCTGACGTGGCGCAGCAACAGACCACTTCCGGGTTCCCTCGTCTGGGAATTTATCTTTGAACTTTATTATTTAAAGTTACCTTTTTAGTGACGAGTAAAGCAAAGTAAAAAGAACAACAAACTTTTATAATAAAAAAGAACTTTTTATCGCTCGTATTGATTAATTGTTTTTGAAGTTAGACAAACCGCGAAAACTGTTCTTAAATCTAAATAAATAGATGTGAAAACAATGCAATTATTTAATGCTACAAATAATGATGTACGTTTAGAATAGTAAAATAATGTCATAATGTATAATTAAATATATATATTTTTAAATTATGGTTAATCCAAAAAACGTTTTTTACAGTAACTCAATTCTATTTTTATGAATATTTGTTTAACATTGTAATAAACTGAGAGATCAAAAAAAGGTAAGTCAAATAAAGTTAATCCCTTTCACATTATATGTTTTGCTCTAGATTATGTTATTTATTCAATTACTCCTTACAGAGAGATAATACTAAACCATAAACGTCATAATTTATTATCAAATATTATACAATGGATATGATTGAATTCCATTGCTTTTTTATTTTTAATTATTATATTAATTCAAAAAGTAGAAGTCCCTTTATTGTGTCACAGTCAGACCATCACCTACAGTATTCGTTTATAAGAATAACTCAATTATATTGTTTTATGAAACAAGTTAAAAACCATTGATAAACTAAAACGTTCATCTATATCATCTTTTTACCCCGGATGATTTAACAAATTCATTGTTGTATTAATATTTTAAGAGACATGATGCAAAGCCACAATTTTAACAAATACCACAGCATTAATAATATCGGAAATAAATCTTTAATATTTGCCAGATATTGTGCAAACTCAGATTCAATAATATATTGAACTGCTACTTGATCACCAGTCTGTACAAAAGTAAAATAATCAAAATAATACACAATAAAATATCAATAATTAGTAGCTTATTTGGTGCCGTATATACATATTTAATTATGTACATGATATAAAGAAAATAGCAGTTAATGTAATTTACTGAATATCATCTATATTTTGATTCTTATAGAATAGAAATGAATATATGAAGAAAAATAAAGATAGTAAAATAAATACTCTTACAATGAGTAAATAAAAATGTTAAAAATATATCTAAATGGCTTGTTTGTAAAAGTACAGCCCCCTTGTTAGTTAAGCTCCGCCCACTTTAAGCTCTTTTTTTAGTTTTTGCTACAAATTAAACCCACAACAGACTTTTGAACAGACTCACAGTTGGACGTGGATCAGAGACTTCATCATGGAGAACTTTACTAACTTTTCAGGCGAACATGCCACTGGTTTTATTGTCACTTTGACCACGGGTACGTTTTGACCTTTTTTTATTTTGTGTTTATTTTGCTTTGTGAGTGTTTGCTATTGTTGAGATTCTTGTTACTTATTGTTTATAATTCTGTATTTTTCTCAAGCTATGATATGTGTTAAAGATCTTTTATTATTTCTCTGTTGTGGTTGTCACAGACAAACTGTCAGATATGTGCAGGAAGTTGTATTTTAAATCGTACTCTAGTTCAAACTACATTTTAAAATTAATTTATAAAGGGAATTCAGTGTTTTTTTCAAACCTTTTGTGTAGAACTGTAGACTCTTGGTGATCAAACTTGATCACCTAGTCGTGCAGGAGCTTAAACTTCCATTTGAATTCAAGAAAACACAGAATATAAATGATTATTAATGTCACGAGAGATGCTTGGAGTGAGAAAAAAACTGTTACAAAAAACGTATGGCATGTTTGATTAGATTGTAAATTTAATCCAAACACACCAAATACAGTTTGTCAATATTTACTCATCATTTCTGGCCAGTGTCGCTGGTTTTATTTGGCGTCAAAAGGTGGATGGCGGGGGCCTCGTGTCGTAGCAAGGCGAGGCTGGAGGGGAAGACGGTTCTGGTCACCGGGGCCAACACCGGCATCGGCAGAGAGACGGCTCTGGACATGGCCAGACGCGGTGAGACTAGGTGACTTATTAAGTCCACGCTGTAACAGGAAGTGACACCGTGTCCATGTCCAGGGGCCAGAGTGATCCTCGCGTGCAGAGACGAAACTAAAGCACGAACCGTCGCCGACCAGATCCGCCAGGAGACCGGCAACGGAAACGTGGCGGTGAAGAGGCTGGACTTGGCGTCTCTGAAGTCCGTCAGAGATCTGGCCCAGGACTTGAACCGGAGCGAAGAGCGCTTGGACATCCTCATCAACAACGCAGGTACCGGCAGACCTTTGACCCTTTGACCTCCCGAGAAAATGATGTGTGATGTGGTGGTTTATCCAACCCCCCAAAAAATGACCGCAGCGGACATTTTTATTTGATCTGTTCCGGAGTTGGAAGGTTAACCATAATGTCTCTTGGACCTCGGCTCCGGCAAAGGTTTGATTCATGTAATTTGCTATTTGAAATTTTACTAAAATAAACTTTGTATTAGACAGTAGTATTACGGGGTGGTGTATAAAACTGCAGGGCAGGTATAGATTAAGTTCTCTAATAAGAAATTAATATTTCCTTTCCAAATTTTTTTTCTTCTACAATACTGTATCGATATTCAACAACAATGTAACAATTTTAGTTTTTCAATTTTGCAAATATTCACAGCATTTGTTCATGTTTGTGATTCAATTAAACTTCCGGCCGCTAGATGGCAGCAGTCATTACGCAGCTAAAGGAAAAGTGAAATCCTGCGATCATGGCGATGACTGAGGACGAGAGGATACAGTGACTCCAGCAGCTTTTAAAGCTGATGTTTGGACATATTTTGGTTTGAAAACAAATGAAAGCAGTTACGACTTCGTCAAGAGTCATGTGGTCTGTAAATACTACAACACCAGAGTCAAGTAATCAACAATACTACACATACATTATATACTTGTTACAGTATCACTATATATTATATACAGTAGTTAGCCCTGTATCGTGATACGTATCAATTGTCGTGTTTTGAATACATTTCTGTCCCCTAGATGGCAGCAGTTATTAAGTCCTCCATAGCTAAATCTGCAACATCACGGCAATGACTGAGGACGAGAGGATACAGTGGACTCTTTTAAAGCTCATGTTTGGACATATTTTGGTTTAAAAAAAAAAATGAAAGCAGTTACGACTTCTTCAAGAGTCATGTGGTCTGTAAATTCCGCAACACCAGAGTCAAGTACTCGACAATACTACACATATATACTTGTTACTATACTATCACTATATATTGTATTATTGACCCTGTATTGTGATACAAATCGTATCAACAGATTCTTGACAATACACACCACTAGTTATTAGGCAAGTTGTATTTGTGGGTATATTTCTTTCAGTCATTGAAGTTCTTTAGATTAATCTAAACCATAATTTATAAGAAAATAAAACTGAGGTTTATGACCTTTTTGTTAGAATAGTTATAGTTTAATGAAAATCTCATCTTTCATCTTTAAGGCCTTGACTCTCCAGTAATGAAATACTTTGAAGAGCGTTGTTCTACATTAGATTGATTGATTGATTCGATTAAAGAACTTTTCAAAACTGGCAACAATTAGTTTGTGGTAGATTTGAGTTTGATTTTCTTCTTCAGTCTTAAGTATTTTTCCTCTCAACACGTTCCTCACGATCCCGTTTAAAGCTTCTGTCATCAGGAACCAATATCTTAACGATCTTAAGTGTAGAAGTCAGTTAAGAGTCAATTAGATCTAAGATAAGAAGCTGCTTAAAAACACAGCTCTGGGGTTGGAACACATGCAATGAATATGTTCTAAATGATTAGATTGGATTAGATTAAGATTATCTTGACAAATATTAAAGTAGCAAGGGCATCATTTTAATAATGACATTAGTTAAATTATAGTTAGAAAATAATCATTTACAAAGTTATGTCTGCATGTTATGCAGGGAATAATCCTAACCCTGCAGGATTTACTGATGTGGGAAACTTTTCTATGTTGTTGGTGAAAATGAAATAAGAATTAAAGAACCAGAGTCACAATCAGAAAACGTTTCTCGGCCGCATCGTCGACACAATACAGGAGTTTTTGTGTTGTTGACAGTATATAATATAATAATTGAAGTAAATACAAACGAAGAAATTTCATTAAAATACAATAAATTCAATAAAATATGAAACTGAAACATTAATGTGAGAATATCATAAATAAATAATGGATCATTAATTTAAAAAAGATAATATAATAAATATAATAAATGTATTTATAAATATAAATACAATATTAAAAGTTACTATTATTATTATTATTATTATTATATTTGAACGTAATTTCTGTTGCCCTTTTCTATATTTAACATTTTATTTTATAGTTAATTGTAGTTCATGTGTTTTTTCATTTGATGATGGGCATGTTGGCTATAAATATAACTTTTAAAGAAAACTTATTAAAAAAACGTATTTTAAAATAAATAACAATTATTTAAATTTGTTGCAATTACATTTAAAAAAGTGTTTTTCGAAAGTCTTCTACCACAACCTTTCTTCTCATCTTTGCATCCATGTGTCCAGGAATCTGCATGTGTCCAAAGTGGGAGACTGAGGATGGGTTCGAGATGCAGTTCGGGGTCAACCACCTCGGACACTTCCTCCTGACCAACTGCCTCCTGGACTTGCTGAAGAAATCTGCTCCCAGTCGCGTGGTCATCGTGTCCAGCCTCGCCCATGACAACGGTGAATATTTGAACATCCTCCCAAACATGAGCCTCGTTTTATTTACTGTTGTTGTTTCCTGAGGCGCTGCACAAATAAAGTTTACTTACGAATACATTTCAATTGTAAACGTCACCACCGACCTCTGCTGGTGAAATAAGGTTTTACAACCAACTCTACGGAAGTACATCAGTGCCTTCAGAATATTGAATGCTTTAAAATTGAACATTTAGAATGTTGAAAAATTTAATTTTGTCATTGAAGTTTTATTGATTAAAAAAACCTGAATTCAATACATTTTTATGTTAAAAAGGATCTGTTTTTCTCATAAATTGAATATTTTCAGAATTAATGAGAGTTTTTACCCATAGTGTTTGATATTCTAATTCCAGTTATTCAAAAGTAAATTCTCTCAATGTAATATTTTTAGATTCTGAGCCTTAAATTGAATTAAAAAAAGTTGTAATACAAGTGTCACCAGACATTACCAACAGAGTATAGAGCTACTGGATCGAACTTTCAGCCAATCATGGTGCTGAATTTTTTAAATTGAAATTAAATCGTTTTTTTTTCTTTATAATAACATTAAATCATTTCTACATTTATATTATTTAACAATTGATTTCAGAAATATGTACATTTAAAGGTTGAATTATTATTTTTTCAATAATCTAATTAAAAAATTCAATACATTTTTTAACACATATAGTATTTGATACTCTAGTTAGTTACTTAGTTAGTTACAATAATTACAAGTTAAATTCAATATTTTTCAATTCGTAGCCATTTAAATTCAACATTAAAATGTTATACTAGTTGAACCAGACAATACCAACAGAGTACCGAGCTGCTTGATCGAAGTTCACGGCCAATCACGTCGTCACTATTATAGCAACATGTTTACACTGAATTTAAATGGCTAATATTGGAAAATATTGAATTCATAAAATGTATTTTCAATGATTGTAATTAGATTATCAAACTCTATGTTTAGAAATTAAAGAAAAAATACAATTAAAAATTCATTTTAATCATTTTAATAATTCAATTATTTAGAAAACAAACAATAAATCTTTTAATATATAAATTATTAATTCAATTATTATTAAAATGTTTTAAATAATTAAAAAATAAAACATTTAATTAACACTTGTGTTATATCAGGGTCAAGGTGACCCAAAGGCCTGAATACAAATGTGTTTGAGGTATCCCCTGTATTGTTGTTTTAGAGGCTCCGGGTCACCTTGACCCAGACATAACACAAAAAGTTGTTCCTTCACGAGTAAAACAAACGATTCTATAGGAAGTAAACGACTCTAACGGTGTCCTCAGGTCGGATCCACTTCGACGACATCAACCTGGACAAAGACTACAAGAAGGACGCGAGCTACAGCCAGAGCAAGCTGGCCAACGTCATGTTCGGCAGAGAGCTGGCCCGGCGGCTCCGGGGTGAGTCCGGACGGGACTTCACAGAACTTTTTTTCAAGGTCTCACCTGGACTTCTCCTTCACCAGGAACCGGAGTCACCGTCTACAGTCTACATCCGGGGGTCATCATGACGGAGCTGGGGCGTTACCTGGTCCCCACCATGCCTCTGTGGCAGAAGATGTTCGCCGTGCCCTTCACCAAGATGCTGAAGACCCCGGAGCAGGGAGCCCAGACCACCATCTTCTGCGCCGTGGACGAGAGCCTGGCGGGCGTCAGCGGACGCTACTACAGGTGAGGCGTCGAGCCAGACCTTCTGTCTGTGGAGAAGAACTTGGTTAGTAGTGGACATGTATGGAAGTACATCATAGCATCTCAATATTGACTGTTTTTTAATTGAAATGTTGTTTTTTTAAGCATTTAATAATTATTTAATAATTTAACTAAAGTGTTTGTATATTGAAAGTTTGAATTTGTTTCTATTGAATAATTTAATCCAATAATTTGGTCATTGAAAAGATAAAATATTTTCAAAAGGAATGTTTTTTTTCTGCACATAGATCTTGATATTCAAATTGCAATAATTCACAAATTAATTTTCTAAATTCTATATTTTTGAATGTGTGGCCGTTTCAATTCAATAAGAACCAGACAAAACCAGAAGAGTACCGAGCTACTGGATCAAACGTTTAGCCGATTATGCGATCATTTAAAAAAAAAAAAATCAAAATCAAGAAAACTTTTTATATCGATTTTAAAAGGCTATGAATTAAAGAATATTGAATTTAGAAAAATCATTTTTGTATTATTGGAATTAGAATATCAAACTCTATGTGAAAATAAATGATCTAGAAAAAATTTGATTGAAATTAAAAATCAAGCTTTTGATATACAAACTATAAAATGAAATGATGAAGTCGAATTAATTTTATCTTTCAATATAGAAATTATTTAATTCAATTATTGTACTCGGACAGAAACCTTTGATAAACGGGTTTATCTCCCTAGTGAAGGTAATGACGACATATTTGTACCACAACCACACCGGCCTTGTTTAATGTATTTGATCGTGTGATGTATTTCAAATAAAACAAGTTGATTCGTTTATTTATATTCATGAAAATTGTCCTGAACACAACGCAACGCAACAGCATCTCTTTATAAACAGAAAATGACAAATTCTTAAAAACCTCACTGGATCCAGATGGTAATCCTAAACATAATTCATTGTATTCCTGATTTATCACATTATTCACATTAACAGAAATTCATTAAAAAATCTCCAGCGGGTGTTTAGATCATACTTAACCCTTGTGTAATCTCAGGGTCAAGGTGACCCGGGAGGCCCAAAAACTTTAAGTGTTTTTCATTTCATTATTAATTTTAGAAAAATAAAGGAAAAATTGAATTAACAAATTTTAAACAACAAATTAAAACTTTCAATATACAAACTAGTTATTTAAATTTTTCAATAGGAACTCATTAAACCTTGCAATAGAGCAGTTATAGAATTATATTGTTAAATAATATAAAATGCTTAACAAAAAAAAACAACGTAATTTCAATTGCTAAATTCAACTTTTCAATATTGTGACGACACTGATTTACTTCTATACCCATGAACCTCCAGAACCATCCGAGACAGCGAAACAAATGTATTACCCTGACTGTTTCATTGAATTCTTCCATCTCAGCAACTGTTGCGAGATCGCTCCGGGGAAACAGGCGCTGGACAACAGCGTGGCTGAGAGGCTGTGGGATCTGAGCGCGTCCATGGTGGGTTTGACCTCAACTATCTAGTGCAGGAAGTGACGACGAATCGACCTCCGCGACCTTTTTATACTCCGGGGCTGAAGCGAGGAGCCCTGAACGCAGGAGACAGAATCAATGATTAAAGACAAAATGACGTAATATAGAGAAAAAGAAACAGTTAATTTGATAATATATGATTTAGGTTTATATCGTTTCTCATTTTAAATTAAAAGAACAAATGAAGATCATCAATTTAATTTATAATGTGTCTTGTTCTATTGTGTTTGGAGATACATTATTAAAGATGTCTTTTTTTTCTTAGTTTTGTCTTTGACTTGATGAGCAACCAACATTTTTGAGAAAACTGAAACAAGAAACAATAAAAAGACGATTCAATCCAATGTCTGCAGGTTCATTCATTCATTAGGTAAATGTCCCGGCTACTCGGGGCAAGAGGCAGGATACGCCCTGGACGTAGATTATTTAAAGTGATCAATTAAACAACGACTGCAGTCAGAAACGGACACATTATGGTTGAAGATGATGTTATTATTATTATCCATGAATCAAAATCCGACACTTTATTCTATAGACAATATATTTTTATTTGTATGTACATTTTTTTACATCAGAAAATTAACTAATTTGTTACACACTTGAGGATAAATGTGAGAATTATTCAATCTTTTGTTTTATAAAAAATAAATTAAAAATAAAAAGGACCAAAGATTTTTGGCAACGGAAAATCAAATCAAATGTATCTTTTTGCCAAACTGAAATGCGTAAAAGTTAAATCGCAGATTCCTTTAATAACAGACAAATAAAAAGGGTACTGCAATACAACTGTAAACATTTATTTTATCAGTACGCTCCTTTTGTAGAGGATGGTCCATCTGAAGCCGGTAATTTCAGACGTAACGTTGATCCAGACAGGAAGTAGTTTCAGACGAGTGATTTTTAAACAGCGCCATTTTTAAATACCTGTTTGCAAGCACTTTTTTTTTTAAACTAATCTGCAACACATTCAAATGATAAACATGATTTTCATATCGAACGACAAATCGTGATTAAATTGAATTAAACGGGGAGTTAGCTACAACTTTCAACACGCATTTAGTTTATTTTTAATTAGAAACAACACAAATAGTTAGTAAAGAGCGCTTTAAAGATACTTCTGGCAGATTATGGATGATCTAATGATACCTGCTACGTAATGTGACTTAAATAAAAAATAACATGTTTTGAAAACTATACCACGCATGACAGACATTTAGGTTAGGTTAGGTTAGGTAGAACTTTATTGATATTGAAATTGTTTTTTTTTTCCAATTAGACACAGTAATACAGCAATTATTATTGTTAAGAACAAAGAGAAATAAAGAGAAAGAACAAGATTTATACAGGTGTGACACGGTCAATTTTTGTTTTTCTGTTGTTTATGTCCTCAGCAAGGGTTACCATAAACAAGTACTTATTGTATTGCTATGAACTATTCACTCACTTGTTTATTTTTACCATTATAGAGAATCCCTCGATGTTTTTGGATAAAAGTTTTTGCGTATTGTCTCAAAATCAAACATAAATTAGTGTTTATTGGTATAAAATCCTGAACAGTTTACCAAACAGACACTCGGTCACTGTACACAATATCTTGACAGTGTCATTCTTCGTATCTGAATAAAACCAATATAATGCTTAAATATGAGACACTTTCAACAGTAGTTCTCATCTGATGTATTCATTTTTGCATCGCTGTGAAGATTCATTTAGATGTTAATAACACATATATATATTAAGGTCATTATTGAAAGACACAGTGGCAATGTTTATAAAACTTTAAATAAAACATCCACACAATAAAAAGGAACAAACAAACCACACATAACCCAAACTATGAAATAAAAAACGAATCTCTCTGTCATCATGAAAACGTTATGACATGAAATGACAGTAAACATTTAAAAGAAATTTAAAAAATGTTTATTTTACCGTGTTGTCCGCCATGGTTGTCACAGTTTTAATTTTGTTTGTGTCTTTTATAAATTACTCCATCTTCGTCTTCGATAAGTCTTTAACGAAATAAAATAAAAGGCGAAGTTAGTCTGAGGCAACTTCCGGAATTGGCCACGCTCCCAACGCTCTTCTAAACCCACTTCCTGTCTGAATCGACATGGGTCTGAATCCTCTGCCGCTGCAGCTGGATGAGCATGCTTTTGTAAGAGTTTGTTGCCGGAAATTGGGATGTCACACCAATCCGCTATACTTTCAAAATAAGATACAATGAGCGTCACAAACCGAGTTGCGGAATTTACTGTTGTTTATATAATGTATGCTTGTTGAGGGCACATATTGACTAATGGTAACTTAAATACAGCTTCAAAAGTTGGGGAATCTAATGTTGTTGTACTCTAAACAAATCCAAAACATTTACGCTGAAAATCCTAGATAACGCAAGCCCCGCCCTCCACTTCCGTTCATCGAGGTGTAGTTGACCTGACTTGACGTTTTCTCGCTCAGCCTGTTAGAATAAACATTTCTGACGTTTTCCTCGCGTGAGTCTCGATTAAAAAACCGGTGAAAATGGAAAACTACGCGGAGCAAGTTCAAGACTTCGCAAAAAGACACGTCGTTGCTCTCAGTGCTGTGGCAGTCACAGGTAAACTCTCTTTATTCACTGTTAACAATGACTTTACAGTCCAATATTGAGTGTATTTTTAATATTTTGTTATCTCTTTGTGCCCCAGAATACATGTCACTGTACCCTAACATGTGTAGTGTATATTCCTATACAAGTTCAGCTTCTCATACTTATAGATATCATGTTTGTAACACTAATAAATAATAAATATATGTTCCATGTGGTCCAGCTGTGGGTCTGCTGGCCGTGAGAAGATGGATGGCGGGTCCGTCCTGTCGCAGCAAGGTCAGACTGGATGGAAAAACGGTTCTGATCACAGGAGCCAACACTGGCATTGGCAGAGAAACAGCCTTGGACATGGCCAGACGAGGTGAAGATTTATCTGCAGCTCAGAGTTCACTCTTTCAAATAATCTACATTCACAGGAACGTGTTACACAACTGACCATGAAGCGAGATACGAATGATTGTTTATTCGGATGGAAATGTTATTTTATTGACCGTTTGGAAAAAGTAATACGAGTGACATCATCAGAAAATGTTTTTTCTTTCTCAGTATTTTTTATATAACTGATGGTTCTACTTCATTTGGTGCTCGCCCTCTAACCGCTTCGCTATTGGCCTCGGGGGGTAAACCAATAGCGAAGCGGTTAGAGGGCTTCGCACCAATTCGTAGAACCTGAGTTTATGATCATAACTCAGGGGTTTTGGTATGACTTCAATTTTTCTGCTGTTTTATACACTAAAAACTTAATATAATGGAGAGAAAAAAAGCATTAAGGAAAAAGAAAAGTTTAAAATTAAAATTGAGTTAAACTACAAAAAAAACAAAAAACAACGACATAAATTAAACCTAAAACTATATTAGGTTTTATTTTATATGATTTTATATTCTGGGACTGATGTGAGGAGTCCTGAATGCAAAAGACAAATTAATAATTAAAAAAATAATGATATAATTATAGAAATACAATTTAAAAAACAGTTTATATTTTTAAATTGTTAAATCAGATCACTGATGGAAGGTCTGACCATGAATAGATCTGAAAGTAAGAACCAGAATTTTAAAGTTGATCCTGAAAGAAACTGGCAGCCAGTGAAGAGTTTTAAGGATCAGAGAAATGTGAGTTCTTCTACTAGAGCGGGTCAGAATTCTCGCTGCAGAGTTTTGTAATAACTTCAGGCGAGACACATCCTTCTTGTTAAGAAATGAAAATAAACTCTTACTATAGTCCAGACAAGAAGACACAAACACATGGATTATAAGATCCAGATCATGTTGTGACATAATTTTCCTAAATTAAGAGAAAAAAACAAGTGAAGATCATCAATTTCATTTAAAATAGTTGTTTTTTTGTGTCTTAATATGAAGGAGGAAAAAATGCTCAAATATCAAGGAAAATAATTGTTAAAATATTAAATGTTGTTGAACTATAGAAAAAAACCCAAGATATATTAATATATTAAAACTGAATTGTGTTATTTCTTTTTGATATAAATATATTTAGATGTAAATTATAAAATACATATAGGATATATAGCATGTTTATATTATATTATAATATATTATATTATATTATGTTACGTTTGTATAATTTCTCATTTTAAATTAAAAAACAATATATAATATAATATAACATAATTCAATTTTCCAACTGTTTAAACTCTCAATTTAAATTGAGTACTTGATTTAAGAGGTAAAAAAAAACTTAAGTACCGATTAACTAAAAATAACCAACAATGAAATGATTAGTTTCGGATGAGAAAGATATTTATTAAGGATCAGTTTGTATTATAGTTTATATTGTAAACTGTATTATTTGTGCAGTTTTTTCTTCTAAATACTTATATTTAATAACATTTAAAAAATGAAATGATATTTAATCAAATTAAGACCAACACTTATTTTATTTATTTAATCATGTTTAAGTTTTACATCATATTTAATTCTTTATTCGTCTCTTCAGGTTGATAATGTGGCCCTCGAGGAAAAGTCGTCGCTAATCGGTTTTAAAGTTAAATTCATGAATAAAAATCATGATTTTTGTTTAATCAAAGTCATGTTAGTTCAAATAACTTTGAATTAAGAATCAAAATCTGTTTAATTTTTAGTTAAAAAAAACAGTTTGACTTCAGTTTGTCGCCGGATTTATCCTTTCATTATTTAGAACTTTGTGTCACTTGTTAATCCCCCGCCAGGAGCCCGTGTGATCCTGGCGTGCCGGGACACGACCCGAGCTCGGGTGGCGGCGGACGACATCCGTCAGAGGACGGGGAACGGGAACGTTGTGGTGAAGAAGCTGGACCTGGCGTCGCTGCAGTCGGTGCGAGAGCTGGCCAGAGACGTGGAGCAGAGCGAGCAGCGTCTGGACGTCCTGATCAACAACGCAGGTCTGAGGTTCCATTCCTGGCGCCTGAGTCATCGGGTTCGTCTACTGGAAGAACAGGATTTCGAAGTTCACAAGACGGTCATTTATGGAGAGATTATTCCAGAGCTTTGTTCAAACTCCCTGGATATTGAGTCATGCTTTATATAATTGACACGCAGCAGCTTCAGACTGGAAGGATTTACAGAGAAAAACATATTAATGTGAAGAAACAATACTTAATTTAAAGTAGATTTAATTACATTTAAATAAAACTGCATATTCCAAAAACATTTTCTTTAGTTTTTGTTTCTGGAGATCAAAGAGAGATCAAACCCAGAACTGACAATTTTAGCTATATATGCTAAATATGCTAAACATGCTAAATATGCTAATATTGAAATGGACTGTTTTATTAACTGATGAATTATTATTTATATTTGTTTAGTTTCTAGAGATCAACGAGTTAAACCCAGAACTGACTATATAAGCTATATATGCTAAATATGCTAATAATAAAATGGACTGTTTAATTAACTATTGAATTATTATTTATATTTGTTTAGTTTCTAGAGATCAACGAGTTAAACCCAGAACTGACTATATTAGCTATATATGCTAAATATGCTAAACATGCTAAATATGCTAATATTGAAATGGACTGTTTTATTAACTGATGAATTATTATTTATATTTGTTTAGTTTCTAGAGATCAACGAGTTAAACCCAGAACTGACTATATTAGCTATATATGCTAAATATGCTAATAATAAAATGGACTGTTTAATTAACTGTTGAATTATTATTTATATTTGTTAGTTTCTAGAGATCAAAGAGTAAAACCCAGAACTGACTATTTTAGCTATTTATGCTAAATATGCTAATATTGAAATAAGGTAAGGTAAGATAATGGACTGTTTTATCCTCAAAGGTGTCGAATTTGATTTATTTTTATTTTTTTCTGGAGATTAAAGAGTAAAACCTGGTATAACCTTTATGATATTTTAACTTAAGATACATTTTAAACGTATTTTCTCCTTAAAAAGTGTTTTTGTTTGTAGAGATTATTTTTAGCTTAATAAACATTTTAAATTTAATTTTTATTTTCTATTCTATTATTTTCTATTATATATATAAATATATATATATATATTTATTTATTTATTTTATTTTATTTTGGTTTATTGAGATTAGAGATGAAAGCTGATCAGATATGAATGTGTCCCTCAGGTATCATGATGTGTCCAAAGTGGGAGACTGAGGATGGGTTCGAGATGCAGTTCGGGGTCAACCACCTCGGACACTTCCTCCTGACCAACTGCCTCCTGGACTTGCTGAAGAAATCTGCTCCCAGTCGCGTGGTCATCGTGTCCAGCCTCGCCCATGAAAAAGGTGAACGATCACATCTGTGGGAAGAAGTTCTGACTCTGTTTGTTGATGAAAATGATCGATCGTGAGTGAGAGCATCAGACCGGTTTCTCTTGTCTTAGAAAATGTACGTAATCAAACAATTATAACTATAATTAAACAATTTCAACTATAATTAAACAATTTATAACTAAAATTAAACAATTTCAAATATAATCAAACAATTTCAAATATAATCAAACAATTTTCAACTATAATTAAACAATTTATAACTAAAATTAAACAATTTTCCAATATAATCAAACCATTTTCAACTATAATGAAAAAAAATTAAACTATAATTTAACAATTTTCAACTATAATCAAACAATTTCAACTAAATCAAACAATTATAAATATAATCAAACAATTTTCAACTATAATCAAACAATTTTAAATATAATCAAACCATTTAAATTCCTTGTAGTTGTTAATAATTGTGTTTGTTCTTCAGGTCGGATCCACTTCGACGACATCAACTTGGACCAAAAATACGCTCCAGAAATAAGTTACCGTCAGAGTAAACTGGCCAACGTTCTGTTTGGACGAGAGTTGTCGCGACGACTGGAAGGTTCGTCTGCAGGAACAACATGACATGTATTGTGTGTGTGTTTCAGTCAGTGAGCTGATGTGTGTGTTCTGTCGCTGTAGTGTCTTTGTGTTTATGTGTCTGAGTGTATCTTAGTGTGTGTTTTGTTTGTGTGAGTGTATGTGCTTGTCTCGGTGTGTGTGTGTCTGTGACTGTGTGTATATGTATATTTTTGTCAAGTGAATGATTGTGTGCTTATGTGTATCTGAGTGTGTCTCTTTGTGTGTGTGTGTGTGTGTTTGCGATTGTGTGGTTATTTGTGTTTTTTTATTTTTACATGTGTATTTTAGGTGTATGTATGCATTTGTGTTTGTTGTTATTGTGTGTACATGTGAGCAAGTAAGTAAGTAATATATATTTATAGAGCGCTTTTCTAGACCAGGGTCACAAAGCACTCAAAAAAATCAAAAAACAATGCTCAAAAAAGAAATACTAAAAAGGGTCAAGATAATGGAAGGTCTGACCATGAATAGATCTGAAAGTAAGAACCAGAATTTTAAAGTTGATCCTGAAAGAAACTGGCAGCTAGTGAAGAGTTTTAAGGATCGGAGAAATGTGAGTTCTTCTACTAGAGCGGCTCAGAATTCTCATCTGTGTGTGTTTGTGATTGTATATTTGTGTAGGTTTGTGTGTGGTTATCGTGCTTTTTTCATGTCTCATGTGTCTCTTTGTCTGTGTGTGTTTGTGATTGCGTGTATGTGTGTGTTTCCTAATTTCTGTGTGTTTGATTGTGTGTGTGATTTTGTGTAAGTATGTGTATGTGTGTGTGTTCTGGTGGTAACACTGAGTTGTTCCAGGCACGAGTGTGTCGGTCTACAGCCTTCACCCCGGAGTGATCCGCACTGAACTGGGACGACACCTGTTCAAAACCTTACCTCTGTGGAAGCGAGCGACGGCGTCTGTGATCATGAAGCTCATGAAGAATCCCACAGAAGGAGCTCAGACCACCATCCACTGCAGCGTGGAGCCCAGTCTGGCCAATGAGAGCGGCTGTTACTACAGGTGAGTCACACCTGATGATGTCATCGCTGGGATGAGGGAGGTGAAGAAGAGACTGCAGGCTCGGTGGCACAAGAGAAGTTACAACATATCTGGAAAAATATATTAAATTATAATTAAAATAAAGCACATCAAATGTTTTTATAATTTTAAATATGAATCAACAAACCATTGGAGGAAATATGAGTTAAAAACACACAATGACATCATTTCTGGAGTATCTTGATACTTATATTTTAATAAACATATTGTTAATTAAAATTAAATAAAATGAAAAAGCTAAATTAAATTAGTACGATTTTACATCTTTACCCGTTAAAAAGTTTTTCTCCTTTTCCATTTTTCACAAAACTATATTATTCAACAAATATATATATTTTTTGGTCTTTCAAATATATTTTTTATTCTTTTCGATTTTCTTTTCATTTATTTACAAATAACCTACACATATTTACAGTGTTTGTTAATTTGTGTGTTGCAATTAACATTATCGGCCGCTAGATGGCAGCAGAACAATTCAATTCTAAATAAAGCTGATGTTGTGACATTTTTTGTTTTTTAAAACAAATGAAAGCAGTTACGACTTCATCAAGAGTCATGTGGTCTGTAAATACTACAACACCAGAGTCAAGTACTCGACAATACTACACATATATACTTGTTACTACAGTATCACAATATATTGTATCGTTGACACTGTATCGTGACACGCATCAATAATAACTGTATGTATTGAACATTTTGGACAAAACCACTGACTCGGCACAATTTCTAACGACACAAGTTCACGAGATAAAACTTGACATCGTTGTGTAAAGCTGACGATTGTGCGTCTGTTGTGTTGCTCCACAGCGACTGTGCGGAAAAAGTGCCGGCGCCACAAGGTCAGGACGACGAGGCGGCGAAGAAGCTGTGGGACGTCAGCGCCTCCATGGTCGGTCTGGCTTGAGCGTGACGCGTCCCAGAAAAATATATATCGTTTGAAAAGGAATTTATCTTCATCCTGCTAGAACTTGAACCATCATCAGTTAAGCTTTCAGTCGTGTGGAGCCAATAAAACACATTCATCAGCAGCTTTGGTATCAAACATGTTCTCGTGTCAATCATTGCTGAAGCAAAGTCTTTATTTTTTTTTAAAAACACATGGTGAAATCATCACAAAACAAAAGAGTTTCAAGGTTAAGAAAAAAGTGATTTAGTTATTCAATAAAAAAGTTCTGTGTAACTGAAATCACGCTCACGGAAGTAAAAATAACATTTTCCGACACGTTTTCCTCCAGGACCGTCCGGAGCTGCCTGAAGGGAATATTTCCTTTTTATTAACAAGCACGTTTTGCCCCCAAATTCTTTCTGACAGAAGTAAAAAAAAAAAATAAACGTTGCAGGATTTAAAACCCAATCGGACTCAAGACGGTCGATAACAAACTTGTCGAAATACACGTATTTATAGCAAAAGTTGTATTAAATAGTGTTTCAATTGTTGAACAATTTCCGTTTTTTAATTCATACAAACATTTTCAAACATGTTTTTTTTCGCCTAAAAGCTTTGAAAGAGTGTTAGTCAAACTGGCATTTTATTTTATTACAAAAGCAAAAGCAAAAACAAACATAAAAACTTAAAAAATCTTGATTGTGCATGTAAATTCAATTTAATAACGATTAATGAAAAAAAAAAAAAATTTGAAATATCAGGAATATTCATTTTAGTTTAAGAAATATTAAATTTCCTTGTTTTACACAATCAAATTGTGGCACTCCGACTACTCCATACATTTGATAAACCTGTATGGAGTGATAACAGTGCCATAATTCTGAAATAAAAGTAGAATTAATTATTTCTATTTAATTGTATTTCAATTTATATATATATTTTTTATTTTATCGTCTCTCTGCGGCTACTTTAGATGTGGAATAATAATTAATGAGGAACATTAATGGAAATAAAAGTATATTGATAGTAAAAATATTGATTTCTATTTATTTCGGTTATCTTCTTTATTTAAAAGAAAAGAAGAATTTAATACAAATTATTTATTACAGAAATAATTCAATTTCAAATTTGAATAAATGGAATATTTAAGAGCTTTAACCACATTTAAAGATTATTTTCTTCTGATCCAAACATCAAACTAAAGCATTTTTTAGTCAAATAAATATCATTTTGACGCAATTTTTCACAATATCTGATGCTGAAAAATAATCTGTTATTAGTCATAAAAACCTGTAATTTCACCTGAAAGTACAAAAAAAAAGAAGAAGCAAACATTAAATGTATCTCTGAGAAAAAGTCTCTCCAGGTGCGACTGCACTGCCTGAAGGGAATAGTTTCACAGATTCACCTGCGTGAATAAAGTCCCAGAATCCCGCTGACAGACCTGACCAATGGAGCGCAGATAAAAAAAGGAGCTGGAAAAAGTCAGACGACAGTTAAAGTATTTCTAGGAACACACCGAGCGCTGGTTCCCCTCAGACGTTATTGTCATGCACATGCCCTTATCAGTTCTCCGTCCAACGCATACAGAATCTCTAGCTGGGCTGGAAAAGTGATAAGGAGATGTGAGCGACCTGGAAACGATCCCAAAATCCCCCCAGAGGTCCGTGTCGGCGCCGGCGCTGGTTGGAAAGGCTCGGGTCGGAGCGGCAGAAGTCCTCGGTGTGTGTGAGCGCAGACACACTTTGGAGACACACCCCATTGATGAGTTTTATTTCAGGGCGACCCCGCCTGCCTCGCCGGCTCGGCTCCGCTCTGATTGGTCGGCTCACCATACCTGCCCCCCGGCTACTGTGGACCCGAGCCAAATAGTTCCTGCACTTGCTGCTCACAGGGCCGGGAGCCAGTGGGATGAGGGAGGGGGGTCGGGTCTGGGGGGGGTGAGGGGGGGGGGGGTGTATGGGGGTGTCACTGGCAGGTGTGGCTGAGAAGCAAATTCCAATAAGAACATACCTGTCCTCTGGTATTCATCTGCTCCTGGAGAGTGAGACTGAACTGCTGATCTACCTTGAATTCATGCTACATTTCAGCGTCAAACATCCCATAATAGAATCAAAAGTACACAGAGAAGTAGTTTTATGAACTTGTGTTTGTCCAGTTGTGGACAATCTTAACATGACAACAAT
Organism: Callionymus lyra; assembly: GCF_982586985.1. NCBI lineage: Eukaryota > Metazoa > Chordata > Actinopteri > Syngnathiformes > Callionymidae > Callionymus > Callionymus lyra. The sequence continues at coordinate 7,132,473 of NC_141823.1, forward strand.
CTTGAGCCGAAACTGTCTTTTATTGCGTTCATTTCCATACGTCTACAAAAAGGTCGCAGGGGCAGCGACTCTAGCAAAGAGGCGCAGACGTTCCCCTTTTTCTTCAGGAACCTACGCGTCCTCCTCTCGAAGTCCACTCTGGTCTTCTCTTGATCTTCAAAGTTAAAGTTACATCATTTTTTCAACCAAGTGTTGAAATTCAAATGTACATGTCTTTTTGACTTTCCACTAACCTTAGACCCCCTTACTGACCTGAAAAGGAATTTATCTGGTACACTACCTACTACGCGAGACCCTGTCGTTTTACTATGCAAGGCCCCTTAGTATTTCTACACAAGGCCCTGTAGTTTGACAACACAAGGCCCTGAAGTATTACTACGCAAGGTCCCCCAAGTATTAATGGGCAAAATCCTCAAAGTATTACTATGCAAAGACCCTGAAATATTACTACGTGAGGCCGTGAAGTATTACTAAGTGAGACCCATTAATATTACTATGCGAGGCCCCGAAGTAATAGTACGCGAGGCTCAGTATTATTACTACGAGAGGCCCAGAAGTATTACTACGCAAGGCCCAGAAGTATTACTATGCAAAGCCCCCAAGTATTACTACACAAGGCCCCCAAGTATTACTACACAAGGTCTCGCAATATAATTGCGTGAAAGTGAGGCCCAGTAATATTACTATGCGAGGCCCCGAAGTAATAGTACGTGAGGCTCAGTAGTATTACTACGAGAGGCCCAGAAGTATTACTACGCAAGGCCCAGAAGTATTACTATGCGAAGCCCCCAAGTATTACTACGCAAGGCCCCCAAGTATTACTACACAAGGTCTCGCAATATAACTGCGTGAAAGCGAGGCCCGAAGTATTACCAAGCGAGGCCCGGTAGTATTACTACGCGAGGTCCAGAAGTATTACTACGCGAGGCCCAAAGTATTACTACGCGAGGCCCAGAAGTATTACGAAGCAAGGCCCGAAGTATTACCAAGAGAGGCCTGATGTATTGCCAAACGTGGTCGAGTAGTATTACTACGCGAGGCCCAGAAATATTACTACGCGAGGCCCAGAAGTATTACTACGCGAGGCCTGAAGTATTACTACGCGAAGCCCAAAAGTATTTCTATTCGAGGCATGAAAAATTACTACGCAATGGCCCTGAAGTATTACTATGTGAGGCTGTGTAGTATTACTACATGAGGTCTCGCAATATTACCAAGTAAGGCCCAGTAGTATTACTATGCAAGGCCCAGTAATATTATAACGCAAGGCCCAAAGTATTACCAAGCGAGGCCCAGTAGTATAACTACGCGAGGACCAGAAGTATTGCTTACTCAATATTGTGCTTCCTAGTCCAAAAATACTATATTTCTTGACTGTAGCCATTAGCACAATAATACTCACCTTATTTTTTCTAGAACAGTCCTTTTTCGTTGCATGGATCAACATGAAGCTTCTGCATGTTGATCAGGAAACACAGCGAGACAAACAAACATCATGAGCCTTGTTTAGATGTAGCATCTCTGCGGTCAGTGTTAGCTTCTGTGTTAGCTTCTGTTAGCTTGTTTCCGCTAGTGTGTGTGGATCTCCAGAACCGCGGCTCAGAAGTCCTTCTGATGTAAAACATGGGGGTCGATGCTCGAGGCCTGGAGGCGTCTGAAGGTTTTCAATCGTGAAACTATGTGAGTTTAATATGTGGAATCACAGCGAGGTATGTTGGGACTAATATGTGTGTCGACTGCAGACCTGATCCACTTACGCCGGTCCGGCCGTGCAGGTGCATGTGAACCCCCCCCCACCCTTCCTAGAGGCTCCTCAGACCATCTGAGCTGTAGCGCTACTTTAGCACTGAGTGGCTACGCAAACAAGAGCTGAGCTAAGAGCTGACGGCAGTTAAAATACTCCAAGAACACGTGACCGTGATGAACATGGTCTGATGCTGAGTATCTCAGGAATACTTGTCGTGTACACATGTTATTCCACCGTCGGATCACACTCTTGCAGCAGGTCTAGAACTATGCGAGCCTGGGGCAGGTGCCGGAATGCAGGTCTGCAGCATTCACGGGAGGACGCGGCGTTATTACCTGCGGACGAGTCTGAGCATGTGCGGAGCTGCATCAGAGCCGGAGCGTTGACTCAGCTTCTGCTGAACATCCACTGGTTTCTCTCGTCACAAACACTCGTTGTTTCATTTACAGCAGGTTTTATTCACGGACTCAAGGGTTCGTTTAGATTTTAGGGGATTTTCAAGAACGTGTAGGATTGTTTAGACATGGTTGTCACTGTTGTTGTGCGTTTACATCTGGATTTTATACTTTTGTTTATGGAATTATTACATAAATACTGACTGCTTGAATTTAACATTACGATAACTTGCGCTTTAAAGTATATACTTTATTGAATATTGTTTTGATTGTTTAAGCGCTTTGTGACCCTGGTCTGGAAAAGCTCTATATGAATACAAATTACTTACTTACTTACTTATATTTTTATATTATATAGTTTAATCTATTTATTCCTATATTGAAAAGGTCAGTGTAACTGTGTGTGTGCAAATAATAAAAATTGTGTTTTTTCTAAATGTGTTTCAAGTTTGTTTTTGTTGTCAGAAAATATGCTTTTTTCCCCCTAATAATACAGCATTACATTTGTTTTTTTTGTGGGGTTGAACAGTAATATAGTATATATAGTAATATTGAATTCAATCATTAATATGTTCAAATTTTAAATTAATTATTTAAAATAATAATCAACAAAAACAATGTTTTACTCATATTTTGAGTTTGACTGTATTATTCCAATGAGTCAAAGACCCCGTTCATACTAAGCCTATCGTAACCGGTTTAAAAGTCCCTTTATAATTAGCGGGGTTCAACCGGCTAAAACCTCCTGCGTTCACCAAGGTTTTCACCGCACAAACCACAGAAAACTTTACCAAACCTACTCCCGAGGTGGTTTTTGCTCAACCGGTTAAAACCCGATGGATTTGCGTTCATATTAGGCTTATTTCAACCGGTTAAGAACCTCTCGTCTATTCAACCGGTTACGATAGGCTTAGTATGAACGGGATCAAAAAATAAATGGAATTAATTCAATATATTATTTCAATTCATTGTCTTTTAAATGCAATATAAAATGTTGGTACATTAGCGCCACCAACAGAGCACCGAGCTACTTGATAATGTGCTTCTTCTACGTTGTCACCTGATGGTCTCGCCATCACATGATTGGCTAAAGCTTTAAATGTTTGAAATAAATGAGATTTGAATTGAGTAGTAGGTACGTCTGCAGAAGTTATTAAAAAGCCAATATGGCGGATGTTTGGGCAAAATTGCAGTTATTTTTCTTAAGGGAAGTTTTAAAAGAGAGTTTTTCCATCGTCTTAGGTGTCAATAAGTTCCTTTTCTTCGTACATCACCGTAAGATTTAAGTGCATTTTGTCTTTTCACTGACTGTTTGTCAGCTTTAGTTTGAAACTACAAGTATGTCCTAAAAACATTTTTTGCTAACAACGCTTTAAAGCGGCGACCACAACAATATCGTTGTCTTTTGTCTACACCGGATGTTAGCCACTTAGCTAGCCATGAGCTAATTTGCTAACACAATCTTCTAACCCAACTACACTCTAGAAAATCAAAGTTTAACGTACAAAAAAATATATCTGACGCAAGATTCATTAACTAGCATAGCATGCATTCTGTTCATATCCAGCATTGGCTCTTGACCGCAGTAGGAATCCGTAAATTGCGGCTAATTAATCGTCTGGTGTTCACAGTTAAGCTAGCACGGAGTCTGAGAAAGGTTGAGTCCGGGTCAGGGGTGGACCGCCACGGGTCCAGGTTCCCGGTCTGGGGAGGATCGTCGGATCGGCTGCGAGGGGGCGTTCTGGCCCTCGGGCGGGATCCTGTCGCCCGGGATAAAGTCATTGTCGAGCGAGCAGACAGACAACAAGGGAGGTGCTGAGTCAGCTGTCCGCCCGGCTTAGCGTACGCTGCTCTGATCGGAAATCTTCGCCGCACGTTTCCCGACCGCTTCTCCGGGCCGAACATTCCACCAGGTCTGAAAGATCTGACTCCATATTCCATGTAGTTCAGACCTCTGTATTTGGGCCCTCCTGTCCACCATTTTGTTTTATGGAAATACATAGGAGTTTTGGTCAACCATTGTGACCTTACTACGAAAGTCCTACTCTGGTGTCACGCACCTCAACGTCTCTTCCACATGATTGACACCCGACTCTTGATCCCGTGTGACGTCTTAGCAAAACACCGGGACAGGAAGCGGCGGCGGTTGTCTCTGCCGGGCATTGTTGTGGAACCTTCTGGTGCCGTTCTTTTGGCCGGTGTGAAAGTCCGCCGCAAACCAAACAACCGCCCGGGGGGGTTCTTTATCCAGTTCCGGACGGCTTTGTTTCGGACGCTCGGGTGACATGCCCGCTCATGTGGACCAGAGCAGCTTTGCTAAAACATCTTCTGTCCCTCACCGGGATTAGAGCTGACAGATTCCTGGTTCATCTGGTTCTTGGCTCCCAGCAGTTAGTGTGAGAATATATCTACACGTTAAAGTTCACCACCTCTGCTGGAGGGTTCATGGAAGTCCAACACGGTTGGGAGTGCCCTTGGACCTAAACCTGTTCTCTAGTAGTCCCCAATTAAAGTTTTTGTTTTGTGCCACAGTTTCCCACCAGTAGCGTTAGATTAAAATTATTATGCACTATACTTATACGCCATACTTAAATTAATGCTAAAAGATAATCAAAATATAAAGTATAAATGACTTGCTTCATCTAAGAGCTTAAACGTTTGAATACACATTCACAATCAACATTCCACTCTGATTGACTGGTTCACACTGTTTCGAGGCAAGCTCGGATCAGAATTAGAGATACGACACTGGTTATTTAAAACCTCTGTTTATCACACCTTAAATCGTAGATCAAAGAACGAAGCAAGACACACCCGGGAAAGGGGGGCTACAAGACGGAAGAGAAGATAACCCCCACCAGAGAATATTTGAATGATAAGATTACAAGAAAACAAATAAGGATGTCTCTCAATGTGGGATCGGGACACAGGGAACTTGAAAGAACCATTTGGCCGGAAAGGACGACCCCCTGGGCTGGAAATTTGCCTTAAATATAGCGATGTTTCTACAGATCGGGGCCTTTTCTCCCGGGACTATTGAACCGTACAGTCGCCGGGACAATGTGTGTCCGGTCGCGATCGTAAAGCTTGTATTTTGTTTGACTTGGAGCAGCGAATAAACGACCCGTGACACTCTTGATTGTCCATCTTTCTCCACGAAGCGAAGTATAAGACCTGGAATGGACTAACGTCGTGTTGGAGCGACGGAACATACTCTGTGTTTTGATCGTTTTAGTAGTTACAGTGGTTCTCATAGGGAGATAGAGGAAGGGTTGATGTGGATTATCTTAAATTAAGACAAGGGTTAGCAGTTGGAAAAGGGAACACCGTTGTGGAACAAGGTCCTGCTGGGTGTGTAGAGGTCGAAATAAAGGGAGGATCACAAAGACAATCTCATGGATCCTGTTTTGTCGTGGTTCACTAAAGTTCATCAACCAAGTCATAGAGAAACGCTGGTTTAAAGGAGGATCTGAAGTTGTTTTCAAACCAAAGCAATGTTCGCCCGTAGAGTCATTGAAGACGTCAAGAAGAAACTCAGGTGGATACTGTAGCTCCTCCAAAGACCCAGGTGGACCAAGAGACGCGTACAAATCTCTCTGGTTCACCATGTCGACTCTCCACTAACTTTGGACCCCGCCTCCAGGCAGTTTGACCTTACATGCCTCTTGAGAAGTGGCCGGAAATCATTTTGTCTCCGGAAACTACTGACCCACGAGTAGCAGAACAATTGTTGCCATGTTGCTGTGACGCTGAAATACCTTTGATTGTAGGTGGTTTAGATGTTCATGAATACAGACCTGGTTCCAGCGTAAGCGTCTTCGTCAAGAAACCACTTTGTGTGTAGAAATGTTGCCAAAAAATACCTTGTCCGTACAGGAACATATCTTTTACCAACCAATCGTTTAAATTAAACTAAAAGTTCAAGGTAAAGATACGAAAGAAACAATTTAAAACAAGGTGGTTCAAAGGTCTTGGATGTATTTTGCGATGTAACTCTCTGTTGAAGACATTGCAGGACTTGGAATAGTTCCACTAGGGGGCAGCATCTGCGGTAATTTAGGCTATTCTGTGCAATAATTAGTAGCATGAGGCACTTTTGTTTTTGTGTACTCTACATATCAACATGCATAGTGTTCATTGATGTACTGTACATTGTAGCTTTTATTTTCATTTTTTCTTGGTTGTTTCGTTCTGTCCTTCTTACATGTATGTTACTGCACAAGTGAATGCCCCCGCTGTGGGATCAATAAAGTACAATCCAATCTAATCTAATCTAATCTATGATAAATCCTATCGGTAGTTAGGGGTGGCTTTGGAAAAGGTTCCTGGTTAGAAGCTACATCTTATTCTGCCGGTAGCTCCGCCTACATTACACTGCTGCAAACACGTGTTGCATGACTCGAGGATCATTATTGTAAAACTACTTCCACATACTCTCAACTTGCATCTGGAAAAGTAGTTCAATCTGCTGTGGGTCGGGTCCAAAGTTAGTGGAAAGTCAAAATGGCGGATCAGAAAGGCAGAATTGAACTGTTATAGACTTTAATGTTGAGATATTTTCCTGGAGTCCAGATCCAGCATCATAACCATTATATCGGGGGAGGAAAGTTGAGGTTTTTCACTGAGATTCTCACGACGCTGTGCAGTGAAGTCCTGGTCAGGTGGAGGGAAGAACCTGCAGGTATGTCCGAGTCAAGCTGGATCCGATCCATGGAATGTCCCGGCGGCTTCCTCGAACCTCTGCAGCTGGATTCTCCCTCTCGTGCGGCGTAAAAACTGGACTGTCCTGAAACTCAAAACTACTTTGATGACTGTGTTTGTGGCCTCATGGTGAGATGGTGAACTTCCACATCTCCTCTTGAAAATATGTGGCCGTGACTTTATTAACTTCACCTGTCCCTTACCTGTCCTGGCACGTATACCTGTCGGAGGAATACTGCTTGTCCCAGAGGAGTTTCAACGCGGTGACGTCATCATGACATAATGTACAAGAGGATTAAACGAAAATGAACTGAAGCGACTTCTTTTCAGGTTTAGTGCCTCAAAAAACATGTTTGTTGGACTGATGATTAGGTTCTCAATCATTTTGACCTCACACATGAATACAAGTTTAAAGTCTCGTTTTATTTCTTGGTTTAAAGCTTTATTTTTTATCATTAAAAATAACTTTGAATAAAAAACAGACCGAAACTTCGGATACGTTGGTGGAGCTTAACTGGTTTGAGGTGTGTCGTTCTCCCTCTAGTGGCCAGATGAGAGAAGTACTATATGGGACTGAAGAGAACCCAACGATGTTTTTAACTTTTGGTTTAGAATCATAGAAAATAGAAGTATATTCATTTAAATGTAATATCTCTTTTAACAGCAGTGACTTTTCCGTGAGAAGAGTTTGGACCTCATTCATTGCAGATAAAAAAAAGGCGTTTTTTAATCAATTTATTAAACTGTGAGAAAATAATAATAATAATATTCCGTATTTATATTTACTTACCTGCGATTTTGTGAAGTCATGTATAGATTACGCTACCTTTATCATTTGGAACTAAAATAATAATAAATAATAATACATATTTAAGACTGAATATGTATTACTCTTAAGGACACAATATAAAAGAGGAGCAATAAAATCACATATACAATAAAACAAATGGTTGATTATTTTTATGAGCATCGACTGCACCATGATCCATTTTTAATATTTTGTTTACACTGTCTCTATTTCTTTTTAAGCAAATGTTTATTGTCATTGTTACTTTTAATTATTAAGACAAACATTGTGTACTTTACATTTAAATGTTGCGTTTAGATTGTTTTACGAGGTATAGGTATTGTAACATTTTTACTTTTATTTTCTTTGAATATTTTTTTTATTTCTGTTTTATTATTCTGCCTCGTTCAAGTCTTCAAAAACACTGACAAAGATCAACCGCTAGAGGTCAGCATCGCATACTTGAAACTCGTCGAGCCAAATCGTGAGATGTTTATTTTCTTCTCTGCTCGGGGCGAAGACAACTGTGGAGCCTCAGAAATAGATTTTCTAAAAATGGTCAGATTCAGTCAAGAGGAAATGACCAAGAGCAGAGATTCGGTGAATGGAACGTCCCGGAATAGATCTGCTGTATCTGATGGATGTTTTCACACGAGCCTGGTTTCTATTTCAGTTTTTAGAAAACTGTTTAAAGTTCACTTACATTTCGATAAACCTCTTGAATGTTGAAAAACGGGTTTAATGGAAATGTAATACTATTTTAAACACAGATACATCTGATTATCTTGCATGTAATTACGCTCAAAATAACTTGTCGTAAAGAGACTTGATTCTCAAAGTCAGAAAGTATTTCTGTTGTGAAGGCAATGAAAGTACTTTTTAGCGTCAACCTCAAAATGACTTTTACTTTTTACCCAAGTGCCATGGGAACCCAGGAACTATTTTTCAAACTATGAAACATTCAGACTATATTGTCATTTATCTTAAGTTACACACATTTTTTTCTCTAGTTTAAAGCAGCACAACGTAAGATTGTGACACTTATTTTACGGCTGTAATATTGGTTTAATTTTGAATAGTCACTACAGTAAAACTCTCTTTTTATCATGTTAACGATCTTCTTCACTACACAACTTTGTCTTGACAGAACACTGTAGACCCAGCGAGTGTCCATGTGACCACAAAACTGCATCACAACAGTGGGTGAGAGTCAATGTTTGAATAAAGATAAATACTAAGAGACTTTTTGAAGTAACTGGAAGACAAAATTGGACCAAACGAGAGGCTTTGTCTCATTTTGTAAATAAAAACACATGCAGTATTTGGCAACGGAGGTTTCAGGACATCGCGGTTGTACTGTCCTGACACTGGGGGGCGCCAGAAACAACGTTTTAATACCACAAATGTCCTGCTTATTCTTCGACAATCCATCATTTCACCGAATGTCCTTTGAACTCATCCGAAGCTGCGTCTGCTCCGGAAATAAAAAGTTTGTAGATTCTATACTGTGCTTTCCTGACGACCTTCGCTAACACTTTCTGAAGATGATCGTAAACGCTCGTGAATATGCAACATCTCCAGATTGTGATACCTATTCATGGTGTCGTGTGACTCCGGCACGTCCCTCAGCAGGTGTTGCAGGGTCGCCATCTGGGAGGAGATCCCGGGGCAGACCCATGTGTCACCTCACTTCTAGAAGAGCTGAAGGGGGTTTTTCTGGGTCGTGTCCTTCGATGGCATCGGTGTGTTTGTGTTCCTTCAAGCCCCGGAGAGTGAAAGTGCTTCTTGTGCTGCCGACCATATTCACACTTCCTGGTTCATTATTCACCTCCTGCTGTCAAGGAGACGGTCGCTAACCTCGGTCGCTAACCTCGGTCGCTAACCTCGGTCGCTAACCTCGGTCGCTAACCTCGGCCGCTAACACAAAGGAATCCGACGGTGCTCGTGATGACGGAGCTGTCGGTCGTACCAGCAACAGTTTTGTAGCAACAAAGTTTGACTTCAACGACATTAAATGAAGTTAAAAATATCATGATGTCATCTGCTAATGAGAGATTCAGATTTCTATATCCAGAACTCACACTCAGGTTGAATACGACCAGAGAACTAAGACAATCCCAGAACCACTATAGTAAAAAACTTGTAAAAAAGACAAAAAATATAGAATTTCATTAGTGAGGAGAACTTTTAGAGTTAAAAAGTTGTTAACAGGTTATAGTTTCAAAATACAACTTTTTCCAGGCGACCCAAACCAAACATCGTCATGGGTCAGAGACGGTGATTGCTTTCATTTCCATTACGTCTGAAGCCCTGAGATAACTTTTTTTTTAAAGAGAAATTGACTCAATAAATATAATACAAAGTTCAGTGAGAGAGAGTGTTTCTATATGTGGTTTTGATTTATTTTTTAACCTATTTTCTCGATCATTTATTAGTTCTAATGTTTTTTTTTTATGTTTTTGGATTTAAGCAAATAAAAATAAAAATCAGGAATATGACAGCTTATAAAAAATATGGACTATAACAGTAAATGAAAATAAAAACACAGAATGTAACAGTAATTTCTTTTATTTTTTTAAAAATAAAACAGCAAATTAAAAATAGAAATACAGAATAAAAAAGGAAACAAAAAAAAAATGGACTATAACAGTAAATACAAATAAAAAAAATTGACTATAACAGCATACAAAAATAGAAATATTGAATAAAACAGCAAATAAAAATAAAAATACAGAATAAATCAGCAAATAAAAATAAAAACATGGACTATAACAGTAAATAAAAATAATGGATAAAACAGCAAAAATAAACAAAAAATACAGAATAAAACAGCAAACAAAAATATGGAAGATAACAGCATATAAAAATATATACAGTATATGGAATATAACAGCAAATTAAAATAATCATATGGAATAAAACAGACAATATAAATATAGATATGGAATATTACAGCAAATAACAGCCAATAAACAGACAAAATAAACATCATCTCCACCAAAATAACCACTAAACACGTATAAAAACGTGACAGTGAACATGGAGGGTTTTTACTGAACTTTTGTTTGATTATCAAAGTGGAGATAATAGTGGAGATGAATGATATGAAAAGCTATATAAGAAAAACTAAGGACTAACATCTTCTCTGACTTCAAAAGACATGAACAGAGGAATTCCCAACAATCTGGATCGGCTTTAAACTCGGCTTCCTGTTTTTTTATGTCCTTGAAACGTCTTAAACCATTATGGAAATGAATGCAATAGCTTCCTCTAGACTGCTGTATTGCAGTTCGGCCGTCAACCTGATCTATAGTCATGATTGTGGAGACAGAAACATTTAAAATCTCACATATTTATCCAACTTTTACTCACAAAACTTCCACAAAAGTCCAGCATCAGGATCCGTCGACAGATGATTCTTCAGCATCAGATCTGACTCTCGCCGACACCAGCTACTGAAACTCTCCGAAAACATGTGCTGACATTTTGACCAGTTTCTAAAATGACGTCAATCCCTCACGTGGAAGACTCGGCCGACCTTTAGCCGACGTCATGCGGCGCCTATTAGCTGCGACACGATTCATTTGCTCGGGCCCGTAATAGAAAGTGGTAAAAATAATCTTTTACTATCTCGTCAGCCTCCGTCCTGACGCCTCGCAGCAATAAAGACTCTGTCCTGCTACCTCTGGGTAACCTTTTAATGATGATGAACCACGAGGGCCGCCATTGTGTACGTCCTCGTCCTCACATGCAAATCCAGGATTAACGATGCGTCGACCTCTTGGATATGGAGATGCACAGACGGTGGACGGCGTCGAGGGCTTTGTGTCATCAGGGTGTTTTTAATAAAAGTTTATTATCATCCCTTGGTGTCGTTCGCTCGCCAGCAGACACTGAAAGTCACTGAAACAAACGAAGAAGAGTCGGTTCTCGCGGACAGATTGGAAGGTGAAGGCAGACTCGGGGATTTTTGGCGTCGGCTCTGAAGTTCTCTGCTGAGAGTCCAGTCCTGCACACAGTCGACCAGCTGCTCTCTGAGTGGTCAGGCTGAGCCGCTTCACTGTGAGCTCGCCGTCAGAAGTGAGTCGACAAAGACATGTGAAGGAGCCAAGAGTGACAACAGTCTTTGTTTGTTTATGTGCATTTATTGGGAGGACAAGAGTTCCATTTTTCAACAGATCGGATTCACGTTGAATGGCCAGATTTTTGAGTATGGAAGTGACAACAGTGCCATCAGAAAAAATGAACGGTTGAACATTTTGAAACATTTAAGATTAAATTAAAATTTCGAGTGAATATTAAATTAATATGATTTATTATTATTGAATAATTTAATTCAATAATATCTCTATTGAAAGGTTGAACCTGTTTTTTATTGAATAATTCAATGCAAAAATTTCTATAAAACCAAATAAATGTTGTTGTTTTTTTTAATTGAATATTAAAATGTATGGTTACACGTAAAAATGAAATCCTTAATCCAATTTTTATGAATTCATAGCCTTTTTAAATTAAATATAAAATTGTTGGTATAATAGAGAAAACATTGTTATATTGCGATTGCGACAAGGTAATTGAAAAATATACATACATTTTTTTAACACATAAAACGCAAATAAAACCCTTTAAGGTCAACTAATGTCAAACTCAAACTCTCCTGACTCACATGTTTTCAATCTTAAAGTCTTATTCTTCAAGATGCAGTAACTTCCTCATCATGACCTTGTTTTGAACGTATTACTTTATAAAGTTGCTCTGAAATCTGGGCGAACGAGAGGTTACGAGAGTCCATTATGACGTAATAATGGCTTCACTCCTCCTCCAGCCAGCTGTAATCACGGCCCGCTTTGTTTATACAACGAGTCTCTTGGAGGTGGAGACTTCCGGGATTGATGACACGCAGTGACAAACCTCCATCTTTGACCAATCACAGCAGAGTGGGTGTGGTTATGGTAAACAAGATTTCATCTCCAGAAAAACAAAGTGTTTTCAGTGGGCGGAGCTCAAGATCATTTTCTAATGTCAATGTTTCATGGAAAGAGAGTTTTGTACAAACACACACTGATGATACAATAGAGTCAAACATCTATTTAACACACACTTACATCAACACATTAGTTTCCTCAATTAAAAAAGTTTCAACATTTTAAATGTTGATTTCAACCATTTAATATATACTGAAGACACTGATTCAAAGGAAAAAAAAATCATATATTTATAATGAAACTGGCAACTGATAATAACAAAGTTTAAAATGTAATTGTTACTAATTTAAAAGCCCTTGTGAATAAAAAAAACATTTGTCTAATTCTGTATTACTTTATTAATGATATCCGGTCATCATCTGGTTATTAAGTTGGACACGTGATGCTTTTTGTTGTTTCGGGAAAATTGTGGCGAAAAAAAAAGTATAATTTCTAAAGTTTTTAGACTGTTTTTGTTGTTTTAACAAACTAATACATCTCGAGTTATGATTTACGATAAATAATTAATTTTCTTCACTGGTCGTTTTTTTTTTAGCGGCTCAGGTCACGTGACTGCGCGCCCGCGTCTGCGCGCGAGTGCGCATGTGCGTGGCGAGCGGCGGACTCTTCGTCGAGAGGAGCTTCTCCAGAGCAGGAGCTTCAGTCCAGATCCCTGAAGATGAGGAGGACTTCTTCTCTGCGCGCGTGACTCCACCAGGTGTCCTCGGATCCATCCCTCGCTGTCACGTGGTCCAGGGATGCAGAAAGGGATGCGACTCAACGACGGACACGTCGCCCACCTGGGGCTCCTGGCCAAGAAGGACGGGACCCGGCGGGGCTCCCTGAGCAAGAGGAGCTCCGACAACACCAAGTGGCACAGCAAGTGGTTCGCCCTGCTGCAGAACATGCTCTTCTACTTCGAGAACGACTCCAGCTCCCGCCCCTCCGGACTGTACCTGCTGGAAGGGAGCGTTTGTGACCGAGCGCCCTCGCCCAAGCCGTCTCAGTCCGCCAAGGAATGTTTGGAGAAGCAGGTAAAAGATGTGGCGCACCTGTGGAGGACACACACTTCACACACACACACACACACTCCATTAACACACACATTCCTTTCACCATCCGTGAGGTCAAGTCTAAAAGTGAAATATACTGAATAACCTGCAGAGAAAACTTATTTTTTTTGTTTAACTTATGGATTTAATTCGATGATATAAAAGTTTCCTTGTATTTCATCAACATGTTAAACAAGCGAGATTTATTTATTTGTCTTTATCGGAGAATCTAACTCTCAAGAAAGTTCAGCTTATTAAACCTTTTTATTTAAGAATTAATTCAATTACAAATAAATTCTAGAGTTAACAAAAAAGGAAAAACATTTCTATAAATTCATTCTATTTCGGTCTATCTGTATTTTTTTATCTTTTAAATTAAAATAAAATCTCTTTCCACTAACCAACAGAAACTTGAATCCCTTCAAACAAGGAATGTTTTATGTTAGTGATGTGTCGACGAGGCTTCATGATGCAGCATCTGTTGTTCAATGATACAGTGTCTTCATTTTAAAAGACCACTAGATGTCACTCTCTGCTTCATAATCTTTGACTCTGATCTACGAATTCAATAAAACCTGGCATCAAAAGTTGTGTCACATGATGTGTGTTTGTTGTCACACCATCATGTGTCTCCTATGTTAGTGATGTGTCGACGAGGCTTCATGATACAGCATCTGTTGTTTCATGATACAGTGTCTTCATTTTAAAAGACCACTAGATGTCACTCTCTGCTTCATAATCTTTGACTCTGATCTACTAATTCAATGAAACCTGGCATCAAAAGTTGTGTCACATGATGGTGTGACAACAAACACACATCATGAAAGTAAAATATTACAACACACAGTTGAAAGAAGATGTTTTGAGATAAAATAACAAGGTTTATCAGAATGAAAATATGTAAATGATGTAACGTGATACATCAATATATATAACTTATTCAGTCATTGCCTTAAAAAACACAAATTTAACAACTTAATAAACACAATGTCATGAACGCAATGTAACAAACACAACTTAATGTCAACAAGGAAACACACAAAACCCAACAAACACTCCTTAACAAACATAACATAACGAACACACCTTAACAAACACAATATCATGAACACCCTCTTTTGAACACTATGTGACAAACACAACTTTATGAGCAAAATGTTACAAACTAAACCTGACCGACACAACGTAACAGATACATCGTAATAACCATATCATAAAGGAAAAACAATTTAACGGCCATGATGTAATTGACACAGCATAACAAACACAATACAACAAACACCATGTAAAAAACACAATGTTACAAACACAACCGACGCAATGTAACAGCTACAACGTAACAGATAGTACTTAATGACAATAACATAAAGAAAAACGATTTAACAGCCATTATTTATTGGACAAAATGTAACAAACGCAATATAACAAACACCATGTAAAAAACACAATGTTATAAACACAACTTAACCGACGCAACGTAACAGCGACATCGTATCAGATACAACGTAATGACAATAGCATCAAGAAAAACTATTTAACTGTCATCATGCGATGGACACAACATTACAAACACAATATAAAGAACACAATGGTTCAGTGCTCAACACAATGTGAAGCAACACAAATATCGTCACAAAGCTCAACAGAACAGGAACAACACTGTCGGCTCTGTTGCTGTCCTTGGTGCTGAACTCTGAGCCAGAGATGTGTTTTGTGGGTCATGTTTGTCGTCATATGAAGGTGTCAAGAGGGGGTGTCGAGAGGGGGTGTCGTCTCCATTCTGATGACATCTACAGTGACAGCTGTCGACACAGACTGTTCCTCCTAATTTACTTCTACAGTGAATAAAATGCATGTGAAGGACTGGACCGGCATCAAAGTGACTTGTGTTGAGGGTCTTCGTGTAAATCCAGGACAGATACTTGTTCTCTTGAGACGTTGAAGTACGGTGACTCACCGGGACAGTTGCTGGCTCCAGTCCAACTTGTGCTTGTCTGGGTTTACCCCTGGAACTCCGGTTTCCTCCCTGAGTTGTTGAAAATAGTCATTTTCACATTTAAGTTTGTTTCTAGACCAAAAGTCAACTTATTACACAACACACACACACACACACACATCCTGCCTTCTTATGCTTTGTTAACCTTCCTGTCCTTTGAATACTTTGACCAAACTCAAAAACATTGACCAACAAAGCTTGAATACTGCAATCTCTTAACAGATCAACATGGTTGAAGGTCAGAACGTTTTTTAGTGCATTTTTGTACTTTTCTCAGGAAGGTTAAGTTTTGTCTGCAAAATATTTGGAAAAACTCACAAAAAAATGTTTTAAAGAACATTTTAAGGACAATTAATGGGTGTGTATTGGGAAGAATCTGGTGATAGGATACAGAGACAACGATACAATATATAGTTATACTGTAGTAACAAGTATATATGTGTAGTATTGTCGAGTACTTGACTCTGAAGTTGCAGAATTTACAGACCACATGACTCTTGATGAAGTCGTAACTGCTTTCATTTGTTTTTAAACCAAAATATGTCCAAATATCAGCTTTAAAACCTGCTGGAGTCACTGTATCCTCTCGTCCTCAGTCTTAACTGCTTTCATTTGTTTTTAAACCAAAATATGTCCAAACATCAGCTTTAAAAAGCTGCTGGAGTCCACTGTATCCTCTCGTCCTCAGTCTTAACTGCTTTCATTTGTTTTTAAACCAAAATATGTCTAAACATCAGCTTTAAAAGTTGTTGGAGTCACTGTATCCTCTCGTCCTCAGTCATAACTGCTTTTAGTTGTTTTTAAACCTAAATATGTCCAAACATCAGCTTTAAAAGCTGCTGGAGTCACTGTATCCTCTCGTCCTCAGTCATTGGCTCAGTCATTATAACTTTAGCTGCAGAGGATGTAATGACTACTGCCATCTAGGGGCCAGAAGTTGAATTACAACACAAAAATGAACAAACACAGTGAATATTTAACTGTTAATTGTGAATTTAATTGTTTTTATTTATATACGCTTTACTTAAAGAACTATATAAAAATGAACTATCCTTTATAAACCAAATGAATACAGTGATGTTGAATATATATACAGTATCCTGAAATTGCAATATTCACATATTCTTAATCTATATGAACGTTGAAAAGTCATAAAATAATAAACTGATCAAAGTTAGTTTGATGTCCACGTCCATGTGTCCTGCAGCTCGTAATAGTATTTGCTGAATGAAGCAAGAGTACGTCAGTGTATTCTCAGGCCATGTGTGTGTGAGATGCAGATCAGAGGTTGTGTGTTGATGTGTGTCGGCGGCGCCGGAGGATCTGCTGCGATCTTGTCAGCGTTACAGCGAGCAGGACAATGCGGCAAGAGCATGGACGCCCGGCCAGCTGCCACCTCTCAAGCCTCCTGGGCTTTTTATAGCTTCTCCAAAAGACCAAAGACCTCTGTGTGTGTCCACCGTTATCTGAGGCCTCCTTGTGTTGGAGAAAGTCTTCTACTTTTCATATGTTCCCTATTTAGAAAGGCAGGGTATGTTAAAGCCCAGTTACTATGGCAACCGCTGTTTGCATCTGAAAAAGTGCACTTGAAAAAAAAGAGCCAAAAAAAGAACGGCTCGGCGTTTTTTCTGGTTTATCCTTCTCTGGAGAGTTTTTTAACATCAGCGGCTCGTGATGTTGTTACACAAGGATCATCACAACAGTTACACACCCTTGTTATCTTAGATCAATGGTCATCAAGCACGAGTGACGGAAGAGAAATCGTGGGATGCCTAAAAGCACAGGTTTTGTCGTAGATAACTATTGATGCAAGAACTCAAGTGGTTTTCTTTGAGGAAATCATGGAAAATGTCAAGATATCAGCTCTTAAATTAAGTATAAAAATTCTAATAAATGAATCCTCAAATTTAAAGTTATGACAACATTTTTAAGGTAAAATTATACATTTTAAAATAAAATGGAGAAAATGTTTTGACAGCAGAAATATATGTATATTGACATCACAAAGCATTTTGTAACTAATTTGGTATAAGAAAGCAGAGTTTAACAGCACAACATTATTTATCATATTTTACATATTCATACTCTATAAGTTGGGGTAATTATCCAAACAATGATTTTAAAAAACAGAAATTAACAACAGAACATAATGTTACGATACAATGTTACGACACAATGTTACGACACGATGTAACAACAAGATGTAACGACATGATGTAACAAATAGATGAAACTACAAGATTTGAAGACACCATGTAAAAGCGCAATGTAACAACACCATGTAATGACATAATTTATTGACATTATGTAACAACAACATGTAATGACGTAATTTATTGACATGATGTAACAACACCATGTAATGACGTAATTTATTGACATTATGTAACAACACCATGTAATGACGTAATTTATTGACATTATGTAACAACACCATGTAATGACGTAATTTATTGACATTATGTAACAACACCATGTAATGACATAATTTATTGACATTATGTAACAACAACATGTAATGACGTAATTTATTGACATGATGTAACAACACCATGTAATGACGTAATTTATTGACATTATGTAACAACACCATGTAATGACGTAATTTATTGACATTATGTAACAACACCATGTAATGACGTAATTTATTGACATTATGTAACAACACCATGTAATGACGTAATTTATTGACATTATGTAACAACACCATGTAATGACGTAATTTATTGACATTATGTAACAACACCATGTAATGACATAATTTATTGACATTATGTAACAACACCATGTAATGACGTAATTTATTGACAATATGTAACAACAACATGTAATGACGTAATTTATTGACATTATGTAACAACACCATGTAATGACGTAATTTATTGACATTATGTAACAACAACATGTAATGACGTAATTTATTGACATTATGTAACAACACCATGTAATGACGTAATTTATTGACATTATGTAACAACACCATGTAATGACGTAATTTATTGACATTATGTAACAACACCATGTAATGACGTAATTTATTGACATTATGTAACAACACCATGTAATGACGTAATTTATTGACATTATGTAACAACACCATGTAATGACGTAATTTATTGACATTATGTAACAACACCATGTAATGACATAATTTATTGACATTATGTAACAACAACATGTAATGACGTAATTTATTGACATTATGTAACAACACCATGTAATGACGTAATTTATTGACATTATGTAACAACACCATGTAATGACGTAATTTATTGACATTATGTAACAACACCATGTAATGACGTAATTTATTGACATTATGTAACAACACCATGTAATGACGTAATTTATTGACATTATGTAACAACACCATGTAATGACGTAATTTATTGACATTATGTAACAACACCATGTAATGACATAATTTATTGACATTATGTAACAACACCATGTAATGACGTAATTTATTGACAATATGTAACAACAACATGTAATGACGTAATTTATTGACATTATGTAACAACACCATGTAATGACGTAATTTATTGACATTATGTAACAACAACATGTAATGACGTAATTTATTGACATTATGTAACAACACCATGTAATGACGTAATTTATTGACATTATGTAACAACACCATGTAATGACGTAATTTATTGACATTATGTAACAACAACATGTAATGACGTAATTTATTGACATTATGTAACAACACCATGTAATGACGTAATTTATTGACATTATGTAACAACAACATGTAATGACATCATTTAATGACATTATGTAACAACACCATGTCATGACATCATTTAATGACATTATGTAACAACACCATGTAATGACATCATGTAATGACATTATGTAACGAAACAATGTAACAACACCATGTGATGACATCATTTAATGACATTATGTAACAACACCATGTGATGACATCATTTAATGACATTATGTAACAACAACATGTAACAACACCATGTAATGACATCATTTAATGACATTATGTAACAACAACATGTAACAACAACATGTAATGACATCATTTAATGACATTATGTAACAACAACATGTAATGACATCATTTAATGACATTATGTAACAACAACATGTAACAACACCATGTAATGACATCATTTAATGACATTATGTAACAACAACATGTAACAACACCATGTAATGACATCATTTAATGACATTATGTAACAACACCATGTAATGACATCATTTAATGACATTATGTAACAACAACATGTAACAACACCATGTAATGACATCATTTAATGACATTATGTAACAACACCATGTAATGACATCATTTAATGACATTATGTAACAACACCATGTAATGACATCATTTAATGACATTATGTAACAACACCATGTAATGACATCATTTAATGACATTATGTAACAACAACATGTAATGACATCATTTAATGACATTATGTAACAACAACATGTAACAACACCATGTAATGACATCATTTAATGACATTATGTAACAACACCATGTAATGACATCATTTAATGACATTATGTAACAACAACATGTAACAACACCATGTAATGACATCATTTAATGACATTATGTAACAACACCATGTAATGACATCATTTAATGACATTATGTAACAACACCATGTAATGACATCATTTAATGACATTATGTAACAACACCATGTAATGACATTATGTAACGAAACAATGTAACAACACCATGTAATGACATCATTTAATGACATTATGTAACAACAACATGTAACAACACCATGTAATGACATCATTTAATGACATTATGTAACAACAACATGTAACAACAACATGTAATGACATCAGGTAATGACATTATGTAACGAAACAATGTAACAACACCATGTGATGACATAATTTAATGACATTATGTAACAACACCATGTAATGACATCATTTAATGACATTATGTAACAACAACATGTAACAACACCATGTAATGACATCATTTAATGACATTATGTAACAACACCATGTAATGACATCATTTAATGACATTATGTAACAACAACATGTAACAACACCATGTAATGACATCATTTAATGACATTATGTAACAACACCATGTAACAACACCATGTGATGACATAATTTAATGACATTATGTAACAACACCATGTAATGACATCATTTAATGACATTATGTAACAACAACATGTAACAACACCATGTAATGACATCATTTAATGACATTATGTAACAACACCATGTAATGACATCATTTAATGACATTATGTAACAACAACATGTAACAACACCATGTAATGACATCATTTAATGACATTATGTAACAACACCATGTAATGACATCATTTAATGACATTATGTAACAACAACATGTAACAACACCATGTAATGACATCATTTAATGACATTATGTAACAACACCATGTAATGACATCATTTAATGACATTATGTAACAACAACATGTAACAACACCATGTAATGACATCATTTAATGACATTATGTAACAACAACATGTAACAACACCATGTAATGACATCATTTAATGACATTATGTAACAACAACATGTAACAACACCATGTAATGACATTATTTAATGACATTATGTAACAACAACATGTAACAACACCATGTAATGACATTATTTAACGACATTATGTAACAACAACATGTAACAACACCATGTAATGACATCATTTAATGACATTATGTAACAACAACATGTAACAACACCATGTAATGACATCATTTAACGACATTATGTAACAACAACATGTAACAACACCATGTAATGACATCATTTAATGACATTATGTAACAACACCATGTCACAGACACGGCACAACAGACCAGCAGTAATTGTGTACAATGTGATCTATTGATGCAACAACTTTAGTGTTTTTTTTGTCAAGATGATCATTAATTAAGTATTTTTTAATTCACATTAGTCTATATCCATCTAAAAATAAACAATACAACTCAAAAATAATTGTAATTCTAAAATCAAAACAATAAATACATTGAGAGAATATGATAATAAGATGAGTTTTACCATGTTTTTTTTCTACCTCGCTGGTGTAATAATAAACAAGAGGTTCTCCTACTGTCATCTTTACAGTCAAAAGTACATGATGAGCAGCAACAAAAGTATGTGATGATGTTGATACTTTGAGGGAAGATACCCTGTCATCCAGTTGCTAATGCGGCAGCCATGTCCTCCCTCAGTCCTTTTCTGTCTCCTACGAGGAAAAGCCGCGTTCTAAATTTAGAGAGTTGAAATTATGCAACAGGCATATACTAGCCTACATTTGAGTCTGAGGGATGCACCTACACATAAATAGAAGCATGATGAGTGTTCAGTGAGATGGTGTTTAATAACGGGTACAATCTTATGTAAAGCTCGCTTTTAAAATAGAAACTCTTGGATTTTTTTGCTGATTTTTTTCAGGGTTTCCTAATCAAGGCCTTTATCAAGGTTTAAAAAACACACATTACCACGCAGTAAAAGTTTGTAGTTCTAAATATTTGGTGACACTTGCATGAGCTGCGACTTCCATGGAAGTGGTTGATGTTTTGTTGCGAAAAACGGTGCAATACAAAATATTAGGTCCATCGTAATGTTGGGTTTGGTTTACTGTGTTAAATACATCTGTTGCAACACATTTGTTACGGCGAGTTTGTAGTGATATTTTATTTACTTCGTGTGCATTACTTCATATGCTTTAATTGGTGTGTGTTATTTCATAAGCCTTACTTCTTGTAATTACTTCCTGTGGGTTACTTCCTGTGTGTTACTTCCTGTGTGTTACTTCCTGTGTGTTACCTCCTGTGTCTTAACACGGTTTACAAATATAAATTACTTACACACTTTGTGTGCGTTACTTTGTGTGTTTTGCTTCATGTTTGTTGCTCTGTGTGTGTTACTTTGTGTGTGTTACTTTGTGTGTGTTACTTTGTGTGCGTTACTTTGTGTGTGTTACTTTGTTTGCATTAGTTTGTGTGCGTTGCTTCATGTTTGTTTCTCTGTGTGTGTTACTTTGTGTGTGTTACTTTGTGTGTGTTACTTTGTGTGAGTTACTTTGTGTGCGTTACTTCGCGTGCATTACTTCGTGTGCGTTACTTTGTTTGCGTTACTTTGTGTGCGTTGCTTCATGTTTGTTGCTCTGTGTGCGTTACTTTGCATGCGTTACTTTATGGGCGTTACTTGGTGTGCGTTACTTGGTGTGTGTTACTTGGTGTGTGTTACTTTGTGTGCAATACTGCGTCTCCTTTTCATCGTGTGTTCCGTTGTGTGTCACTTCTTATGTTTCTATCCAAAATACAATAAACACACAAAGATGAAGGAAGTGAAAAACTATAACATGGTATGTCGGGATATAAAACAGTCCGTATTGTTGGATGTAAGTAAATATTATTGTAAGTAAGTCAGTAAAGTTTATCTGTAAAGATGTTTCTAGAACAGGGTCACAAAGTGTTTAACAATCAAAAACAATACACAGTTAAAATATATACTTTAAAAGATCAAGACACATAAGACAAACACAGGAGTCTCAGAAAGTCAGGGAAAAGCACAAATAAGAATATCTTAAGATGTTTCTTGAAGAAGATTGAATGTAGAACATATATTTTTGAATTATTATAATTAGAATATCAAACAAAAAAAAGACAAATTCAGAGAAAAATTAATTCAATTCTTAATTCAATCATTAAAAATGTAACTTTTCAATGTAGAAATGATTCAAGTTTCAAAGTTTGAAAAGTTAAATCGTTCAATATTCTGAAGACTCTGATATACTTTACTATAAAATTAACTATTTCAAGTCATACATAGAATTATATCAGTAGTGAGGTTGTGACATCACAACACAGGAAACTGATGACACATCTTTAACCAGTGTTTTTATATAACATCTCCAAGTTTCACACAAAATGTCTTTTTTTTTCCTCTTCTTCTGCACCTAACAAGCGTTCAGGGGGCTATTGCTGTCTCTCATGCAGGAAGCTTGCTGACTAAAAAAAACCCTGACAATGAGCTAAAAATAGGCGCCTAAAAGGCTTGACACACCAGCTCACTGGAAGCACATTATTGACAGAGACCTGTTCTGCTGCTCATCAGGAAATATGGAGCATTACTGCCCTTTTCGCCAATGATTTTCCTGCAGCGTCGCAGGGATAAAAAGAATCCAATATATTGGATTTCCAAGGGGTCTCGGCGACGCTTCATTGTTGTGTAATTTAGGTGTTGTCGCTGCTCCGCGGTCCACGAGGACGGTATTGATCAGGGCGGTTTGATCAAAAACACGGGACGTAATTGGCGCGAGCGAAGCTCCGCCGCCGCCGGTTGAGCGGAGATAATTGGTGAGCGAGTGGGTGAGGAGGACGCAGAGGTGTCTGCGACTCAAACGCAGCCAAATCATTGGAACAAAGCAAAACAAAACATGGCGTCAGCAGAGAGGCTTCCTCTGAAGCAGAGGTGAGTTGCCAGGTTACAGCAGGAACAGAGGAGCCGCAACTTTCCAAGACAGAGCTGGACGACAAGAGTCTGTTGATACCTTACGTATCACCGTACTGGGGCAACAATACCATATATAGTAGTACTGTATTGCCGAGTACTTGACTCTAATGTTGTAGTATTTACAGACCACATGACTCTTGACGAAGTTGTAACTGTTTTCATTTGTTTTCAAACCAAAATATGTCCAAACATCAGCTTTAAAAGCTGCTGGAGTCACTGTATCCTCTCGTCCTCAGTCATCGTTGGAATATTATTGTTACTTAAGAATGAGGGCTGCTATCTAGTGGCAAAAGTTTAATTGTTAAAAGAATTTATACGTGTGTATTTATTTATTTTATGTGTAAAAGTGATTTTAAACAAACAAACAAACAAAAAACCCACAAATATTTTAAAACAATTAAAAAAACAACAACACAAGGCTTTTGTTGAATATTGATTTAATACAGTCTATTGATATTTTCCTACACCCTTAATATATACTGCACACAAACAATCATACACACACATGTACACACAATCACACAATCATACACACCTACATGCACACACATACACACGCACACACACACACCTATATTCACACACAAACACACACACACACCTACATGCACACACAAACACACACACACCTTCATGCACACACACTAACACACACACCTACATGCACACACAATCATACACACACCTACATGCAAACACACACACAAAAACACACATACACACCTACATGCACACACAAACACACGTACACACAAAAACACACATACACACCTACAATAAAGTTTTACCTTACCTTACCTTACATGCACCCACAAACTCACGTACACACACAAAAACACACATACACATCTACATGCACACACAAACTCACGTACACACACAAAAACAGACATACACATCTACATGCACACACAAACACATGTACACACACAAACACACACCAAAAAACACACACACCTACATGCACACACAAACACACACACACCTACATGCACACACAAACACACACCAAAGAACACACACACCTACATCCAAACACACAAAAACACACGTACACACAAACACACACTGGCACAGGTTCAATCCACCAGTGCTGTTGGAGTGAATGTCGAAACACACTTGACTCAGAAGTGTTTTCTTCTCTGTGTCCTCAGTATTATTTCACTGTCACGTTCAATCACGACAACCAGAAGGCTCTGGAGCTGCGGTCAGAAGACGTCAAGGACTGTGACGAGTGGGTGGTCGCCATCACACAAGCAAGGTATGTTTCCCTGAACCTCCAGAGTGACCTGAAGAAGATCACACTCCAGTCAGAAGAAAAAAAGTCATGAGAAAAACAAATTCACTATTTTTATGTAATGAATCTGGATTATTGTTTTGAGCAGAAACAAGTACTTTTGTTACTTTTCTGCTGCTTAAATGTTGTCGTAACTTTAGTTGTTAATTAAAGAGTGTGTCACTGACAACTCCTGTGAGATCCCGACAATGACTGGGGTCGAGAGGATACAGTGACTCCAGCAAACTAATGAAAGCAGTTACGACTTCGTCGACAAAGTTGTAACTGCTTTCATTTGTTTTCAAACCAAAATATGTCCAAACATCAGCTTTAAAAGCTGCTGGAGTCACTGTATCCTCTCGTCCTCAGTCAATGCCAGATTTCAATGTTCCTTTAGCTGCGGATGACGTTATGTAACTGCTGCCATCTAGTGGCCAGAAGTGTGTTTGCAACATGAAGATGAACAAACGAATATTTGCATTTAAATTTTAAATAAAAAGAAAATGGAATTATTTTATTTTAAACACACTTTATTTAACTGCAAAACATAAAGTTACTGCGATAAAAACATAATTTAATAATAAATACATGTTAATTTAATTTAAGTAAAGAATAAATCGATACAGTATTGTGATAAATAACATTGCGATGTATCGTTTTATTGATATTTTCTAACACACTCATATCTGTCAGCATTATTTTGAGGCTAATTTCTTCCACTTTAACATTCTTTGTCTGACTTTTATGTTCAAACGAAAGAGTTTAATTTGTGAAACGAATGTTTCTTGTTGCTCTTCACTGTGGTTCATACCTTCAGTGCGAACATACGTGTGATTCCTGTGTGGCGTGTGCAGCTACAGGAACCTGGCGACGGAACACGAGTCGCTCACGCAGAAGTATCTTCATCTCCTGCAAATCGTGGAGACGGAGAAGACGGTGGCGAAGCAGCTGAGACAGCAGATCGAGGACGGAGAGATCGAGGTGGAGCGGCTGAAGTCTGAGGTGTGTGTCCATGTGGTGTGTGTCCGTGTGTCCAGAGAGGTGTGTGTCCGTGTGTCCAGAGAGGTGTGTGTCCATGTGTCCAAAGGTGTGTGTCCATGTGTCCAGAGAGGTGTGTGACCATGTGTCCAGAGAGGTGTGTGTCCAAGTGTCCAGAGGTGTGTGTCCATGTGTCCAGAGAGGTGTGTGTCCATGTGTCCAGAGAGGTGTGTGTCCATGTGGTGTGTGTCCATGTGGTGTGTGTCCGTGTGTCCAGAGGTGTGTGTCCATGTGTCCAGAGAGGTGTGTGTCCATATGTCCAGAGAGGTGTGTGTCCATGTGTCCAGAGAGGTGTGTGTCCATGTGGTGTGTGTCCATGTGTCCAGAGAGGTGTTTGTCCATGTGTCCAGAGAGGTGTGTGTCCATGTGGTGTGTGTCCATGTGGTGTGTGTCCGTGTGTCCAGAGGTGTGTGTCCATGTGTCCAGAGAGGTGTGTGTCCATGTGTCCAGAGAGGTGTGTGTCCATGTGTCCAGAGAGTTGTGTGTCCATGTGTCCAGAGGTGTGTGTCCATGTGTCCAGAGAGATGTGTGTCCAGAGGTGTGTGTCCATGTGTCCAGAGAGGTGTGTGTCCATGTGTCCAGAGAGGTGTGTGTCCATGTGTCCAGAGAGTTGTGTGTCCATGTGTCCAGAGGTGTGTGTCCATGTGTCCAGAGAGATGTGTGTCCAGAGGTGTGTGTCCATGTGTCCAGAGGTGTGTGTCCATGTGTCCAGAGAGGTGTGTGTCCATGTGTCCAGAGAGGTGTGTGTCCATGTGTCCAGAGAGGTGTGTGTCCATGTGTCCAGAGAGGTGTGTGTCCAGAGGTGTGTGTCCATGTGTCCAGAGTTGTGTGTTTCGACCTCCACGACTCTCATCTTTATCAACATCAGAGACGCTCAGAGATTGAAACCCTCGACTCTTCTGCTGCTGATGAATCTAACTAGAGAACGATGACCTTGAGTTGATGTTTCTACTGATGGTCTTGTCGTTGATGTCAGATCGCAGGTCTGCTCAAAGACAACGAGAAGATCCAGTCCAATCCAGAGGTGACGCCCAGTGACGACGACACGGAGATCAAGAAGATCAAGAAGGTTCTTACCATAAAAGAATCATCAGCCAGTTGATCAAATACATGCTTTTTAATTATTGAAGTCAATGGTTGATGTATTGAACTGTTGAATGTGTTTTTCTTGAATAATATCATTGAATAATTTGTAAATTGAAATATTTATTGAATTAAATTATTAAAATGTTTACAAAATGAATAAAACATTTTTACAAATATATTATTATTATTTATTTTTTATTTTATTTAGGTTTTCTTTTTGTTTTTGTTAAATGATTTAAAAACTTACAAAATTAATTAAACTTTTTTTTTTTAAAGATAAGATAAAAAAAATGGATATTTGATGATTATTTTATTTAGATTTTCTTTGTATCCTTAATTATTTATTTAAAAGATCTAAATATTTACAAAATGAATAAAGAATGGTTACAAAAACAGTTAAATATATTTATTCTTAATTTCTAATTTAATCCGAATATTTGCATATTTAATGACTGAATAAAACATTTTTTTTACCTAAAATAGTTTGATATTCTAATTCCAATAATAAAATGTTTGAATTTAAAAGGTAACAAATAAATACATATTAAGTTTAGAAAAACCTATTCAGCAATTTTTGAATTTACAATATAAAACTCTATGTGAAAAAAAACAAACCTGTTCATTTTTAAATTCAATTATTAAAAAAATAACAATTCAATGCTTAAAAAACACCAACAGGACTTTTTAATGGGTGTATTTATTTATTTATTTTTTTCATCAATAATCTTAAAAACTGTTTTATTTCAACACATCACACTTTTAGGTCCAGAGTTTCCTGCGAGGCTGGATCTGCCGCAGGAAGTGGAAAACCATCATCCAGGACTACATCCGCTCGCCGCACGCCGAGAGCATGCGCAAGCGTAACCAGGTGGTCTTCAGCATGTTGGAGGCCGAGGCAGAGTACGTGCAGCAGCTGCACATCCTGGTCAACAACTTCCTGCGGCCGCTCAGGATGGCCGCCAGCTCCAAGAAGCCGCCCATCACCCACGACGACGTCAGCAGCATCTTCCTGAACAGGTGCGAGGGGGCGGGGCTTGTTGACCTCAGGTGATGACGGTCGACCTCATGACGGTGTTTCTCTCCAGCGAGACCATCATGTTCCTCCACCAGATCTTCTACCAGGGGCTGAAGGCCCGGATCGCCAGCTGGCCCACACTGGTGCTGGGTGAGAAGCACTTCCTGTCATGTGACTCTCGTGTGAGGAGCGTAGGTTCGAATCCCAGCAGTCCAATATCAGAAACAAGAAGAAATATCCTAGATGTGATGCAGGAACTTAAAGTATTAAAGTCTTTTCAAGGTCATAAAAAAAACTGCATTAAAAGTGTAATAATTATAAGGATCGATACACTTTATGACACAATATTTGTTTTGACTAAATATTCAACAGCACTGTTTACGTATTAACAAAAAAAACTTTTATTTTAGATCTTTTCCAGTTTTTATCTTAATAATGTGTGTAAAAAAATATATATATTTACATCCAGTCACTAGATGGCAGCAGGTGAAATCCAATGAGATCCTGGCGCTGACTGAGGACGAGAGGATACAGTGACTCCAGCAGCTTTTAAAGCTGATGTTTGAACATATTTTGGTTTGAAAACAACTGAAAGCAGTTACGACTTCGTCAAGAGTCATGTGGTCTGTAAATACTACAACACCAGAGTCAAGTACTCGACAATACTACACATATATACTTGTTACTACAGTACTACTATATATCGTATCGTGGCCCCTGTATCGTAATACGTATCGTATCAGCAGATTCCTGACAATACACTCTCTACTAATAAAGCGTTTTATAAATAAGCAGAAACTACTGCTTTTTTATGTATTATTTCATTTATATTCATTGTACTATAAACGATTATCAATATTAATTAATATAAAGGCAAAATGTGCAGTATTTATTACATCTAAATAAGACATAGGAAATTGAATTCTTGGACAAATTATTTTTATTTTGTAATTTTAAGTTTATTAAAAACACACTGAATATTGTTAGTAAATTGTATTTATTATTCATGTTTTCAAAGTATCTATGAACATGTTTTTAGGTGATTAGGATTAATATAGAGTAATAGGAATTTAAGTTAAGTCATCTTCAATCAATCAAGTTATCCAATTAAAACTAAGATTATTACAATAATTTGTGATAAACAAACCAAAAAAAAAGATGCAACTGTGAAATATTTAAAGAAAACGCTGTATTTATTGAACTTAAGTACAAGTACTTAATGTTTTTATTTGCTTTTGTTATAAATATGTTACAAAGTAAAGACACTATATGTAAAAGTAGTTTTTATTTCAAATCATTTTGTAAAGGTGCCTCAATAATGAAGTATTCCTGGTGGGTGGAGGCTCCGGGTCAAACCCAGGAGACCGTCATGATCATCTAAAATGGCGACGATGAATCAATGGTGACACATGTTCTCCACGGACAGCCGACCTGTTCGACATCCTGCTGCCCATGCTGAACATCTACCAGGAGTTCGTGAGGAACCACCAGTACAGCCTTCAGATCCTGGCTCACTGCAAGCAGAACCGAGACTTCGACAAGCTGCTGAAGCAGTACGAGGCCAAACCCGACTGTGAGGAGAGGACGCTGGAGACCTTCCTGACGTACCCCATGTTCCAGGTAAGAGACCAGTCCGGAGACCGAGAGGTGTCACCAGAGCTGTGCTCCTCAGATCCCTCGCTACATCCTGACGCTCCATGAGCTCCTGGCTCACACGCCTCACGAGCACATCGAGAGGAACAGTCTGGATTACGCCAAGTCCAAGCTGGAGGAACTTTCCAGGTAAAGTCTCTGTTTGAAGATCTTCGTTCAGCCGCTGAAGTCGCGCTGTGTTTCCAGGATCATGCACGACGAGGTCAGCGAGACGGAGAACATCAGGAAGAACCTGGCCATCGAGCGCATGATCGTGGAGGGATGTGAAGTTCTGCTGGACACCAGTCAGACCTTCGTCAGACAAGGTGCGTCTTTTGTTTCTGAATCACTCTTAACCCTTGTGTTGTCTCTGGGTCAAGTTGACCTGGAGGCTTGAAAACAAATACAAGGGATACCACAAACACATTTGTTTTCGGGCCTACAGGTCACCTTGACCAGAGACAACACAAGGGATACCACAAACACATTCATTTTCGGGCCTCCAGGTCAACTAGACCAAGAGTTAACACAAGGGATACCACAAACAAATTTGTTTTCAGGTCTCCAGGTCACCTTGACCCAGAGACACCACAAGGGATACCACAAACACATTTGTTTCCAGGCCTCCAGGTCACCTTGACCCAGAGACAACACAAGGGATAAGACAAACACATTTGTTTTCGGGTCTCCGGGTCACCTTGACCTAGAGACAATACAAGGGATACCACAAACACATTTGTTTTCGGGTCTCCGGGTCACCTTGACCTAGAGACAATACAAGGGATACCACAAACACATTTGTTTCCGGGCCTCCATGTCACCTTGACCCAGAGACAACACAAGGGATACCACAAACACATTTGTTTCCGGGCCTCCATGTCACCTTGACCCAGAGAAAACACAAGGGATACCACAAACACATTTGTTTCCGGGACTCCGGGTCACCTTGACACAGAGACAACACAAGGGATACCACAAACACATTTGTTTTCAGGTCTCCGGGTCACCTTGAGCCAGAGACAACCCCTGGTTTAATAATCATTAATAAATGATAATAAATAAATAAATGATGTTAATCCCATCAACCATCTATGTTCCTGTCAGGCTCTCTGATCCAAGTGCCCATGAGTGAGAAGGGAAAGATCACCAGAGGTCGACTGGGTTCTCTGTCCTTGAAGAAAGAAGGCGAAAGACAATGTTTCCTTTTCTCCAAACACCTGATCATCTGCACCAGAGGCTCAGGAGGGAAACTTCACATCACTAAGGTAGCAGATCTCTGAGGATCCATGAACACTGTTGAAGTCTGTGGCCATGTTTGTTGTCTGTGAACTGATTATTATTATTATTATTATTATTATTATTATTATTATTATTATTATTATTATTATTATTATTGGTATTATTAGTATTATCATTATCATTATCATTATCATTATCATTATCATTATCATTATCATTATTATTAATATTATTATTAAAGGTAAAGAGATGTTTCTCAAAACAAAGCCATACGAGGAAGAGGAAAGTGGAGACAAAGGCAACTTAAAATAACTTTGAACAAAACATGAGTTACTCTCCAATATTTCTCCAGTGGTTTAAATGGCATGAGGTGAATTGTGTTTTATCATTGAAATTAAAATAGTTGTTATTGATAATTGAATTCAATAATTTATATATTTAAAGGTTGAACTTGTTTGTTTGTTATTAATTAATTAAGTTAACAATTAGAATAAAAAGAAACACAAAACCGATTTTTTTTTTTTTTTACACAAAGACTTTGATTTTCTATTTCCCATGGTTTAAAAATAAATGTTCTAAATTCAATATTTTTGAATCTGTATTCATTTGAATGATGTCACCAGACAATACAGTTGCTTTGGAATCTGCCATGATGAACTGACCCGTCAGTCATGTGATCATCTGCACGTCACGTGATTGGCTGAAAGTTGGATCAAGTAGCTCTTTATTCTTTTGGATTTGTCCGGTGACATTATTACACTAACATTATTATGTGTATATTATTTATTATTACATGTAAAATAAATCACATATTTATTTTTTTCAAATTAAATATTATATTATTAATTAACGTATTGAATTTAGTTCATAAATAAAAAGTGAATTTAATATTTCGATACAAAAATAATTATATTTGATTATACAAAAAACAACTAATTCAACAACATTTCAATTTAAAAAAATAAATCAAAGTTTCCACATTTTAAATGTTATATTCAACCACACAATATTCAGATATAAAGAGTTAACAGACAAACACATTAAAAAGTAAATCCAAGGAAAATAGTGAGAAATAAGTCAATAAGTCTGAGGAAGATAAAAAACAAGCATCAGTGCGATCAAATCAGTTGTTCTGCTAACTTCCGCGTTTGTTTGTTTTTTACAAACTTTTCAGCCTCAGTTAATTCACCTGAAGTTCTTTCATAAAAATCTAAAATAAGTGAATAAATTAAAGATTCAGGAAAAACTAAATTCAAAGAAAAGTAGCTCTAATTAGCTGCAGCTAATACACAGAGCTAGCTTAACTGTTAGCCCCATATTTACTAATTGATTGTTTGTGAACAATAACAGGAAGTGTTTAAAGATTCAGTTCTTAAATGAAGATTTATTAACAGAACTCACCACGCGGGTCAGAAACTTGTCCATCAAACACGTACAATTCAGCCCCAAAATAATACTGACAGAACAAAACAAACAAATAAAAAAGTTTACAAACGTAATTTATTTGAAAGACAAATAGAAACGGTTTGAAAAGAACCAACACTTTGCTATCAGATCAAATATTCATCTAACCCTTGTGTTGTCCCTGGGTCAAGGTGACCCGGAGAACCAATGTATTTGTGGTATCCCTTGTGTTGTCTCTAGGTCAAGGTCAACAACTTCCACCACTGTATATGTGTTTATGGAAGCCAGGGTGGTTGTTGACCTTGACCCAGAGACGACCCAAGGGATACAACAAACACATTTCTTTGTCCGGCCACCGGGTCACTTTGACCCAGAGACGACACTAGTGTCAAAGCACTGACGTGTGATTGGTTGACTCTCCTACAGAACGGAGTGGTGTCTCTCATCGACTGCACTCTGATGGAAGAAGCTGAAGGAACAGATGATGAAAGTAAGTTCACTGAAGGTTGAGGAAACTGCTGCAGAACTGGAGCAAAGGCGGCCATTTTGGCTCTTCGACTGTATTTGTGTAATTATAAACAATAACATATTTCATCATTTATTACTTTAAAATATAGGACTTTTAGGACTTTTTATCAGTGACATCAGAAGATTTAATGGTTGAATTCAACATCGAACAAATGTTATTGTATAAGTAAATTGTTTTTTAAGCATTTAAATACTTTTATGAATAATTTAATCCAATATTTAAGCTTGAATTTTTTTTTTCATATTATAATTGAATGTAAGAAAATGGAATATTTTCGAAAAGGAAGAATTTTTCCATCTGTGAACTAAAAATAGTTTTTGTTTAACAAGAAATTGATTTGGTATTTTCGCATGTAGCCATTAGTGTAAAACAATGGTGACTTGTTCACGTGCAGCCAGGGGCGAGCGCAGCGGTCAGGACACCGAGCACCTGGACTTCAAAGTCATGGTGGAACCTAAAGATGTTCAGCTGTTCACTGTCATCCTGGTGGCCTCGTCCAGACAAGAGAAGTCGGCCTGGACCAGTGACATCAGTCAGGTATCTATAGATCCTTCCATCCATCCATCCATCCATCCATCCATCCATCCATCCATCCATCCGTCCGTCCGTCCGTCCGTCCGTCCGTCCGTCCGTCCGTCCATCCATCCATCCATCCATCCATCCATCCATCCATCCATCCATCCATCCATCCATCCATCCATCCATCCATCCATCCATCCATCCATCCATCCATCCATCCATCCATCCATCCATCCATTTATCTAAATATCTATCTATCTATGGTCCTCAGTGCATCGACAACATTCGCTGCAACGGTCTGATGATGAACGCCTTCGAAGAAAACAGCAAAGTTTCTGTTCCTCAGATGATCAAGTGAGTCGTTTTTATTACAGTAAGAATTTAATATTATATTATAAAGTTGACATTTAACATTTTTAATGTTGAAACTTTTCAACTTTTTATTTGAAAATTTGGAGTTATTGACCTTTTTTTCAAAGGCTGTTTGTGGTATCCCTTTTTTTACGCGTATAATTTGATATTCTGTCAATAGATATTCTAACAATTCAAATGTAGCCTTTTAAATATGAATTGAATGCAGATTATAAAAAGGTGACATTATTACACAAACATATTTGTATTGTTGAATTTAAAAGGCGATGCATTTTGAAATTGAATGTAAAACTTTTTATTTTTAATATTGAATTCATAACTTTTTTAAAAGTTATTTCCACTAGAATATAAAACTCTAGAAAAGAAAAAAATAATTCATTAAAAATGTTTTTAAGTTGTAATAAAAAAAGGAAATAAAAAAGAATTTTGAAAGGTTTAATTTGTATTGAATATCTTCGTGAATTAAATTTTTATTTATTTCAATTATTTAAAAAATATACAAAAATCACATATAAATGATTAATTGAAATGAAAAACTTTTCTTCATTCAATATTTTTTATATAACTGAATTAAAAAACTTTCAAAGGGATTTTCTTTTACACATAGAGCTTGATTCTAATTCCAATAACTAAAAAACAAATGTTCTCAAGTCAATATTCTTTCATTCAAAGACATTTAAATTCAATATATAAAGTTTTCACAACATTATAAACATGTTCTCTGTTCACTAAAGTTGTGATAAATCTTCCAAAACTCAGGTCCGACACCAGCTTGTACTGCGACGACGTGGACATCCGCTTCAGCAAGATGATGAACTCCTGTAAGGTGCTGCAGATCCGCTACGCCAGCGTGGAGCGTCTGCTGGAGCGACTCACCGACCTGCGCTTCCTGTCCATCGACTTCCTGAACACCTTCCTGCACTCGTACCGCGTCTTCAGCAGCGCCGCCGTCGTCCTGGACAAACTCATCACCATCTACAAGAAACCCATCAGTGCCATCCCGGCCCGGTGAGTCCAAAGAGGCGCTGACTCGGCAGGATTCAGCAGGTTCTGATGGTCCGACTGTTGGGTGTGAATGTGTTTGATCAGTCTTTTCCCATCATGCCTCTCTCTGCTGTCAGCGTGGCAGTTCCATCTGGATATAGAAGGTTTTCATGGAAGTTTGACATCTATTTTTTTCAATTGAAATTAAGTTTTTTAAGCGTTTTTTATGATTAAATTCAATAATATATATATATATATATATTTTTTGTTAATTCAATTATTTCATATTTTTAAAGTTTATTTTATATAATTGAATAGAATAATTTTCACATTTTCAATTTAAATTAAATGTTTTTACACAGTTTGATATTCTTATTTAAAAATATATAATTTTAAAGAATATTTTCTATAATTAAAGGTTTTATTGAATAATTCAATTCAATCATTTATGTATTTAAAGAGAAAATATTTTTTAGAGATAAATAAAGAAAGTTGACCATTTACATCATTTTTTTTTACACATAGAGTTTGATATTTTATTTCAAATCATTCAAAAATAGATGTTTTGAATTCAATATTTTATAAGTCAAAGTCTTTTAAATTCAATATAAAAAAGTGGCATTATTTACATTTTTAGATTGAATTTAAAAGGCTACAAAGTTAAAAATATAAAATTAAACAAAAGTTAGTTAGTAAGTTTAGTTAGTTATTAGTTAACATTTAAATATACAAATGTGTTTGTTTTCTTCTGCTTCTCCAGCTTTGAAAGGTTTTTAATTTCAAACTTTACATTAATTTAGAAAACAAAACAAAAAAACTTTAGTTGTTTTACTAAAACAAAAGCCCAACCTTGGCAGAGGTATGTTGTGTTCCAGTGCCTGTTGTGTTTCAAACACTGTTGAAGGAGTTTCCTGCTCCATCTCACAACATCAGAAGTCCTTCTCTCTTCCTTCTCCACGAGTCTGACCATCCCTCTCTCTGCTGTCACCATGGCAACCCCTTCACTCTGCTGCAGGACCCCACCCTCCCTCCTCTCCTCCCATCATGCAGCAGCTCCCCCGGTATCAAGCGCTGACCCTTCTCCTTCCTCGAGCCCCCGCTGCTCCCCCTCGGCGGCGTCCCAGCTCCTCTCGACAGGTCCGGGGTTTCGCTCCGTGACCTTCTCCGGGTCTTCCTTCATCCTCCCGGAGTCTCTCTCTCCGGTGGTCCTGCAGCGAGATCTCCCCGCTCGCCCACTCGCACCCGAGGAATCCACGTCCTTTCTGCGCCTCCGCGTTTTCTTTTTTCTGACACTGCACCAAAGTCTCCCACTTTTTCCGTCTCGCTCCCTCCTTCTTTGTGTCTTCCTGTCTTGGTGGGCCTCCCCTGTTGCTGTCGGCAGCAGCGAGCCTCCCACACTGTCACTTGACGGGCTATTAATAGTTCAGAGGGGGAGGCTTCTCGTGCACATGCTTAAACTATGTTGCTGTAAATCACGGGCAGGAGTTCCCGAGGAGTCCTGAGGGGTCTCACGGTCACCTGGGGGGGGCACCAGAGGTCACCTCATGGGGGAGGCTTTTAGCCTTTTGTTTGATAATATATCATATTTTTAAATATTTTGGATTTTTTTTTATTAATTATAATTTATTTAATTATTATTATATTATTGTTTGCACAGAAATTTGAATTGAATTTGCAATGATTTTTTTTTTTACATTTAATTGTTTATACTGAATCTTTTTTTTTACGTTAAATATGTTTTGCATTTAATTTCTTAAATTATTTTAATTGAATTATTTAAACAAATTTTTTTCAAGTTAAATATTTTTTTCATTTAATTTCTTAAATTGTTTTATTGAATTATTTACACAAAATTTCTTCAAGTTAAATATTTTTTTCATTTAATTTCTTACATTTTTTTTACATTCAATCATTTACACTGAATATTTTTTACTTTAAATTTGTTTTTAATTTAATTCCTAACATTCTTTTATTGAATTGTTTACACTGAATATTTGTTAAATATTTTTGCATTGAATATGTAAACATATTTTAAAATGTTATTTTTTTTGTCTGGATTTTAAAAAATATCTTCTTTTGCATTTAATATGTTTTACATTGAATTTCTTCAACTTATAATATAATCAACAATAAAGATAAAAATATTTTACACATTTAATGATGTAATCAATTTATTTATAAAAAGAAAATTCTATTTAAATTCAAAGCCATTTTGATCCTTTAAAATAAAAATGTATCATTGTGTGATTTTGGGTCATTGTTTAAATTTATCTGCTTTAAAAATATTCTCCATCTTTACACCAAAAAGGTTGTTGACGTTCCTCCTCTGGTTTCATTCCTCACTCCCTCCATCCTTCTGTCTTCTGCTAGATCTTTGGAGCTCTTCTTCGCCAGCAGCCAGAACAACAAGCTCCTGTACGGCGAGCCGCCCACCTCGCCTCGCGCCACTCGCAAGTTCTCCTCGCCGCCTCCTCTCTCCATCATCAAGACGTCCTCCTCGCCCAACCGCCGCCGCAAGCTGTCCCTCAACATCCCCATCATCACGGGCGGCAAGGCCCTGGACCTGGCGGCGCTGGGCTGCTCGCCCAACGGCTACGCCGGCGTGCACGCCACCATGTCGCCCTTCGGCAAGACCGGCCTGGACATCAACAAGCTGTTCGTGTCCGGCGGCGGCGGAACTAAGACCACCGACGAGGTGGACGCCAAACCAGAGAGCAAGACTGAGGATTCTGTCCAAAATAAACAAGGTTAGAATCATCCCTCTCTCAGTAATGCTTTGCCGCCCAGCCGACCAATCACAGCTGTCGATCACTTTTGATCACACGGATGTATGATTTAAAAACATCATAGTAACGACCAATCAGAGGTCACTGAATAGAGCTGTGAGTTGAACGGCATCATGGGAGATAACTGTTTTACAAGCACCATAGGTGAGGTGAGTGCAGTAGTTAGCGCCTCCTACTAAGTTCCCTGGTTGTGTGTCCCAGACCCGTCGGTGCGACAGGAGTGCCAGGACGACCCGGTCCAAAGCGACGAGACCGAGGCCGAGATGTCTCCGCCCAAATCCCCGTCCACGCCCAAGAACACCAAGTCCAAGACGCCTTGTTCAGGTCAGCATGAAAGCAACAGCGAACTATGGACCAGATGTTTAACCAGATGTGTTACCGAAGACTTGACCCGGTTCTATCCGGGTCTGCTGGATTTATTTTGGTTCCTGAACTAAAATGGTTTGAGACTGAACCAGATCCCAAATAACCTCGAATTAAATCACGTTCTAACTCAGTTAACACTTTTGAACTCATGCTTTTCTCACTGCCCCTCATAGCTCCCGAGTTATTGTGTTAATAACCTATAGGAAGTAAATTTATACCACCAGACTTCGACCTGGAATTTCTATGACTGAACTTATTTACATAGATTTTCCTTTTAATTTACATATCATTTCTTAGGCTGTTTTTTTTACATTAAATTTCTTACTTTGATTTATCTTCATATTCTTGTCACATTAACATGTTAATATGTTTTACATTACATTTTATCATTTAAAATTTTTACGTTAGATTTTCAAAATTAATGTTTTTTTACATGAAATATTTTTGTTCAATTAATTTGTTTTTTACCTTGAATTTCATTATATTAAGATGTCTTATAAGCTGAATTTATTAAAAACAACAAATATTTTTTACAATTACATTTCTTAAATTGTTCGGATTTTTTGCATCTAATTTTTTACACTTAATTTGTTTTATTACATTTTTTAACGTTACATTTTTTTTTACATTTAATTGCTAACAGTTTAATTTAATTTAATTTATTTCTTTTACATTGAATTGATTTTTTACATTCATTTTTCATGTATTGAATATCATTTTAAAAATAATTTTAAACATTTTACACTGAATTTATTCCTACATTGAAGAAAGAAAAATGCATAAAATTTGATGGTTTTCTCAAATCCAAAGACTGATTTCAAACAATTTCCCGAAGCAGACCTCCTGAGGGATCAATAAAGTTTTACCTTACCTTACCTTACCTTATTTTGATGCTTTAAGAAATTCACATTTAAAGTCTGGTGTCACATTTACTCCATAAAACCTGCACAACTTTGTGTGCGAGACGTTCCAGTGGCTAACGTCAAGAATTCTACTATGAAAAGTGTAGTTTTACTCATTAAAGTATTTGTTTATTTAAACGTGAGATTCTTCGGTTGAACCTCAAGATCCTGCAGTTTCTGAACAAGACGCTCGTTACAGTTTATCCTCCACGTTATTCAGAGTTCAACGAATCCTGGCACAAAAAGTCGCATCATGTTCCGAGATCGGTTCTTTTTCTCCGGCACAAACAAGGCCGGTCGACTCCCCCGCACATCCTCCCGGACCTCCCTTCATGGCGAGGGAGCGTCTGTAGGTAGCATCACAATCCTTCAGCGGTTTATCTTCCCACGGCGCTGGATTCAAGGGAAGCCAGTGCTGAGGGTGCGTGGGTGGAAGGAAACCTTGTACCTTAGCAACCGAGTGCGTGTTCTTCTCAGCCGCCCCCGGTCGGATGGGGGACGGCGAGAACGGAGGGAGGACGAGAGGTGAGCGCCGTCATCGGTGCCACGCTCTCCGTTGCCCCCTAGTGGTGGATTTTTTTAAAATCAATGTGTGAGATGTGTGTTTGGACGGGTTAATATCGCTCTGTGTCGTTTCCTTCTTCCAGAGTTCTCACTGTTTTCCTTCAACAACAGTATGGTGGTGTCGTCCTGCCGGGAGCTCGACAACAATCGCAGCGCTCTCTCCGCCGCCTCCGCCTTCGCCATCGCCACCGCCGGCGCCAACGAGGGGACGCCCACCAAGGAGAAGTACCGGAGAATGTCGCTCGCCAGCTCAGGTCCGGTTCTGGTGCTGGTGCTGGTGTCCGGGTTCGAGACGCGGTCGGATGGACTCGAGTTTAATGACTCCATCTGTTGGTGCTGCTGCAGTATTACACCTTAAATCACATAGTTATAAATAAATAAAAATATTTTAGAATGTTTCAATAAAGCAATGACTTCTTGACACTATTTCTGTGAATATATACATTTATTTAATTATACTCTTATTTATTTGACATGGCTACAGCCAGATAAATGACAAAAGTAGAAAAACAGAAATAAATAAATGGCAAAAGTAGCAAAACAGAAATAAATAAAAGGCTGAATGTGCAAATAAATAAAAGAAGAAAAGTAGAAAAACAGAAATAAATAAAAGACTCAATGTACAAATAAATAAAAGATGAAAAGTAGAAAAACAGAAATAAATAAAATACTGAATGTACAAATAAATAAAAAATGAAAAGTAGAAAAACATAAATAAATAAAAGGATAAATGTTCAAATAAATAAAAGATGAAAAGTAGCAAAACAGAAATAAATAAAAGACTCAATGTACAAATAAATAAAAGATGAAAAGTAGCAAAACAGAAATAAATAAAAGACTCAATGTACAAATAAATAAAAGATGAAAAGTAGAAAAACAGAAATAAAGAAAAGGCTGAATGTTCAAATAAATAAAAGACGAAAAGTAGAATAACAGAAACAAATAAAAGACTGAATGTACAAATAAATAAAAAATGAAAAGTAGAAAAACAGAAATAAATAAAAGGATAAATGTTCAAATAAATAAAAGACGAAAAGTAGAAAAACAGAAATAAATAAAAGGATAAATGTTCAAATAAATAAAAGATGAAAAGTAGAAAAACAGTAATAAATAAAAGACTCAATGTACAAATAAATAAAAGACGAAAAGTAGAAAAACAGAAATAAATAAAAGGATAAATGTTCAAATAAATAAAAGATGAAAAGTAGAAAAACAGAAATAAATAAAAGGATAAATGTTCAAATAAATAAAAGACGAAAAATATAAAAACAGAAATAAATAAAAGCCTAAATGTTGAAAATAAATAAAAGACCAAAAGTAGAAAAACAGAAATTAATAAAAGGATACATTTCCTAATTATTGCATAAATAGATGTTACAATTACGAAATACATAAATAATACAATTTAAAAAAGTTAATATGTGTAATAATACATGTATAGAAAAACAGAAATGGCACCATTCATCTACAATAATAAGATCTTAAATTATTTATTTATTAACAAATCTTTTTATCAATACATTTAGTCATGTATTAATTCATATTCAATTCTGTGTGTCAGAATTAATAAATGTCGTCACAATATTCAGTTGTGTAACCTCCACAGTATATACATACATCATTTTAATTATATACATCTTTTACGATTCAGGTGCGGTTACTTTAGCTCATTTTATCTTTGTTGATTGTGTTTCTATTGTTTTTTCTAGTGATGAGTTGATGAAGCTTCATGAAGCAGCTGATGCTGTATCACGATACAGTTGTAAAGACCACTAGATGTCACCCTCAGTGAAAATGATGCCAATGAATAGAATGTTGAAGTTGTGTATTTGACATTGTCTTGTTGTCAGTTATTAACTAAACTTCTAACGAACATCTATTTTGTCTCCGACCAAAGCTTCTCTTCATGTCCAAAGGATGAACATCTCGATCTCCTCCAGGTTTCCCGACCGACCCGAGGAACGGAGACAAGGAGTTCGTCATCAGGCGGGCGGCCACCAACAGGGTTCTGAACGTGCTGCGACACTGGGTCTCCAAACACTCGCAGGTACTGACCGCTGCGGCCACACACACACACACACACGCTGCTCTGACCTCACGGTGTCCTCAGGACTTCGAGCTCAACGTGGAGCTGAAGATGCAAGTCATCGTCTTCCTGGAGGAGGTGATGCACGACCCGGAGCTGCTGACTCAGGAACGGAAGGCGGCCGCCAACATCATCAGGTGCTTCCACCAGAACACGTGTTCTTTACCTCGTGTTTGACTCCTCCGTCCTCATGATGATTTAGTCAGTGAGTTTTATTCATGAGAAAAGAGGACTTTGGTTTCTAAAGAGTCTGTGCTGTCAATCATAGTGATATTTATAATTATTCGTGATTAATCGCAAATTAAAACACTTAATTTTACTTCAAATGTACCACTTTATTTTTACTAAACACAGACATTAAAATACAAGACATATAATTTACTTACTGACTGACTGACTGAATTACTTTCTTATTGACTTACTTACTTAGTTACTGACTGACTTACTGACTTACTTTCTTACTTACTTATTTACTTACTTACTTATTTACTTATTTACTTACTTACTTATTTACTTACTTACTTACTGACTTACTTTCTTACTTACTTATTTACTTACTTACTTATTTTCTTACTTACTTATTTACTTATTTACTGACTTACTTTCTTACTTACTTACTTATTTACTTACTTACTTACTTTCTTACTTACTTACTTATTTACTGACTTACTGACTTACTTACTTACTTACTTATTTACTTATTTACTGACTTACTGACTTACTTACTTACTTACTTTCTTACTTACTTACTTATTTACTGACTTACTGACTTACTTACTTTCTTACTTACTTACTTATTTACTGACTTACTGACTTACTTATTTACTTACTTACTTACTTTCTTACTTACTTACTTACTTATTTACTGACTTACTGACTTACTTATTTACTGACTTACTTATTTACTGACTTACTGACTTACTTATTTACTTACTTACTTACTTACTTACTTTCTTACTTACTTACTTATTTACTGACTTACTGACTTACTTATTTACTGACTTACTTACTTACTTACTTATTTACTTACTTATTTACTGACTTGCTTACTTACTAACTTACTTACTTATTTACTTATTTACTTTCTTAGTTACTTACTTATTAACTTACTTACTTATTTACTTACTTTCTTTCTTACTTATTTACTGACTTACTGACTTACTTACTTATTTACTTACTTACTTACTTACTTATTTACTGACTTACTGACTTACTTATTTACTTACTTACTTACTTTCTTACTTACTTACTTATTTACTGACCTACTGACTTACTTATTTACTGACTTACTTACTTACTTACTTATTTACTGACTTACTTACTTACTTACTTATTTACTTACTTATTTACTGACTTGCTTACTTACTTACTTACTTACTTATTTACTTACTTATTTACTGACTTACTTACTTACTTACTTACTTACTTATTTACTTATTTACTTTCTTACTTACTTACTTATTAACTTACTTACTTACTTACTTACTTTCTTTCTTACTTATTTACTGACTTACTGACTTACTGACTTACTTACTTATTTACTTACTTACTTACTTACTTATTTAGTGACTGACTGACTGACTGACTTACTTACTTACTTACTTACTTACTTTTTTACTTACTTACTTATTTACTTAATTTAGTTGTTTATTGTCTGGTTGGTTTTAAATGTAAAGTATCTAAAAAGTATTTTATTAAGCTGTAGCAGCCTCGTAACAGAAGAAAGGAAGTATACAACTTCTTCTTCTAGTGGTCATAATGTTATGGCTGATGGTCTATAAAGGCGCCTGATCATAAAAAGGTTGTTTCTCTCAGGACTCTGACGCAGGAGGACCCCGGAGACAACCAGCTGACTCTGGAGGAAATCACACAAGTGGTGAGAAGAGATACTGGAGATGTGTCGACGAGGCTTCGTGAAACAGTCGATGGTGCATCATGACACAGTGTTGCCACCCGAGGGCAGTGTCTTATAATGACGCCCGATTTCAGAGCTGAAGTGCCATCTAGTGGTGTTTTAAAATGAAGACACTGTATCATGATACGTCACCTAATGTTTCATGAAGCCTCATCGACACATGGCCACCAAATACGCCTGACTTAAGGTCACATGACTGTACGTGTGGATCA
Source organism: Callionymus lyra (assembly GCF_982586985.1). Classification (NCBI taxonomy): domain Eukaryota; kingdom Metazoa; phylum Chordata; class Actinopteri; order Syngnathiformes; family Callionymidae; genus Callionymus; species Callionymus lyra. The sequence goes on from NC_141823.1 coordinate 7,176,558, forward strand.
GGTGACGGAGGAGAGCCGAACAGAACCGTTCGAGAGCCACTCGGCGCTGGAGATCGCGGAGCAGCTCACTCTCCTGGACCACCTGGTCTTTAAGGTCATCCCGTACGAGTGAGTCCAGACTAAAATGACTTTGTTTGTTTCCATGGAGACTGACCACGACGTCTTCACGTTTCCAGGGAGTTCTTCGGTCAAAGATGGATGAAGAACGACAAGAACGAGAGAACTCCCTTCATCATGAAGACGACCAAACACTTCAACGATGTGAGGAGCGAAGGATGAGGTCCAGCGATGAGGTCCCGGTTCTGACGCTGTCTTTGCGTCTCAGATCAGCAACCGGATCGCCACGGAGATCCTGCAGTGGGACGACGTGGTCACGCGGGTGTCGGTGCTGGAGAAGTGGGTCGCCGTCGCCGACATCTGCCGCTGCCTCCACAACTACAACGCCGTGCTGGAGATCACGTCCTCGCTCAACCGCAGTTCCATCTTCCGCCTCAAGAGGACCTGGCTCAAAGTCTCCAAGCAGGTATCGGACCCTCGCGTCCCCTCGAGTAGTTCTAAGACAGTTCTATGTAAAGTTTTTCTTCACATGTTAATTTCACAAGTGTGAACCAAACACCACAAACTGCTTTACACTAATGGGTTGGAGACGGCAGTTACATTTATTTCTATTATGGCTGAAGTATATCAGTAGCATCTGATTTGTTTTATTGAAATGTTATTTTTAATAGGTTTTTTTTTTTTATAATTAATTAAAATATTCAAATGTTTAATTTGTTTTATTGAGTAATATCATTTATTAATGTATATATTGATTGTGGAATTTGTGTTTTACTTTAATATTTGAATAAATACATTTTTATATTTTCGAATTTTAAAGGATAGGGGAAAAATTAATTTAGAATTAATTTATTATAATTGGAATTAGAATATCAAACTCTATATATAAAGGAAATGTATTCTTGTATAATTGTTTTACTTAAATAATGGCACTATTTTACCAAAATTGTAATATTGAAATTAGAGGGTTATAAATAAAACAATATTGAATTTGGAAAATGTATTCTCTTGAATTATTGTAATTACAATATTAAACTTTGTGTCTAATAACTAGTTCATTTTAAAATAGATTTTTAATTTTTAAATTAAATTGTTTAAAAATTACTATTTCAACTTTTTTAATATAGAAATTATTGAATTCGATTATTTAAAGAAAATGCTTAAAAATAATTGAAATTAAATTAAATGTTGAATTCAACCATTACAGAAGTACATGTTGAAGCTTCCAGGGAGAGAAAAGCAGTTCTTGAATTGTAAACAAATGGAACTAGAGACACTTCAGTTTTCACGACAGTCTACACTGTTGCAATTACTCTGTTTCATCAGTGGGGGGAGCCAGACCAAATAGGACTCGACTTCAACGTACTTTCAAATCAGAAAAAGTCAAGAGTCAATATTAAACCACAAGATTCTCACTTCGCTGCTAAATCTTTGTTTTAATCTGTTTTTATCCAATTTATCTTTTAGACAAAGACTTTGATTGACAAGCTGCAGAAGCTGGTTTCGTCAGAAGGTCGGTTCAAAAACCTCAGAGAAGCTCTGAAGAAGTGAGTCTTTCTTTCCTGCTTACGCTCTTCAAACACACTGTAAGATGTTTCTGATAAGGATTGAGGAATGTTTTTGTCCACAGCTGCGACCCGCCCTGTGTTCCCTACCTGGGCATGTACCTGACAGACCTGGCCTTCATTGAGGAGGGAACCCCCAACTACACCGAGGACAACCTGGTCAACTTCTCCAAGATGAGGATGGTAACGTTGAAGAGCAGCTCACTCCGTTTTTAAGTCTCCCTGTTCTTCATCTTCAGTTCTCTTGACCTCTGTATGTGTTTCAAATGTTGAAATCTTACTCTGGATCAGGGGGTTCAATTTCGGGGGAACAACAGAGATCATTTATTTTTGAGACGGGGCTGAAGGTTTGGGGCTCTTTGAGCTCTTTTGTCCTGTACATCTTTTTGTGGATTACTGCAGTTAGACTATGGATTTGGGACATTTTTTAAAAACAATCTTCATCTCCATCTTAACTATATCATCCATGAGTGTGAAACCACAAAATAACCAAAGTCCACAAGATACCTGAAGTCCAGAAACGAGGGGGTCCACCAGACGCAGACAGATCTGTAAAACGAGCTGATGCCGGTCTATGGAAAGTCTGGTGTATATAAAGTGTTGGATGATTGGCAGATTACCAGCAGCCTTCTTTTATAAGAAGGCCCCGCCACACACCGTCTGGAACCTCCCCCGACAAGTGCCGACAACACAGGGGGACACAATGGACATGACAGGAAATGGCTTGACAAAATAAAAGCTTGACAAGTCATCTTTTGGGTCCATGGACTTGGTCCAAATCAAAGTAGATTCATGTTAAATGTTGATAACTTGACCTGTAAATATGTCAGTGTCTAATATAAGACAAGTATTGTCAAAAATTCAACCAGATTCATACTTCCTGTCATGTCTGTCATGAAGTTGGTATTTATAATCTTTTGAATTCGAATCTTGACAATTACCCACAAAGACGAAGACTTTTTCAACATGGTCTTGAGATTTATGTAGTATTGTAAAGGAAGACATTTTTGTAGGAGCTAATACGGGTTAAAAGAAGAATGTTTTCATGGTTTATTTATTTTTTTGTTTCTCCAGATTTCTCACATCATCAGAGAGATCCGACAGTTCCAGCAGACGGCCTATAAGATTGACCTGCAACCAAAGGTGAGACTCAGTCTTGGTTCAATCAAATGGTTAAACTTGTTTTTTTAAATCATTACTTGTTCAACTATAACGTGTTGAAGCAGCTCCTCGTATCACTTTTGATTTATTTAAAAAAATACTTGTGTCACGACTGGTTTCATTTTCAAACAGGAATCTCTAGATATTATTTTAATGATGTTCTTCATTATGTAACTTTACCCGCAGAGTCCGAGTGTCATGTGACCAGAAAACTGCTTTTCAGCAGAGACTTGTTTATACGACTGAAGCACACGATACAGAGGCAACGACACGATATACAGTAATACTGTAGTAACAAGGATATATGTGTTGTACTGTCGAGTACTTGACTCTGGTGTTGTAGTATTTACAGACCACATGACTCTTGACGAAGTAGTAACTGCTTTCATTTGTTTTCAAACCAAAATATGTCCAAACATTAGCTTTAAAAGTTGCTGGACTCACTGTATCCTCTCGTCCTCAGTCATCGTCGGGATCTTGTTGGATTTCATTGTTCCTTCAGCTGAAAAAAACATAATGACTGCTGCCATCTAGAGGCCGGAAGACACAAAAATAAAAAAATATAAACCAAAAAAACTGTAAATATATGTGCATGTTAAAAAAAAGAAATTGAATTATTTTATCTTACACACACTTTATTGAACTGGGATAGTAATAAAACGTGTTTTTAAAGCCAAAAATAAATGAACAATATATATTTTTAATTGATACAGTTCTGTAGAATATTTCGTTTCAGTATCGTGAAAATAAAAATGGAATATTTAAGTCTATGAATATTTTCATTCACACCTAATAGTAATAATAGTAATTTAGTATGTATGTGTATATATTAGATACATTTTGGCAGAAGGTTGTGTCAGGGGGCGGGGCCATTGGGGGCGTCATCCATCAAATTTTGACATAAGGGTGTGTAGTACATCTCTCTTAGTAATGTAGTATGTAGGTGTATATATTAGGTAATTGTGTTGATATCTGCTCAGTATATGCATATATTATATAATATAACATAATAATATAATTAAGATTAGATGTAGTTTAGTTATATTTTAATTTTAAGTTTTAAGTTTAAGTTTTAAGTATATGTCTGTATAGATATTTATTTTATGTATAAATCTACTATTCTGAATGCTCATTATTCATTTACGAGGATATCTGTGTATAAATATTTAGCAATACGACAAACTAAAGTCTCTAGTTAAAAAGGATCAGAACATTTAAAAAAAAAAAAAAAGGATTTCAACTTCTTTCTACTCTTTCTTTGAACTACAGTGTTTTGCAATGTTTGTGTATTCATTCTTTTGTGTGTACTTGTGTGTAGGTGGCCAGGTATCTGCTGGACGACAGCATGGCTCTGGACGAGGAGAGTCTGTACGAAGCCTCTCTGAGAATTGAACCCAAAACCTCCTCCTGAAGAGAAAGACGAGCAGCTCAATAAGTGAATGTACATAAACCTTCATTAGTATTAGACACAGTAGGCGTTTGAGTCGTGCTTCACAACGTTGTGTAAAGTTGTTATTAACTCTAGAAGAAAAGATTTATAGTCACAAAAGATTTGTTATGGAGATATTTTCCAAAGAAGAGTTTATAGACATGGAGTCATATCAAGCCCCAGAACTAAGAGTTGCCTTCAGATGATAAAGTGTGTGTCGTTGTGTAAGTGAAAATAAATGTATATATAACTCGCAGGCCAAAGTCCACACGCGTGAACCTGCTGCTATCAACCATTGAAGAGAGTTTGAATCTTTTTATTCCACAGGCTCTGCTTGTGAAGCGAGTGATGAGCAGACGAGGACGAGTGTTTTTCCTTCGTGAAGAAAATGAGGATTTATTTCAGTAGATTCTGAAGAAAACAACAAATTTGATCTCACTCTAGCGTGACAGCCGTATATTACTTATTAATAGTTTATTAAATCAGTGTTATTCAGAATAATCAATGGTTGAATTTAACATTTTCAACGTTGAAACTTTTTTTTTATAGATATAATTGAATGTTGGTATAAAAGTGCAAATATACATTATTTAATTTGGAATTAAAATATCAAACTCTTTGACTAAAGGAATCTTTTATTTTGAAAATATCTTTATTATTTATTCAATCGTTTAAACAACAACAACAACAACTTTTAATATACAAATTATTTTGTGCAATAATAAAATTGAAAAAATAAAATATTTTTAAAACAAGTACATTTTTTCAACACATACAGTCTGGTATTCTCATCCGCATGATTACTATTTTTATTATTATAGCAAGATTTTTTTTAATTTAATTTAAAAGACTACAAATTCAAGAATATTGCATGTATTACATTTAATCTTGAATTATTAGAACTTGAATATTAACTATATTTAAAAAATCCCTCATTTATATTTTTATTCTTTAATATTGCAATATTTTACCATTCATTTAGGGGGGGTTGGACTTTTATAATTGAAAACAAAATCGAATTATTAAGTTAGACATTTAAAAAAAAGTTTACTTTAAAAAACCAACAACATTTTAATAAAACAACTCAGAGTTTCAACATTTAAAATGTAAAATTGAACCGTTAACCGAGGATCTAGTGACTTTACATTATGACCAGGACAAGCATGAAGTCGTGTTGAAGAGTAAAATAAACGCAGATCAAATCAATGATCAAACGCATCTATTTGTAATACTGGGCAGATGTGATGCTGCCGGAGGTTCCCCTGGTGGGCGACTGGTGTAAATACAGTGTATGTAGCACGAGGACGATGGAGAGAGAGTTTGAAATCCTTGTTGACCTTCAGAGTGAAGCTCGTGTTTATGTTTAAGTTTGTGTTTCCAGAGCAACATCTGGTCGAACCTGGACGATGATCTCACTCTATAGAAACTTCTTCTCATCCCCGACCTTGACAATATCCACACTAGTACTTGTATTTCAACGACCTGAGTAGTATTTCCAGTTTTGTACACGTCTTTCCTGATTACCTCTTGTTAATAAATCTATCTTTCTCAGGGGAGAAGTGTTTTTCCGTCGTCCATGTGTTCATTTATCACCTCCGAATATTCCATTTACGGTTTTAATTTGTTAAAACTTTGATAGAACATCAAACCCTGCGTTTAAAAATTACATTTAATTTTGAAAATGTTTTTTTTTCACTCATGCATTCTTTGAAATTCAACAATTTAATGTAGAATTGATTTAATTACGTTATTTATAAAGAAATAAATGATTAATTTAAGTTTTCAAAATTATAATTGACTATTCAAATATTTAATATATTAACCATTATTTATTTTTATTTTAGGGAATAATTTAAATGTATAGGGGATAATGTTAAATTCATAATAATACATGAGATTAAACACATTTATATATTTTTTTAGATAAATGATTATTTTCAGACATAGAGTTTGATATTCTATCATTAAAACATACATTCATCAAATTCAATATATATTTATATACATTTTATTCGTAGCCTTTTAAATTCAGTAGCCTTAAAATACATATATTTTCAATTAAAGCGCTGTTTTAATTGAAAATATATATTTAATTGCAGACACTTTTTTTGAATGGAAGCAACTATTGTTTTACTAAAGGCATTTTAAATTAATTGTATAATAAAGAAACAAATCTTATATTTTTATCCAATATCTTGACACTTGACTACATATTTTGTGTTGTGTTTGCAAGATAAAAACTCGTAGACAACTTCAGGCTTTGAAAATGAGCTCGTGAAACTTTTTTCTTTCTACAAACAACGATTTATTTAATGTAAAGTTTGATTTAAAACCCATTGAGTGAACTTAAGTGTAGGACTAGCTCTGAGATAAAGATAAATATCGAGTTAATAATTTTAACTTTTATAATAATCAAAAGTTCATGAAAACCTTATAAATCTAAAATTAAACAATAATGAACCATGCGATCTTGTGACAAGCCACCAGTCATGGGACGGGTCTGATTGGCTGCTGCGGGCGGAAGTGTTTTTACATCCACCAATGAGAATCGAGTATTCTGTTTCACAACACGAAGGAGGCGGAGCCAGTTACAAAACTTCACAGGCTGGTGGCGGCAAATTCGCTCGCGTGACGTCACAAGAGAATCACCCGCTGCTGGTCGAAGGTTCGATTTTCTCCCTAAAAAAAAACACCAAAAGTCTGCGAGTTTCATCGTCGCCATGACGAGTCGACGGTCGAAACGCGTCGCTGCTGCGAAGGTAAAGTTGTTTTTGTTCGTTAACGACGCCGAATAACAAGAGTCAACGTGAGAAAAAGTCCATTTAGTTTGTTGTTTGTTGTCTGAACAGGAAGAGACTCCAGTGCAGCAGCTGCAAAACACCAGTAAAAGAATAGTTTTGGCTCCAAAACAACTGATTTATTCTCCGGAACAAGTCAAAGAAGAGAAACCGCGAGGACAGGTGATCAATAATGTGTTATTTATGTAGAAATGAGACGATAAAACAAGGTTTTCATGGACATGTGTTCAGTTTAATGCACTTTATTTGATATTACATGTATTTAAAGCAACTTCAAACTCTCTATTAGAAGCACAATGTTGAAAAGAGTTGAAAAATAACTTTAAAAGTTTGGACATTCTGACGTCATCAATACTTTCTGAAGGTTCTTCGAGAAGAACTTGTTTAAATTTTACCCTGTTTTCCCCCGCACGTTATTATAGGTTGATGATTCAATCGTTTTTTTTATTGAATATAAAAAAGATTAATTCCAACTTCTCCTCATTTAAAATTCATTCAGTTTCATGAGAGGAGTTCGAAGCATTCGAATGTCACGAGACGACAATCGTTTCTTCATGGTAGTCATCACTGTTGCGTGGTTCTACTTCATATTGGTGCTCCGCCCAATACCCCCCCCCCCCCCCCCCCCGAGTTATCTTCATAATCTCAGGTTCTACGAATTGGTGCAAATAATCTCCCAAACAATTTCCCAAAGGAGACCTCCTGTAATAAAGTTTTACCTTACCTTACCTTAAATTCGCTATTGGTTTAAACCCAAGGCGAAGCCCGACTGCTCCTGGGCAACGAGGTTAGAGGGCTTCGCACCAATTCGTAGAACCTGAGATTATGAAGATAACTCAGGGGTTCTACTTCATATTGGTGCTCCGCCCTCTAACCGCTTCGCTATTGGTTTAAACCCAAGGCGAAGCCCGACGGGATAAACCAATAGCGAAGCAGTTAGAGGGCTTCGCACCAATTCGTAGAACCTGAGATTATGAAGATAACTTGGGGGTTTTCTGGACCTTCTTGTCTTCATTTCCAAGTCAATTGTGTTGACGATTATTAAGAAAAATAATATAGTTGTTGGGATGTTGAGGCAGAAGATAAAAGTGACGAATGAAAAACAGTCTTAATGAAAATCTAAGAATTAACAAAGAAAAAAATAATGTTTTTCTTAACTGTTGATTTATTTTGTCGAAGAGAGTAAATGGAGACGATTCAAACCAGAATGAAATGATCCCTGAAGAAGAAGAAGAAGAAGAAGATGATGAAAAGAGCAACTCGTCGGTGAGTTGTAGTTGAAACTTTGTCTAATAATATACGCCAAATCTAATATAATGTATATTTAATCTGACAGGTGGAAAACAAGGGACTGTCCGAGTACGAGCTGGAGCGTCTGGAGAACATCAGACAGAACCAGGTCTTTCTTTCGTCCATCAACCTGTTTCAGGTCAGTTTTTATCTTCGTGGGAACTTTTTTCTCACTGAAATGCATTGTGGGGGATGTAGTTTATATCATGAATGTGTCACACTCCTTGACTTTGACACATGGTTAGGATGTTCAATAGTGTGTGAGTAGTTTGTGTGTCTCCATGTTAAATGTTTGTGTTTCTTGCAGGTCTCAGAAGAACTTAAACAGACAACAAAAGCTAAACCATCGAAGAGAGGCCTCGTGAGGTGAAGTGTTTTTGTGTTTTTCAGTTTGTGCAGAATGAAAATCAAATAAATACAATAATTCATATGATGTTGGGTCTATATATAAATAAACTATATAAATATATAAATAAATAAAAGCATTCATAGTATTTTGTGGAGAAAAAAAAAATCTGAAAATAATAATATATATATATAATACATTTTTCAAAAATACGCTTCAGAATACACTAGGATAGATTTTTTTTGAATTTTTTTCCTTTATTTGTCCCAGAATGGGAGTTTTTTGTTTTACAGCAGAACCAGGTGATAAGAAAAAATACAATACGAAAAAGCATACAAAAAAAAAACGAAAATGTAATCAAATACTCAAATAACATACAATATAAGTATATGTGGAAGTTATTGCGAGGTTGTGACCTTGACCTAAGCCTTGAGAATGAACATGTATGTTCTCGACTCTGAAGGTCGGCGCCTGTCGTGGTCTCTGATGGTCCTCCTCGAAAGTCTCTGCGCCTGCAGAAGAAAGAAGCAGAAGTTCTGACTCTTCCTCCGCCTCCCAGCACAGACGATCAGGTACTGACGCTGTGGCTCGGTTCTGATCCGAGTCTCACTCTGTGGTTTCTGTAGCCGATGTTCTCGGAGAAGAAACCTGCAGGTCCTCTCGTCATGGACGCCGTCAACATGGAGGAGGGCAGCAGACTTCCACCTGAACTGCTGGAGCTCTGCTCACAGGTAACTTCACTCTGGTTTAACTGTAGGTGAAAGAAAAAATACTATGAAATCTGTTTTTTCATGATACTGTAGCGATATTCAACAGCACTCTGATGATCTTTGGACATTCATCTATTTTTTTGGCTTAATATTTATTTTTATCATAGTTAGTTTATGGTTTCAATTTGAATAAAGTGTGTTGAAAATAAAACAATTTGATATTATAAAATTATATATTATTATTTAATTTTTTTTTCCTTTTAAAACGTATTGAATGTTATGGCCTATATTTCTATGAAATATGTATACAATAAAAACATTTGATTATATTGTATTTTATTTACAATTAACATGCAAAATATATATATATATATATATTTTTAAAACGTATTTTATTTTTTTAAAGTATTTTATTTTTTAATCATAGATATTTTATGGCTTATAGATAAGATATAAGATATTTCAACTGTATATAAAATCTATATATATATTTTTAAATATACAGTTAGCAAATATTTTCAGCGTTTTTTGCTGTCCATTTTTGTGTTGCATTTAAACTTGTTATAGACGTAACAATAATATGGTGATGACTGAGGACGAGAGGATACAGTGACTCCAGCAGCTTTTAAAGCTGATGTTTGGACATATTTTGGTTTGAAAATGAAATGAAAGCAGTTACGACTTCATCAAGAGTCATGTGGTCTGTAAATACTACAACACCAGAGTCAAGTACTTGACAATACTACACATATATACTTGTTACTAGAGTATTACGATACATCGTATTGTTGACCCTGTATCGTCACCAGACTCTTGAAACACTTACACGTGTGTTTTCTTCTGACAGCAGATGAAGGAGGAGAAGCAGGATCTGGACCTCCAGACCTACTCCTCTGCTCTGAAGACCATGACCCTCACAGAGAACCGTGTGGCTAAAGTGGTGACGGACAGAATCTTCTCTGTGGCGGTTCATCCCGGCAGCAGCAGCCCCCTGGTGGCTGCAGGAGACAAGGCGGGGAGAGTCGGACTCTGGAACATGGTGAGACTTCAAGTCCTTCTCGATGCTTTTAGAACTTTTTTTTCTCATTAATTCCATTGTTTGATCATTTCGTCGGGTCTCAAAACTAGGGTTGAACGATTTTGGGGGAAAATTGGTTGAATTTAAGGCAATATTGCGATTTAGTATTTGTTTTTTATTTGTTGGGTAATGATGTACAAGTTATTATTTATTATTGGCAAGAAAACATTTGACAGAATCAACATAACTTTGAATAATTTCATGAGTTGTTTAATTGAAATCTCTTGATTTAACTTTTGAAATTAAAAAACCCGCACAACACACAATGGACATCAGATAACTATAAATATCACACATATAGAGCTAAAATCTAAATACACCAATGCAATATAAAAACATATTTTTTTCGAACTTTTTAAAACAAGCAAAAATGAAACAATCTGTCAACGGCTCGGTTCTTTCTGGCGCCACCTAGTGTAGAGACTGTGTAAGTATTTTTGTTCCCCTTTTTTTTAATCGACAAAAATGCGATTTGAAAATTCAATATAATTCAAAATCAATACGTCAAATTGAAAAAAAAAGTTGATCCTTACAGAATTAAAACAAGACTTTAACTTTCATATTCATGAACATGATTCATTAATAAATCTGAAACTCTTAAACTCAAAGTGTTTATTCTTGCTTCAGATAAGTGGCCAAGTGTGTACTTTTATGTACTTTTATGTTGTGTTGTTAGTGACGTCGTACAAAAATAATGTATTAAAGGTAAAAAAAAGAAAAATAAATTGTATTCATTGCAGTGAAATAATAACGTGACAGAGGTGAACATGTTGTGTGATGATATAAAAATACGGGGCGCACATTCGTTCCTCAGGAAGCCGAGTGGGGCGACGACGGCGTCCTGCTCTTCCACCCTCACACCCGCCCGGTCCCCTGCATGGCGTTCTCCCGAACAAACCCCGCCCACCTGCTGAGCCTGAGCTACGACGGATCTCTGCGCTGCATGGACGTCCACAAGTCCGTTTTCGACGACGTGAGACCGAACACGACGGCCATCTTGTCTTAACACGGCGTCTTTCTAACCCGAGGACACGTTGCAGGTCTACGGCGTCGACAACGGTCTGAACACCTTCGACTTCCTGTCACATGACTGCTCCACGCTGTTGGTCGGGACCTGGTATGGAGACGTGTCCATCGTGGACCGACGCACTCCCGGGTATGTTTTAACCTAAAGAGATTTTCTTCCAGTGTGGTTTTGGGTCTGAGCGTCATCAGCTCTTATTTTGAAAATCCCCACATTGAAGTAGTTTTTTTAAATTAAAATTAAAATGTATTTTTAGACTGAAAGAGAATTTTTTTTTTTAAATAGCAATTATTAATATTTTTTATAAATTATCTAGATTAGATAATAGATTTGTTTGTCTATTATTTTTTTTAAAAACAACTTAATTTTATTTTTATTGAAAGGGCCACATTAAATACTGTTATGAGGGGCCGTAGAGCAAAAAAAGTTAAAATCCTAAATAATATAATAAACTATAAGAAACAAAAAACATCTACATTTAGAAAAGTAAGTTATTTAAAAAAAATAAATTAAGCTAATTAGGTTAAATATTATTATTATTATTATTTATTTATATTTTATATCATTATATGTCAACTTTAATCTGATTTCAAAGCACTTTTAAAATATATATTTTCTCTAATATTCACTTTTTGGTGGGGAACTACAAAACCCTATAGTTATATAAATATATATATATAGAGTTAAACTAGAATTGAATAACAAAAATAAACAACATATTTTTTAGTTAATGCCACATTAATGCGGTCAGAGGTCGACATAGTAAAACAACCGACATCATCATTTTTATTCATTTAAAAATGTTAGTTTTCAAATCATATTTCGATGAGACTCGGACCGTCTGACACAGAAACTCATCTCTTCAGAAACACTCACGAGTCTCTTCACTACATCGACCCCAAACGTCTTCGCTGCGTGAACGTCCACCCGGTCCAGAACCAGTACTTCGTCGTGTCCGGGAGCAGGTTTGTGCGGCTCGACTGTAACAGGTGTCGTCGTTGTGCGACTGTTGTGACTATTGTGAGCTTGTTCCGTCAGCACGGTGAGCGTCTACGACTGCAGGAGTCTGAAGAAGAAGACGAGTGAGCCGGTGTCCCAGCTCTCCGGGCACTCGCGCAGCATTTCCAGCGCTTACTTCTCGCCGCACACGGGGAACCGTGTGGTCACCACGAGCTTGGACGACTCCATCAGGTGGGAGTGAAGGACTTGAAGGATTCAATGGAAGAGAAGAGCTCATCATTTTTTTAAAATATTTTTTCAGGATTTTCGACACGTCGTCGCTCACCACGGAAGTGCCTTTACTGAAGTCCATCAGGTAGGTCGAACTTGAAGCTGTGATTGGTAGATGAGCGTAGGATGCTAACGCCTGATTGGTCGAACCCGAGTCTGGATCACCAATTAGTACTTAATGGAGATGTGTGTTTGTAACAATCTGGCGCTAATATTCGTATCACAATACAGGGTCAACAATACGATATATATTGATACTAGTAGTAGTAACAAGCCTATATTACAAGTAGTATTGTCGAGTACTTGACTCTGGTGTTGTAGTATTTACAGACCACATGACTCTTGACGAAGACGTCAATGATTTCATTTGTTTTCAAACCAAAATATGTCCAAACATCAGCTTTTAAAGCTGCTGGAGTCACTGTATCCTCTTGTCCTCAGTCATCCCAGGGATTGCATTGTTCCTTTAGCTGAGGACGTAATGCAACACAAAAATGAATAAAAGCTTTGAATATTTACATGATAATTGTACACCAAATTATTACATTTCATACACAATTTATAGAAAAACATGAAATAACTATGATAAAAAAAAATATATATATTATCTAAAAGCATTTGAAAATGCGTATACAGTGATTCGGTATTGATTTGGTATCATGGAAAAACAAGTGAAATATTTACTCTAGGTGTATCAATATTTTTCCATACGTCTAAACATCAGCTTTAAAATCTGCTGGAGTCGACTGCATCCTCTCGTCCTCAGTCATCACTGGGTTCTCGCGGGATTTCTTTGTTCATTCAGCTGCGGAGGATGTAACGACTGCTGCCATCTAGTGGTCAGAGCTTAAATTGCAACAGAAAAATGAACAAACGCTGTAAATGTTTTCATGCTAATTGTAAATAAAACACTTTTATTTTATACACATTTATTGAACTAAGAACCATAAATGAACTACGATATAAAAATAATAATCAAGAGGCAGAACAACTGATGCAGTGCTGTTGAGTATGATCGGTATCAAAAAATAAAAATGTATCAATATTTTCTTACGCTCCTGCTACGTTACTGAAGCTACTTTTAGATGTAGTTTTACAAACATCCACGATCACCAAACTCACGACCTTTCACGCCCGCTCTCGCCCGCAGACGCATGACGAACACGGGCCGCTGGATCTCAAAACTGTCGGCCGTCTGGGATCCCAAGCGCGACGATAGCTTCGTCCTCGGCAGCCTGAGGAGGCCCCGGGAGGTGGAGGTCTTCCACGAGAGCGGGCGTCGCCTGCACTCGTTCACCGACGCCGACCACCTCGGCACCGTGCTCTCCGTCTGCGCCTTTCACCCCCACAGGAACGTGCTGGTGGGCGGGAACTCTTCCGGGCGCTTGCACGTCTTCTCGGAGTGAGATCAAGACACTTGTATTTTCACAAACATTCCCAAGTTCAACACCAGGTTCTTCAAAATTAGATTTTAGTTCATGTTTGTCCACGTTTTTATGCTCGTCGTTTATAATAAATAATTGTTGTAGTTTCCGTTTTGTCCTGAGGGGGTCAGTGTTGCCACACAGAAGGTAAATTACAATGTTGTGTATTAAGTTAACGAAGAGATAATGTTTCAGGAACTCAAATGAGAACCTGAACAAGTTAATATTGCGCGTTGTTTATTGAAATCCGTACTTAAAGTGGATTCTGAAGTGAAATCGGTTCTTATTTGAAATGGGTTCAAAAGTGAGACCAGGTTCTGAATAGAAACTGAGTTATAAATTGCTGAAATACATTAAAAGTAATACTTTATCTCCTAAAATGCCATATGTTCTTATATCAGTGACATCAGAATATTGAATTTAACATTTTAAACATTAAATAAAATTAAAATACACATGTTTTTTGAAATGCAAACCATATAATAACTATGATACAAAATAAAACATGATCTAAAAGCATGAAAAAAAAAGAAGTTATACAGTGCTGGTGAATATTGATTCGCTATTGTGAAAACAAAATAGCGATATTTAAGTGTATCGATATTTTCTTATATCCCTCGCTGTAGTTATGAGTTGCCAAAATGGTAGAGTGCCATCTAGTGGTCGCGAACATTTTAAATATTGAAACTTTTTTATTGAAATGTTTTTGTGGAACTCATTTTTGGAACAATTTAATTAAAGAAAACGTCTATTTAAAGGTTGAATCATAGAAATTATTATTGAAATAAAGATGTCCAACTATATCGGTAAAACATAACTAAACAAATCCGGCCTTTTAGTAAAGAAATTTCAGAATTTCATTATTCGAAAAAGCAAATGCTTATATCCTCCCTCACTCCTCTCCTTATCCATCTGTCTACCCCCCCATCCTTCCTCCCAGCCGGTCAAAGCGGCAGACCGTCAACAATGAGTCTGGTTCCGCTCGAGGTTTCTGCCTTCTAAAAGGAAGTTTTTCCTCGCCATAGCTCACTGTACAGTGTTTTGTTTCTTGCTCTTTGTTGAATTGCTGGGATCTATTTTTCCTTAATCAACTGTAGTCTTATTTCAACTGTATAGTGTCTTGAGATAACTTTGTTATGATAAGACACTTTAAATAAAATTGAATTGAAATTGAATTGAAATGATCGACAAACGGAACACGACGTGGTTCGCGATCACATCTTTATTATTTGATTGGTAAAGACCAGCGTCCGCCGTCATTCTCTGGATTATTGAGGAACAGTTAGTTTACTATGATGCAGGTCCGCCCGGCCTTCATTCCACTTTGTTGCATAAATAAATCATTCTCTTGGTTTCATGCTCGTCACAGCGTCTGGACGGGACGGCGTCGTGACAGGATGGGTCGGGATTATAATCTGAGCGTGACGTAAGGCTGAAGCAGGTTCGGACGACCCTAGAAAACGGAGGGAGAGACGTCCGACGGGAATCTTTGGTGTGTGACGTGGATGTAAACATGAAACTCTCTTGAGCAGCTCTTCCATAGAAACCAGCAGAACGTTTATTCAAGACTCGTGAGAGGAAGTCCATCTTGAACTTCCTGTCGTCACGTTCCTCATGTACGGCATCAAAACCAACAGTCCTGCTGTCCTTCTTCTCTGGATCATCCTGCTCTACGCAGAGTCTCTGACGGACGACAGAGCTGTTGAAAACATCACAACATTGCACGGAAACTTCCTACGATTGGACAAAGTTCTGGTCTCATCAGAAGTGCACGTCTACGTGAAAACACTACGACGACGCGCACGATTATTTGCTATTTCTTTCAAGGTCACACGCTAGCGTTTTCTTACTTTTTTTTTTTTGGACGGAAAAATAATCTTAAAACTATAGTGAACGTTTCTCTTGAATGTAGCCATGAGCTTAATATTGCTAACTAGCTAAGGAAGGACTTGACATATACATTTGTTAGCTCGGTTCAGGAGTCGTTTCCATGACGGTGACTTGTTAGCTTGGATGCTAACTTCACCGCAACACATGCTAACATCGATTTTATTGCTTCACTCTTGATATGATACAAATTCTTTTTTTTCTTTTGAATGTTCTCTCAACTCTTCTGGTGAGTTTTAAGTAGTACACAATGTAGTTTTCAAGGTTTTTGTTTTTTTTAAGATCAATCGACACCTTTTAGTTCCGTAACCATGACAACCTTGACTGACGCCATCTTGTGTTCAAGTATATGAAAAATAAAAAATGAACTAATGTCAAAACAGTCCTGATAATCAGATACTTGTACTGATCCAGTGCTAATAAAAGTGTTTGATGATAACATCTACACACACACACACACACACATACACCCCCCCCCCCCCCACACACACACACACACACAACGCCTCCTCTCACCTTCACACAACTACACAACTCTTGACGCACTCACGACACGTTGTGATGACTTTAGCTTCATAAGGACTGAATCTTGTTACATTTTAAACTCTCATAGAAAACGCACTACACACATAAATGAATACAAAAATAAATACTACTATTATTCGGTGGATGACGAGTTGAAATCAAACGCACAAAAGGACCCGACGAGGAGAGTTTGTGACGCGAGACGCACAACGAATCACAGGAAACATCCACAAATACTGTGCTTCACATTGTTCTTGTCAGGAGCGTGAAAGTAGAGACGCTGACGGACCAGATGGAGGCGACATGAGGGTCCGCTTTCAGGGACGCTACTGTAAACAAAACAAATCTCCTCAACACTCAATCCAACAGCTTTAACGCCATCATCTCCTTTCTAGTTCATTTTTGTTCTATTGCTTATTTCCTCGTCGCGGTCAGGAGAGGCTCGAGTGTATCCAGGCTCAGTTCACTAGTCTTTCATGCTTTAGATTGGAATTAAAATTTGAAGTGATGCTTTTTTAGGGTATTTTCACATTTGTTTAGGCTTCAATGAGTTCAGATAATGTTCTTAAAGTAAACTAATGTTGATTTAAGTGTGTGTTGTTGTGATGTGTGACTCTATTGTATCGTCAGTGTGTGTTTGTACAAAACTCTCTTTTCATTGAAATATTGACATTAGAAAATGATCTTAAGCTCCGCCCACTACCATCACTTTAGAGATTAAATCTTGTCGACCATAACCACGCCCACTCTGCTGTGATCGAGGTTTATCACCGCGCATCATCGATCCTGGAAGTCTCCATCTCCAAGGGACTCGTTGTATAAACAAAGCGGGGCGTAATAACAGCTGGCTGGAGGAGGAGTGAAGCCATTATTACGTCATAATGGACTCTCGTAACCTCTCGTTCGCCCAGATTTAATAGCAACTTTATAAAGTAATGAGTTGAAAACATGGTCCTGATGACTTTCTTTTTGTATTTCTCCACCACACGGTTCCATCCCCTGCGCGACTCGACCTTCTAACAGACTGTAGACCTTCACATATATTTTTTTATTTTTTTAACGGGAGGTTTTGTTTTCTTGTGTGGGGGGTCCTGGTGTTGAAATCACTCTCTGACCAATCAGAGGCTGGAAGTCGGTAGATTCGCCTTTTTAGTGCCGGCTCGGTTGCAACCAGATCTAGTATCTGCTCCGATGTATCGTGAAACATAATGCAAACTGGGCCTGGTTAGGACCAGTTTGCATTATGTTCCAGCCAGTGGAAGAGCGTCCTCTTAGGAGGACAAGTTCAAGGTCATTGAAACCCACAAAACCTTCTCAAGCCCAGAAGAAAGTCCGTCCTATTCTATGTTCTAACTTTTGAGTTTAGGGATTTCAGTTGAAAACCTGTGGTCATAATGTTTTTATTCATATTCATAAGGAGTCTAATTGGTCCTGGATACCTCAGGGGTCATGGGTCGGCTCGCATTCCTACTTCCTCGTCACCTGACGTCCTATAACTCTGTGGATGTTCACCGTGTCGTGATTGTTCTGCGATCTGATTGGTTGAGATACAATCAGTTCACGATGTCTGTACTTCTACCTCGACACGTCACTTCTACTCTACACTGTTGACGTCAAAAACATGGTGTGGACGTATTTCCCATTCGATCGGTCGGGTCTGTTTGGTTCTGGGTCCGGCTCACTTGCTGACCAGGAACCCTCCTATCCAGCGGATCTTACAGGCGAACCAGCGCCGCAGCGGGCAGAAGTACTCGATGTGAAACTGCTGGAATTCCGGCGTCTTCCGGATGTCTCTGAGGAAGGCGATGTCCAGGTCCGACTCGGTGAGCATGATGAGCAGCAGCAGCAGGGCGAACAGGAGTCCGATGGTGACCAGGAACAACCGTAGAACGCTCAGGACGAACTTGTTCAGCTCCTCCACGTCGCTGGGCGGCAACGACTTGCTCCGGACCAGACGCAGAGCTCGCCGCCCGGCCCTGAAGTCCGCCGGCTTCCTGTCCTTCGACGAGCCCGCCTCCGACTCCCTGTCTTCGTCGGCGCCGCCGGGGGCGCCGTTGACGTGCCGGGCTCCGGTCGACTCCCCACCGTGGTCGGCCACGGGGGTCGGCAGCACGCTGTCCGAGGGGCTGTAGGCCTCGTCCGAGATGACGGAGGACGAGCCGGCCTCGCTGCCGTCCAGCAGGTGGCCCCGCGAGGACATGAAGGAGTCCCCGTGGGAGACGGAGCGGACCGGGGTGGAGTGGGCGCTGTCCCGGAGAGACTCCAGACCTGGAGACACAAGGAGAGGAACTTGGAAGAAGGTCGATGGAGGACGAGGCTATCAGGTTATCTAGTGTGTTGCTGGTTTGGAACTAGCTTGAAGACTTTTTGACCCCTTAGAAGACTTTTCTTGTATAATAACTTTGAAAATTCTGATCAATACATGGTTCAATTCAACATTTCAAATGTTGATACATTGAATTTGTTGTTTAAACTTTGTTTTTCTAGCACTTAATTGTATTTGTTAATAATTGAATCTAATAAAATATATATTTATATGATTACTATAATTTTTATACACATACAGTTAAGTATTTTAATTTCAATAATAAATAAAAAAAAAAATCGAAAATTTAATATTTTTTAATTTGTAGCCTTTAAAGTTCAATATAAAAATGTTTGTATACTTGTTCCACCGGACAATGTCACATGATCGTTTTCTTGTCGCATGATTGGCTGATTCAAGTTCGATCAAGTAGCTCAGTATTGTCTGTTGGCATTTTTACGTTTTTATATATTGAATTTAAAATGCTATAAATTAAAAATGATTGAATTTAGGACATTTATTTTTGAATTATTGGAGTGAAAATATCAAACTATATGTATCATATTGAAAATATTAAATATAATTAAAAAAAAAAAATGATCAAAAAACCTTTCAATGTAAAAAGTATTAAACATAAAAAAAATAAATACTAGTTAATTATTTTAAATTCTTCAAAGTTTCAATTCAAACATTGACCATCGCTCCTGAAGACCTGACCCTCAGACCTGACCCTCAGACCTGACCCTCAGAACTGTCCCTCAGAACTGACCCTCAGAACTGACCCTCAGAACTGACCCTCAGAACTGTCCCTCAGAACTGACCCTCAGAACTGACCCTCAGAACTGACCCTCAGACCTGACCCTCAGAACTGACCCTCAGAACTGACCCTCAGAACTGTCCCTCAGAACTGACCCTCAGAACTGACCCTCAGAACTGACCCTCAGAACTGTCCCTCAGAACTGACCCTCAGAACTGACCCTCAGAACTGACCCTCAGAACTGTCCCTCAGAACTGACCCTCAGAACTGACCCTCAGACCTGACCCTCAGAACTGACCCTCAGAACTGTCCCTCAGAACTGACCCTCAGAACTGACCCTCAGACCTGACCCTCAGAACTGACCCTCAGACCTGTCCCTCAGAACTGACCCTCAGAACTGACCCTCAGACCTGACCCTCAGAACTGACCCTCAGAACTGACCCTCAGACCTGTCCCTCAGAACTGACCCTCAGAACTGACCCTCAGACCTGACCCTGAGAACTGACCCTCAGAACTGACCCTCAGAACTGTCCCTCAGAACTGACCCTCAGACCTGACCCTCAGAACTGACCCTCAGAACTGACCCTCAGAACTGTCCCTCAGAACTGACCCTCAGAACTGACCCTCAGAACTGACCCTCAGACCTGTCCCTCAGACCTGACCCTCAGAACTGACCCTCAGAACTGACCCTCAGACCTGACCCTTAGACCTGACCCTCAGAACTGACCATCAGAACTGACCCTCAGAACTGACCCTCAGACCTGACCCTCAGAACTGACCCTCAGACCTGTCCCTCAGACCTGACCCTCAGAACTGACCCTCAGAACTGACCCTCAGACCTGACCCTCAGAACTGACCCTCAGACCTGACCTTCAGAACTGACCCTCAGAACTGTCCCTCAGACCTGTCCCTCAGAACTGACCCTCAGACCTGACCCTCAGACCTGTCCCTCAGACCTGTCCCTCAGAACTGACCCTCAGAACTGACCCTCAGACCTGACCCTCAGACCTGTCCCTCAGACCTGTCCCTCAGAACTGACCCTCAGACCTGACCCTCAGACCTGACCCTCAGACCTGACCCTCAGAACAGACCCTCAGAACTGACCCTCAGACCTGACCCTCAGAACTGACCCTCAGAACTGACCCTCAGACCTGACCCTCAGAACTGACCCTCAGAACTGTCCCTCAGACCTGACCCTCAGAACTGACCCTCAGAACTGACCCTCAGACCTGACCCTCAGAACTGACCCTCAGACCTGAGACCCTCAGAACTGACCCTCAGACCTGACCCTCAGAGCTGACCCTCAGACCTGACCCTCAGACCTGACCCTCAGACCTGTCCCTCAGACCTGACCCTCAGACCTGACCCTCAGACCTGACCCTCAGACCTGACCCTCAGACCTGACCCTCAGACCTGACCCTCAGAACCGTCCTCTCCATCGAGCCTCGTCCCACATGTGGACCGGTCTGAGTGAAAGACAAAGCCACTCGTCCCCTCGCCCTGTTGTCCTCCGTCTCTCGCTGACAGCAGCTGCTATTCTCAGACTCGGATATTGTTTCAGTGAAACGACAACATGACAGGACGGACCTCTGGGGTCACGGTGTCGAGGTGTGCGTCCATGACAGCTTGTTAACAGCGGCTCGTCGTGATCCGGGACCTTTCAGACGTCTGAGGGACCAGAAGGTCCAGAACCTGTTGTTGTGCTTTACAGTGTGTGTTCTTCTAAGCGTTCTTGTCCAGAGTGTGTGTGTAGTGTTGTCTCAAATTTATGACTGGAAATTGTGTGTCTTTCCATTGATATGTTTGGACATTAAGCTAAGCATGTTGTGTTTCTATGGTTGTGTTTGGTATGAAATATGTCACTTTTTTTACACATAGTTTTATTTTCTAATTCCAATTATTCAAAAATGAAATTTCTAAATTCAATATTTTTTTTATTCATAGCCTTTTAAATTCACTTCATAAAACTGACATGAAATATAAATTGACGCACCACAGCTTCTACGTCGTAACATGATCGTCTGCATGTCACACGATTGGCTGAAAGTTCGATCATACAGTTCAGTGCTCTATTAGTTTTGTCTGGCGCTATTATACCAACATTTTATATGGAATTTAAAAGAGGACACATTTAATAAAAACAATTGTAAAACGTTTTTCAACACTATTGGAATTATCAAACTCTGTGTAAATAACAAATAATTCATATTCGATTTTTGTTTTTTATTTAATTATTTAAAAAACACAAATTCAATATGTGTGAATGTTTGTGTGTGCTGGTGATTTTGTGTGTCTGTCCACCTATGTGCGTTTGTATCTTATTGTGTGTGTGAGTTGTGTGTAGCGTTTAGTAGTTAGAATTTTATCATATACATCCATAGAGTGTCAGTGTGTTGTATGCAGTTATTATTGTTTCAAAATGGTCAGAAATGTTTTACACATATGTACGTGTATCTGTACCGTGATCCACAAATGCGTAACTCAATATATAAATGTTTAATTTTGAATAAATATTGCACAAATTTCAAAACACAGACAATAAAACTTGTTTCCCTCACGTGACTCTTTGGACAGTCCGGTTACAATTTGTGTATTTGTAACAGGATTTTTCCT